>NC_139625.1:24063784-24078784 GCF_964638095.1 Poromitra crassiceps | reverse complement strand
AGACCCCCCCCCCCCCCCTCTCTCTCTCTGCGCCTGGATCTCTGTGCTGACAGAGTAGCTGGGGAAGGAGGCTACTAGGCTACAAGGCTACAGATCTCGTGCGCATAGCGACATCCCATCCACATCTCATCTACACATCTCGTGCTACAAACACACGTCACTTATAGATCAAATACATATATATATATATATATATATATATATAACACAGGGCTTCTCGTTTTTACATATTTAATGTGGAAACATTACATATAGGGGTGGGAATCGCTGAGTAGCTCACGATACGATATGGTCACGATACTTGGCCCTCGATAACGATATTATCACGATACAGCGATTCTGCGATAATCGATATATTGGAAGACGATACATCACGATACCTGTGTAACTGAAGAGAAAAAAATACCCCTAAAAGGCAAGAAGCAGGTATTATGTATTTATTAGCAGAATTGACATGAACTCTCTCAGAGTTCACTCACTCACTCATAACATTTTCGATACCACGGAGGAAAAGTTACACATCAAGTCTTTTTATTATTATTATTAAAACAAGAAAACCTATATAACCTACCTACCTATATAATTTCTAAAAGTAGATATTAATGAGCAAACATTTCCATTCATGTAGCCTACAGTATTTATGTTTTTGTTTCAACTACAAACATAAATAAACGTCAACTTGAAACTATGTTTCAACTACCACACACAGCATATTTTAGCCTGTTTATAATTTTTTTTTTTTTTTTTTTTTTAATAAACATATCGATACTTGGTGCCAGTGTATCGATAACGTATCGCAAGTGGAAATATCGCGATACCGTGAGTATCGATATTTTGTCCCACCCCTAATTACATATTGTGGTTTTAAATTAGCACCAGTATCATACTCAGTGAGAAAAAGTAACTTTTTGCCTCCACAGGCCACAGTCAGTACGTTTACATGCAGAGTTAAGTCGAGCTATAATAGCGCTTTTCTAATTACTCAAAGACGCTTTACATAGGCCTACAGTATAACATAAAACATACACAAATACAGAACAAAAACAAATATGGGGGGTACAAAATGAAGAAGGATGGTGGAGGTAGAAGTCCGATATTGTAGGCTTTCTTGAAAAGGTGGGATTTGAGTTGGTTTTTGAAAGAAGTGAGTGTGTCAGAGTTTCGGATGTTAAGGGGCAGGGAATTCCAGAGGGTTGGGGTAGCAATGGCGAAGGCTCTGTCCCCCAAGGTGCGGTACTTGGTCTTGGTGATGGGGGTGAGAAGGTTAGTATCGGCAGATCGGAGGTGGCGAGTGGGGGAGTGGCGATGGAGGAGATCTGTCAGGTATGAGGGGGCGAGATTATTGAGAGCTTTGTAAGTGATGAGAAGGATCTTGAAGTGGATTCGGTGCTGAATTGGAAGCCAGTGAAGGTGTTGGAGGATGGGTGTGATATGTTCTCTGGAGCGGGAGTGAGTGATGGTTATAGCTTGATTAGGCTGTTTACTCTGACTACTTTATTGTCCCAGTATACAAACACGGGTGGGACATCGATTTTTTTGATGGAATCATGTTGCCTCCGCTACGATAGGTGGCGATATGCACTTTCCCCGCAGGCTCCGCCAATTCTAACAGCTGGTAGCAGCAAATCTCTTAATAATGCAGCTATTTCATAAAAAAAAGATGATATAATTATACAAACGTTTCCCCTCAAAATGATCACTTCTGACCCATATAATAGTGTGTCAGTGTGTTCATGTTGAGAGACGCTGCGCCCTGTGTGTATTTTAGTGATAGGACATTGTTTTGCTGTGTTCTGTGTTTATGTGGTCGAGCGAGGTTGTGTTTATGTGGAGAGAGAGAGCGCCAATAAACCGTTCATACGCAGGGATGGTCACATAACACAAAGCTGCCCCTTGTTAGCTCAATACAGTTGAAATGAAGATATTCCATTACAAAGAAAAATTCTAGACACAGATTTAGCTCTACATGAACAAACTTCACATTTACTTAGCTTTAGCTAATCGCTCCCAGGACGCTAACATAACAGTTTTACACGCTGTTCGACTTCCGGATCAAAGAACGTCAGCGCATGCGCTGATCGCCTCGTCCAGTTCCAGTCCGACTCGCCTGTATACATGCAGGAGTAAATCGACTACCAATCGCATTATCTGGGTGTGTTAGTCGGACTTTTATAACTTCGATTTCAGTCGAGCTAACATGTTTACATGTGTGCATGTAAAAGTACTGACTGGCTGGTAAATTCCAAAATTCTCCAGAAACGTACTGTTTTACCAACGACACTTTTCAAGTTTAAAAGGACCACCAAGTGCTGGGTGGCTGGTAGGGATGACTAACAACAACAGCAACAGCCAGAATGGACCAGGCAGCATGTGGCTACGCTAGTGAGTGGTGCTCTTTTCCTACCCTGGTTATACTGAAGACAGAGCCATGTGTAGCTACTAGCTACAAATGCTGAGTGGAAGAGGAGCTGCAGAGTGGAAGTCTGCTCTCAACTGAGAAACATAGTGCATACACTCTCTCAATTCAACTCATTTACAATCAATACTGCCTCCTGGGCAAAAAGTGGACTTGCAGACAAGTTCTGCAACCCATCCACCTGACAAATCACCACAGTACACCATGTAACATCAGATGAACTCAGGGGAGTGGGAGAGGGATACGCCACGGCTCCAAATTATAGCTAATTAGTACAAAATGTAAAAAGGTTATTGTACATGCAAAACAGGTTAAATCAGGTCATGTGCAAATTAAGACATCTACCCCGAGTGGGATAAATGTACGTGTCCCTGGTTCTTTCACTCTTTAAGTTTAGGCAAATCGATGCCCTGAGGGCATCATCTCCAACTGCCCACAGGGGGGTGACCAGATTGCCCACAGGGGGGTGACCAGAGCAGTCAAGAATGGCACTGGCCTTCAAGCAACACTTTCTTTCTCTACCTGCAGCTGAGCTCACTCGTTCATCCACTCTCTTTGTTACAAGCTATCTTCAATCCAATATCTCCTTCTGTCTGGGCCTTTGTGTCTCTCCCTTTCTTTCCCCTTACCATTTTTCAGTCTGTCTGTCTCCCTCCCTGAATAATGGTCTGGCCCCCCAACATTAAAAGGCCCATACGGTGCTGTTTGAGGTACAGCCCAGCTGCTAAGTCGACCGGCCTGCCAGCACCACCAGATACTGCAGAGCCTGCTCCAACACCACCACATTCAAGTACAGCCTACACACCCACGCTTTAACAGGCAGACAGTGAATAACACATATACAAAATGTCACTCACTCTCACACACACACACTATCTATATCTATATATATATATATATATATATCTATATATATATATATATATATATATATATGTGTGTGTGTGTGTGTGTGTGTGTGTGTATATATATATATATATATATATATATATGTGTGTGTGTGTGTGTGTGTGTGTGTGTGTGTGTGTGTGTGTGTGTGTGTGTGTGTGTGTGTGTGTGTGTGTGTGCACACATACACAATTAAATTCTGTCCTGTGTGAAAATCTGGTGTGCAAACAGGGTTAACATTTGAACAAATCAAGTTTGCATTTTTCCCAGTTCTGGGCCTTGTTCGATTGGATGTGACAACATTACAATAACTTTGCAATGGAAAATAACTGGAGGGCACTCAACAAGGCCCTGCTTTAAATATTGGATGGCGTTTTGGAGTATTTGATGCAGACATTTTGCTGGCTGGGGTTATGTGGTCAGTCACTCACTTGCATGTTTGTCTGCCAGGGCGATGAGTGTGCCGGAGATGTCCCTGCGTCGGTAAAAACACACCACTTTGGCCTCCACGTTCCCATTGGCTGTCTGCAAACCAGAGACAATCGGCGTTACCACGGCAACAAGTGGTGCGCACACAGAGCACCCATACATGCGCGCGCGCGCGCACGCACGCACGCACACACACACACACACACACACACACACACACACACACACACACACACACACACACACACACACACACACACACAAACAGATAAAACCCATGGGCGAGGCTAGTTTTTAAGTTTGGCTGAACACGCAGTGCTGGACTAGAGTCTTCCAAACACAATCAATAAGCATGTGAGTGCTCATCAGGACAGTGTAGAGGAGTGTTGTGGTTTGTGTGATGATCTATTCAGGCCCGCTAGAGTGAGAAGCAGGCAGACTCTGCCCAGTGAGATGAGACAAGGAAACTTTGTTCATACTGGTACTGGTGGGGGAAACAAGCAGTCAATACTGTATGTTACTTGAACAATGTTACAATGTTACTTGAAAGAGGACAACACTTGAATCAGAATGCCTAAAGGGCAGTTTATAGTAGAGCGATTTATGGTAGTTGTGACGGACCATGATCATATTCCATCGTCGGTGGCAACGATATATGTTTATACTTCCAGCGACAGGCGATGTGGCATCTTTGCGATGATGGTTGCGACCATCACCAAGAGTTCATTTGGATTCAACTTTGACCCCATCAAATCAAAATGGAGCGAATGAAATGAAACTGCGCCTCTGCGATGCGTTCTCCTTTCGCCTAGTCTTTATACTTTTTATGAGCGACAGCGCCCAAAAACGGCGTCCAGTGATAATTAACGTTCAGCGTTGCTCGTCAGGCGATCATTAATCGCTGTACTCTAAACTGCCCTTAAGAAGTAATAAGGGCTCGTTTAGAAATTGATTTGTGAGTTATTTTACTCCTAAGTATACAGTAATTGGCCAATATCTTATTGCCTCAGGGGATGTTATTTCAGCTTTTGTAGCAGTTACATAAAAAGAAAAATCGAGTACAGCATAAATTGCAACACTGACAATACCTCAACAATCACATTTTTATTCTATCATTGCCCTAGCATCATGAAATATTGAATTAGGAGTTATCTCGCAAATCCAACCCCTAACAGATACCAGTGAGTCAAGATGAGTAAAGAAGAGATGGATGGCATGAGAAACAATATGCTAACAGAGTCAATATGTCCTATTTCTCACCACTATGTGATAGGTGTCAGGTGTTAGAGGGCACATTGTCACACGCTTTTTGCTTTTGTTCTTCACTATCCGGATTCTGGGCCAAAATATTTGGCTGGTACTCTAAGGCCTATGGAATAGCCCTCCAGCCGGAGGCGGAACTTGTCATCTTCGGCTGTTCTGAATCTTCTCTACTCCTCCCTACGGCTGTGCAGCAATCTCTGACGCAGGGGATGACTGTCGCCAAGAGACTCATTCTAAAGGAGCGGAAGTCCCACTCTCCACCATCTTTTCAGTTGTGGCTGACGGACATGGTTTCGGTTGTGCGCATGGAGAGACTCGGGTACATGAGGGCGAACTCACTTCGGAAGTTCTCGACTATTTGGGACCCGTTCCTGGCCTACTTTGACGAGGTTAGAAATGAGTGACTCGTCCAGCTACTTTAATGGACTCCTTAATTTATTATTATTATTATTTTTTTACAAGCACCTAAGCACCTTACACGTCTGGTGTTGTAATGTCGGCATGTGTGTGAAAAATCACTGATCTAACATTGGGTATCTGTTGCTTCAACAAGCTAAACGTGTTCTGATGGCTGGAGCAGGGCTAATCTGCTGTCTAAAGGTCCTTACACATCGGGAGCGTTTCTTTGGTGCGATTAATTTGCACGTCAATAATATTTTCCGAACCTATATCAGTCAATGCAACCGTGCATACCAACGGCGAAGTTTCGCTGAGCGTTATTGCGGTGTTTATTTTTTCGAACCACAGTCGATTTTTCAGAAATTCGCTTCCGACGTGTACACATCTGTGGCTGTGATTGACAGGTGGGTCAAAACTCGCAGTGCAATTTCGTGCCGTATATTCGCATCGCTCTTGATGTGTAAGGACCTGAAGTTCAAAGTTTGATCAGGCCTAAATTATGGAGAAGTGTGCGTCTGTCCGTCCATCTGTCTAACTTTATTTTCATGCTTCTTGATGTGTCATCATCCCCCCTTCCCGTGGTATCGAAATGGTATCGACTATTGAGTATCGATATTTTCCTGGGTATCGGTATCCAAGTAGAAATTCTAGTATCGTGACATCCCTAGTTGTGACTGAATGCAAGTGTGCACTAAATGCATGATTTTCCCCCCAAAAGACAAAGGTTGCAAAGTTTTTCATTGACTGTTGGACTAGATGTTGCATGACACATATAGCCATCTTCAGGCCATTATGTACACAGTTAATCCTCCATATAAACATAAAATAGTGAAGAAGTAAAAGAAGAATCAAGAGTATGACTCCCTTTTCCATTTTGCTTACAAATTCATCAAAACAATCCTGACAGTGTAGTACGCTTTGAAATGTTCAGAGGGCAGAGGCTGCACACCTTCAAAACTGGAAGGCCGCTAGAGAAGTGGAGAAGACAATGGCGGATGAGGAGAAATGAATTGACGAGAGCAAAAAAAGGTGAGAAAATGAATGAAATATGGGCAGTGTTATGAGAAGAGCGTGGGCGTTGTGCTTTTATGAGAGAAACCAAAACGGTAAATATTCTGCAGCACTTTTTTTTCTTTCTTTTTTCCCAGCCGCAAAAGGTGCTTATGTGCTTGTGAGGGATATTACGCATAGGACCCCACCCAAGGGGTCCACAGGAAACCGACGGCGACCGGGCAAGGTGTCCATCAGCCCTAACCCTAGTCACTGCTCATTCTGCAGCACATTTAAAAAAGGAATTCCAAGGCATACATACATAATTACCTTTACCAATTGTGCAGACATGTCGCATATGAACTTATATGACCATAAAGATCCATCAAGGTAGTTTTGAGATTGTCAAGGTGAGTTTTCACACTGTTCTGTACTTTCTAGACCTGTATCAAACCTTATGGTACAGAGAGAGCCAGAGGTCCCTGAGGAGCAGGAAGAGTGACAGTGACAGGCAGAGCAGAAGGCTCAGTCTGAGCTCTGTGGCAATCAGCCCCAGCCTGGGACCGCCCACAGCCAGGGGGCACCTGTTACTAGTCTACAGAGACACTCCTCTTCTTCTGCTCTTTTCAATGAACAATGAGAAGAAGAAGGCGGGTTGGGAATCACCATGTAGCTTCCAGGGCAACATTACCACAATACTTGTCCCAAGATATGGTATTAATGCTATTCTTAAAGTGATCATATCTCACTTTAATGAGGTCGAGCTGAAATGATTTTTTTTTTTTTACTATTTTAGACCACATCCCTGGTCATAGAGTGCACCTATTTAACAATGTATGCCCAAAAAAAAATCACACAAATGCTATTTATTTGGATTTTTATATGAAAATTCAACCATGTTTTCTTCATTCAAAACTAAATCTACAGTGTGCTTACAATCAGCATGTACTACTCAATTTCAACCAATAATATCATGACATCCGGCAGCTGTCAATCAATCTACAACTGTCATTCTCCGGCAACTGTGCGGTGCTGCTGACACAGAGCTCATTTTAACTAGCTAAGATTTTTCTGCGGGGGGCAAAAGCTCAAACATGTACAGCCTCACTCCAAGGACACAATAGTCGCCCCGCTCGTCTTCCTCCACCCCCCGCAGCTCAAGGGGTACCCCTGCCTGCTCTGGTAACGTGGGAGATGAAGGGGGCAGTAACATTAGTCCTCCACAACTGAATGGAGGCTAACGTTAGTGAGGCTAGCATCCTAATCATCGCTGTCAGACTCAGACATACCGCTCAGACATATTTGTTTTGGTTTGTTCTGACGAACTTTTCAACAATCCAATCAAACTTCCCAAACGTTATGTCCCGCCTCTCTAGCGGCCTGTTCAAATTCCTCCCAGTCTCTGGTGCCACCTACTCTCAACATTTCACTCATGATAAAGAAGTTAAAGACGAAATGAACCCAAGGGAGCCCAAGTGGCGCGTGGGTCGGAGTCACGTTTCAGACTGAAAAACAAAACTTGTCTGAGATGACAGGTTGAGAGGCGGGCCATAGTAGCATGTCGATGATTTGATTTGACAATTCTGGGGACTGGATTTGGCTTTGGCCAATCCTGGTGTGTTCCGCCCCCAAATCGAGTGGGATTCAGCGTGTTGTGGCACTACGCGAGAGAGCCGCAGGTAGCCAGCTGCCTTTGTGTGGAGCAGAGCGGAGAGTGCAGCCTGCCGGCCTGGAATCTCTGAGGAGCCGGGGTCTGAATTCGGCCTTAACTACATTAACTAACGTTATCCTGGAATTCGATTTTAACGGGCCAGTTACATTTCTTTGCATTCTTAGACATTACATTATTATTTGCTTTATTTTGTATGTTACATACAATTGGCCAAGTTATTAGTTAGTTTATGGGCTAGAAATTCTGGCAGGTTACAGACACTATAGGCGGCATTTTCTTCTTCATTTGGAGGAGAAAATTCTCCTGAAATAAAGATTGATTGACAGCTGCCATGTCGTGATATGATTGGTTGAAATTTGATAGTGCAATGTGACATCAGCAAACTGTAGAAATCTTGAAAAATGAACTTTTGATGTGAACAAGTGTGAAAAACTAAAGAAATTAGATTTTTGTGAATTTCTTTTGTGCATACATTAATAACGTAAATAGGTGCACTGAATACCCAGATATTTGAACTAAAATGGGGGGGGGGGGTATTTGGCTCAGCTTGACTTTAATACTCTGCAAGTGCCATTTCAGCTCAACTTTAACATGACTATACTGTTATACTTCTTTCAGTGTAGCAAAAAGCTAAGGAATGTCCCAATATGCCAATGCACATCAACTGTACGCAGTAATATTAACGTTAATAATAATAATAATTAGTCATATCTAATTTAATGCCTGTTTAACTGGGACTGTAAATGGATGTAAATTCCCCGCACATTTAATGCCTATTTAACCTAGCCTGTAAATTTCATGTACATTCAATGTAAACTCTATTTAACTCCGACTGTAAATTCATGTAAATCCACTGCCTATTTAACGTCTATTTAACTCAGTCTGTAAATCTCATGTAAATTCAACGTAAATTCATATTTATTATCCACAGAACACTTCACCACTCATGAACATATTGTATATATTTACTCGGTTTGATTGCACTTGCAACTTTGTGATTGTCTTTAGTTATCTTCCTACTTCTTATCTCTGTATATTGATGTGACCGCTACGCTGCATACAGACACTAAGGCAAATTCTTCGTATGTAACTTGCATACTGTGGCAATAAAAGTGATTCTGATTCTGAACTGTGGTCATGTGTCTGTGTCATGATGAAGTCTATTGCTGTGCAGTCTCCCTGTTTGTCCTTCAGTGGTACAGCCTCAACATTCATTCTAACCCTAACCCTAACCCTAACCCTAACCCTAGCCTCAACATTCATTCTAACCCTAACCCTAACCCTAACCCTAACCCTAACCCTAACCCTACAGCCTCAACATTCACCATATTAAAAGGGTCTGTGTTGATCCAGCTCTGAAGCCTGACTGAAGTGTTATCTGTCTCCTGCTTTGTATCCTGTGCTCTTCTTCTCCTACCTAGGATCCAAGGTCGGCGGAGGATGGGGCGAGTAGCCCCAAGTATACTTAAGCAATAGACCACGACAGGCCGTGGTATTTGCTTATTATACCACACCTAAGGGCCGTGCTTCGTGAAAAACACCCTTTCTCAAAAATGTACTTGTGGTATGAAGAGTGTTTGAGAGAAGTGTCACTTGCTTGTGATGGTCAATGCCAGAGTTTGCAGACCTGTCAAGTTGTTGTATTCACTACATGCTCTGGGTGCATGTAAACACCAAATTGTATTAAATCGAGTCCCATGTAAACAGCTGACCCGAAATCTTCAAATCGATTGATTTCATTCAGATTGAGGAAAAAGTGTGCATGTAACTGAAACATGCTTAGAATGGCCGCTGTAGTTGCAAATAGTTAAAATGTCGACATAAGATCTTTCTCAGATCACTCAATCATGTTACTAATAACCGTGATCTGAGTATCAAAAGGAATAATCTTTGATAATAAACAGGATTCCTTTTTTTAGGAATAATGTGGGGGAAGGGGGGGGGGGGGGGGGGTTGCTTAGATCACGCCCATTTTTTAACTCTGCCTTCATTTTGATGTCAACTATAACTGTCCTGTCAAGTTTCATGACTGCCTCTTGCACAGTTTTGATGCTATATCGTGTTCACAAAATCTGTCCACAAACAGAAAGACATATACACCTGACGAAGTACTCCAAACAGCTCCTGTGGTAGTTCCTGCTAGGGGTGGGACGATATAAGTTATGATCGTATATCGCAATAAAAACACTCAAGATAATGTTACCGTGGTGAATTTCCCTTAATTGTATTATCGTGAATATTGTCACTCACATGAGCGTGAATATCCTCACGAGTGCCTTGAAAAAGCTGTCTAGCTCACTAATGTATGACCTCCCATTGATTTCCTGATTTATTTTGAATCTTAAAAGTGTATAATAAAATTAATTAAATAACACATTTTAATAATAAAAATAATAGCAATCAATGGGTGATGTCACGGTGGTTAAGTCCATTATTTTTATAATCTATGGTCCTATGATGCAATAAAAATATGAATTTCCAAACAGAAATAAGGTTGATGATGACAGTGGTTACACTGTTTTCATGCCATATTAAGAGTTTAAAGCATATTTTGATGATTATCAGGATAATATCGTTAATCGCAATTATTTTCAACGGGTTAATCGTGGCATGAAATATTCATGGTAAATGGACTGTATTTACGGAGCACATTTTATATAGTCTATCGACTACCCAAAGCGCTTTGACATGAATACCTCACATTCACCCATTCACACTCACACACCGACGCCATACAGCCATGCTAGGCGCCACCTGTTCGTCGGGAGCAGTTAGGGTGCCTTGCTCAAGGACAAAAGAGCGCAGGTTCAGACAGCAACATACAGACTAGCATGAAGAGGTCAGAGGTCAGATTGAGACTGAGGGTATCAGGCACACACTCACCTTGTTCAGCTCCTCTATCCTCCTGATCAGCAGTGGGTTACTGGACGAGTTCTCAAAATAAACATAATCTGCAGAGGATGAGAGAGAGTGAAAAGAGGAAGAGGGGGAATGGAAAACAGAAAGAGAAAGAAGAGAGAGAGAGAGGGAGAGAGAGAGGGAGAGAGAGAGAGAGTGTCAGTCAGTGTTGCAAGGTCATCCAACCATTCAGGGTGATTTCCAGTTGGAACAAAACTATGACGGCTTAATTAGTCAAGAGGAAAGTGCAACACAGACATCCAGCAAAATGTTGGTTTAACTTGATTAGGCTAATTTCATAAATAGCTGTTCCAGCTGTAGTTGGGAGGTCTGACTGAATGAGATGTTGTGCACAACACGCACAAAAACACATACACACACCAACCCACCCCCACACACATAACCCCCCCTGCCCCCCCCCCCCACACACACACACACACACACACACACACACACACACACACACACACACACACACACACACACACACACACACACACACACACACACAACAGATTGGCTCTCCCAACCATCCATTCACACTGTAGCCTTGCCTTTCCTCAGCCCTCATGCTTTCTTTGTCCTATGGCTCCTTTCATTCTAAACCCTCCCCATGTGTGTCGCGTGTGTGTGTGTGTTGTGTGTGTCGCGTGTGTGCGTGTGTGTGTGTGTGTGTTGTGTGTGTCGCGTGTGTGTGTGTTGTGTGTGAGCGCACGTACAATCATACACGTCGTGTATGTTTTTGTGTGTCGCTATGCTTATGTATGTGTACAGTATGTTTATGCGTGTACTACTATTATTTGTGTGTGTGTGTGTGTCTCCTCTCCTGGCACTGCTCCAGGCCCATTGGAGGCTTAGCACTCACCAGGACGTCCCCGCAGGCCCTAGTGTTGGTAGGGTGCCTGGTCTTAGCCCTGCATGTGTCTTGGCTGAGTGCTGTCAGATTATAGCCCACACTTGGTAGGCTGCCTGGAGCTGGAGCTATCCTCCCTTCACCCCGCCCCCATCCCCCCCAGGCCCCTGCTCTCTCCACCAACTAGGCCTGCAAGATCTCCCAGAAACAAACCACCAGCATAACCGCTCAGGATGCAAAAACTGATTCAAAAGGAAAAACCGACCCCAAACCATTTCAACACAGGTTTTGTTGGTTTGGCTGGCAGCCCCTCAGTACCAGAGAGCAGGGGCTTTTTTGTAGAGTCGCCATTTTGCACTGACGTTCAACAAGAACCGCATCGTAGAAAAGGCAAAGAAACCAATGTCTCCACAGACAGCAGCCTCAATATCCCATGATGCAATGCAGCCACAAGAACTGCTGCAGTCTGAGCAAGGCCGGGGCATGACTCTCGCTTTTCCTTGACTGAGAAAACCTCTCGCTTCGCCATTGCTCCCTCCGCCTACACGTACTGCACTGTCGAATGCAACAAGTTCACACCCCGTCTCCAGGGCGCTGCCGCAAGTCATTATGGGATACGTAGGAAAAAACACTAACTGAAGTAGAAGTAATGGTAAAGTAATTTACACCACTTTATGGCAAAATAACTCCTGGGATGCATTGAACATTACAGACAGAGATGATATATAAAAGCTGTTAAGTGTTAGGGTTTAACAATCTTGTGGGTTCACCAACAGTGCAGCAGTAGTTCAGCAAGCATGTAAAGAGTATAATTTCTACGACAGCTACATGTGGAAACCACAGACACACATTGACTACTCTCGACACACTGACTACAAGAACACAAGGAGGAGAGGAGAGAAGAGGTCGCCACATTGTGCCCGTCTACCCTGTGTTCACGTCATACGATCCTGAGACAGATTGAACGATCCTGAGACAGATTGAACTGATCCTGAGACAGATTGAACGATCCTGAGACAGAAAATGAAGACAAGATATCTGACTTGCTCATTTCCAACTATGTATGGGACTGGGAGGCGAGGCGGTGGCCTTGAGGGTAGAGTTTAAAGGGATAGTTCAGATTTTTTGATGTGTTGTATGAGGTACTTGCAGACAGTCAGTCAGTGTACTTACTACATGCAGTAGAATGGAGCCGACACAGTCCCACTTTGGAGAAATGGAGACCGGCCGCATCAGGCAAGTAGAGCTGTCTGCTGAGTGTGAACAGCAAGTAGAGCTGTCTGCTGAGTGTGAACAGGGTCACGAGCTAAAACGTAGCTCAGTACCTCATAATTATTTTTTTTCCGAAATTTGACCGGAAGGTCACTGGTTCAAATCGCCACAACGGCTGGGAGCTTCCACCCAACTGCCATCCGCCTCTTCAATGAGACCCGAAAGCCCCCACAAATCAGGACTTTGTCACTCCCCCCCCCCCCCCCCCCGCAGGTGCCCCAGAGCACAACCGGCTCTGCAAACCCCCCCCCCCCCCCCCCCATGGACATTATCCCACGGACACTAATCCTCCCCTTCAATTATATGTCACTTTAAGGGACTTTTACTTATAATTTGAGATTTGAGATCTCTCATCTTCTGCTGTTAATGTGATCGCCGTGCTGCATACTTGCACTAAATCTAATTCCTTGTTTGTAATCTGGTTACTATGGCTATTAAAATGAGTCTTGAATCTTGAACATCTGGGTTGGGAAAAGTGAACACAACACTCGCCTCTTGATAAGCAAGCACGGTCGAGACGCCTTTGAGCAAGGAACTTAATTCCCAAGTGCTCAGTGGCTAACAGTGGAGGAGGCTATGCTGGCCTGGGCAGCTCAGTGGCTAATGGCTCATTTCCACCACATATAACAGCACAGTACAGCTCTACTCGACCTGGTCTTACTCGTCTCTACTTGATATAGACTCTGTTTCCATAGCAAGTTTACTCGCCTCCGCCCACACCTGGTCGTCATAGCGACCGCATATCTGTCCTCCGCCCATAGCCAAGTAGGCTATAACGTATAACGTTAAAATTAAATCCATACACGGAACTTTTAAACTGGTTATGAAATACTGGTGCCTCTAAATGACCTACAGTGTACATGGGCAAATGTGAGAATCGGCCAGGAGAATGGATATCACTTTGTTGTTACTCAAACTCACATGCATGCGCTGCGCGGGGGACGGGAGTTGCGCTACGGGCAGAAGGGAAGCCTCTACCCCGGCGGCAACTCACCAGGCAAGACCACGGCTTCGCTAAACCCACGCCTCCGGCCTAGCAGAGCTGACGTTACACACAACTACAAAGGGCTTCACGAGGAGCGGACTTTTTCTCTCTCAAAACAATTGAAAACCACCTCCATGTTAAAGCTGAGCAAGGAGATCGATTTTATTTCACCAGAGCCGAAGGCAGCAACACAAAAGACTGATGGAAATAACAAAATAGAAGGTAAGCCCCACTAAACTGGTATCCAGCATTGACAGTCAGTAGATACAGTAAACATGATTCTGCCTGACCAATCAGTCGTCTGCAGTGTTTTCACGTCACGGTATGGTACCGGGTCCACAGCGCTGGAACCTCAACAAAGCAGGGACCAAAACTAGCACGACTCAACCCCGACTCAACCCGGGCTGTCCACGTTTTTGATCGGTGGAATGAGACAAAAAAGCGAGACGAGCTGGGCGGGGCCGCGCTGATACCAGCAGTGGAAATGGGCCATAACAGTGGGGGAGGCTGCGTTGGCCTGGGGAGCTCAGTGGCTAACAGTGGGGGAGGATATGCTGGTCTGGGCAGCTCAGTGGCTAACAGTGGAGGAGGCTGTGCTGGTCTGGGCAGCTCAGTGGCTAACAGTGGGGGAGGCTGCACTGGCCTGGGCAGCTCAGTGGCTAACAGTGGGGGAGGCTATGCTGGCCTGGGCAGCTCAGTGGCTAACAGTGGGGGAGGCTATGCTGGCCTGGGCAGCTCAGTGGCTAACAGTGGGGGAGGCTGCACTGGCCTGGGCAGCTCAGTGGCTAACAGTGGAGGAGGCTGCACTGGCCTGGGCAGCTCAGTGGCTAACAGTGGGGGAGGCTATGCTGGTCTGGGCAGCTCAGTGGCTAACAGTGGAGGAGGCTATGCTGGCCTGGGCAGCTCAGTGGCTAACAGTGGGGGAGGCTGCACTG
>NC_139625.1:24043784-24061284 GCF_964638095.1 Poromitra crassiceps | reverse complement strand
TAGCGATGTTGACTTTGACAGTTTAGACAGTCTGCACAGGCCAACAAACTGTAAAATGGTTGAGAAATGAATAACGCTGTAATGGTAACAGGCATAAAGACACGCTGGTAGCATCATTACTGGAGTAAGACCTACCCAGCGAGTACACAGATGGCCTATGAGAGTAATGACACGCGCCCGGCTACAAGCAAGGAGCCAGGGAGAAGCAGGAAATGGATGGAGTGATCACACACACACACACACACACACACACACACACACACACACACACACACACACACACACACACACACACACAGGTGTTCCTGTCATCGAGAGCAAGAGCACAGATTATGGCTGTCTGTCATAGGCAAAGTGTGGATGATGGAGTGAGGTTACTATGGTAATGGCATGGCAGGTAATTAGATCCCCTACTGAATCAAACCCACACCTCTTTTCCACACTTTCATATCGCTCACTTTCACTCTCACAGGTGTGATCAACCCAGAGAAAGTGGCACACGTCTGTTTGGATTTAGCCCTACGGCAACTATCTAGGCCCACCACCAGCAGTTCCTCCAGTGATTCCTGGCTGACTAAGAGGGAGAACATCTAGTCTCAGACAATAGATGCATGTCTTTCACTTGGAATTCCCTACCTCTCTTGTGACTGGAGATAGATGTTGAACATTCATCGATGGACTCTGAAATATCTAGAATATTCTTCTCATGTTCATATTTGGAAATCCAAAGTGTGAGAGCCTTTCTGTTTAGTGACGTTTGAAAACGGAGGGAATTTGATCTAATAAACAACAGTGGTAGCAACATAAGAAGTCTCCCATCATGCATCTGTCCTGCACTTGTGCTGCGGCAACCACTGCAGCTTGTTCCTATTCAAATGTGCTGTAGCAATGAATGAACCAGCATCGTTTGAACACAAAACTCCTCTCTCAAACGGCCGCTTTTAGGGCCTTCAGGCAGCTGAGACTAGTGAACTGAATTTGAATTCCAGATCATTTTTCTGCTGCCACAGAAGCTACAGGGCAGCAAGCTTGCAGTAAGAATTCAAGACTGTTGATTGAAATGTGATGATGGGGATACTTTGGTGAGCTAATCTGATAGCTGTCATGTATATGTCCAACTGACCATCCTAAACTTGTCAGGATGACAACAAGCAAGTCTCACCTTTTCCCTCAGTGAGTACAGCCCTCAGACCTGAGAGAGCTAACTGGCAGCCAAAACAACACCAGTCAAACATTTCTTTTTTTGACAAAAACAGTTTGTCACACTTTGTAAGTTTGTCAACACTACAATTTTCATTTGAGCAGATTCTGAATCATACGCAAGTGTTTCACTGCAATAGACTCAAATTCAAGTACTATATTTAATGCATTAAAATGCACTCTCAAAAGGAAACAATATGGCTGTCCTCGCCGTTACCCTGAGACAGAGATGTTTTGCGTTGTGGAGCTATGAGTCTGCAGCAAGTCGTGGTGATTCATTTTCTGCTCTGTTATAGCCAGCTCCTCAGCAATCCACATGCAGTCTCTCCATCCCTATCCCTTCTAAACAGGTTAAAAAAACTGTTGTTTGAAGGTTGAGCTTTTGAATACAATAACTACTGTATCCAGTGGAGTGAAACATTGGGCTAGTTTCTCTTCTCTTCCCACCAGGAAGGTGATCAGACTTGTGGCGTATACTTAAGTCACCAACACTGTCCTGCGTCTGAGGAAAGCACAGAGAGCAAGTGCCACAAGCGGCGGAAGAGTGGCTTGTGGCCTGCATTGTAAAACAAAGACATCAAAAGCCACTGAGGCAGCTTTTGTCCACGCTCCTTTCACAAGGGAAGTCATTGCTTTTCCAAGATGATCCAGCATTGTCTCGCAAAGTGTCGGCCATCTTTAGGAGGAG
Organism: Poromitra crassiceps; assembly: GCF_964638095.1. Taxonomy (NCBI): domain Eukaryota; kingdom Metazoa; phylum Chordata; class Actinopteri; order Beryciformes; family Melamphaidae; genus Poromitra; species Poromitra crassiceps. Next base: position 24,059,396 of record NC_139625.1, on the reverse strand, counting down.
GCTCTGCATTGTTTTGATGCCATGCTGGATAGGCCTGTGAATCTTCACTGGCCTCACGATTCGATTATGATTCATCTCTCAACGATTGGATTCTATTCGATTCCCCGATGCATCTCGATACAGCTCCAACAGTATTGCAGCTCCAAGTATCAAATCCTCAATTTTCTGTACTATTACAGCACATGGCTACTTTTTCATCAATTAATACAAGCAGTCAGATAAATATCAAGTCCCTTTTTAACTTTAAAGTGCTTTAAAATCTGAATGTCAACAGAAATTTAAACATAAACGATTCAACGATTCATCTGTCAACGATTCGATTCGATTCACACGTGCGCATCGCGATGCATCGATTATACGATTCATTTGGACACCCCTAATGCTGGATTGGTGGAAGCTTAGCCAAGCTTCAGTCAATCTTGGGACTAACAGTGCTTTTTCTTCTTCTGTCTAAATCATTATGACTTGGTAATAATATTGTAATAGTTTGCTTACTTGTTGGTGATATGTTTATTGTGCATTTTAGTCTCATTTTTGTTCAGGTCATTACTCAATTGGGCCTATTTGCGATGTTTCTTTCAATTAAACCATCCAAGGGTAATCAATCAATAACTTGTTAGTACATTATCATAATGTAGTAGTATTACACAAAAGAGTGCAACTTCATAGTATTAATTTGAAGAGTTAAACTAATTTTAATTCATTTCATTTCATTTTAATTTGCAGAATGTGACAGTATGGATCCTATCCCTGTGGCTAAAATGTTGGCAGGGCATACAATTAAATCTAAAAGTCCCAGCTGCAGGTAAATCCCTAAACTCACCAGCCACTTTCACTATTTTACAAGCCAATTAGATTTTTTTAGAACCAAACGAGTCATCCAAGCATTAGCTGGTTATGTAGCCTAAGTGGCAGGTAAACACCCCCCCCCCCCCCCCCCCATTTTCCTCCCAAATGTACTTTGTACATTGTCATTTCCCCTATCCCAGTTGTTGCTCCACCACCACTGGTGATCTGGGGAGGGTGTCTCTCACATGCATCTCTGATACATTCAAGATTCAAGATTCATTTGAATAGTAATTAGATTACAAACGAGGAATTTGACTTAGTGCCAGCAGCGCAGCGGTCACATGTGGATTTGCCAGCCGCTTCTTTTCACCTGACCTGCGTGCGAAGGGACGCGTTATTCCCTCCAGTTCCCCTCCCAGCTGAACGCCTCCTCTGGTCGGTCGGACAGACACATACCTTGTCCGGCTTCCCACCCGCAGACACAGCCATTTGTGTCTGTAGGGATGTTCTACCAAGCTGGTGGTAACAGGGGCGCGAACCTGTTGGTACAGTAGGTGAGGGAATAGACCGCTACACCACCCGGGCGGCGCCCCCTGGTAAACAAACACCAACATTTTCCAGCATTTGGCGAGTGACGTGATCATTTCCTACCCTACTGTGTACCTAAACCTGTTCTCAAGCTGGGAATATGCTTGACGTTTGGCCCGGCCGCACGGAAATGAGAGACACGGAATCCTGACGAGAAAACGTGTGGAGCTTTTATACTCTGTGTGGTTTCTGCTCGCGGAAGTGAGCGGGAGTCTTGAAAACTCCTCTAGTGCCTACTGCCCAGGTGGGGTATCTCGTCGTAAGGGCCTTTCTGTCTGTGTGGAGTTTGCATGTTCTCCCCGTGCTCCCCCAGGGGGGTTCCTCCGTATATAACCCCCCCCCATTAAAAAAAACATGCAGAAGATCAGATCTTCATCGTCATCCGACCAGTGACGACAACATCCGAAGTCGGTCCCCGGGCGCTGTACAAGAAAGCGACCACTGCTCCTGGCCTGCCCCCCAGAGGAAAGGACAAAAGCCAGGATGGGTTAAATGCAGAGGACAAATTTCACCGGCCACCGTCAGCATGTGTGTGTTGTGGCCCTCCGTGCATGTGTTGATTGTAATCGTGTGACAATAAAAGACGGGCTTGTCCGTCCGAAATCTGAAATCGTGTTTTTATCCGCCCAGCCGCGTCCGTGTAGTTACAAAATTCGGGGTGTGCACGGCCAGGCGAAAACCGTCCGCACAGGAGCCTTGCGGAGGGGCGTGTCAGCTGATTTGACGTCACTTTTCCGCACGGACACTCGCGGTCCTCGCCGATGCGGGAAGCATAATTCCGGCTTTACTCAGGTAGGCCTACTTACTTTTGACTAAGTAAGAGGGCTGACGTTCACTCTAACCTATTTTCATGCGGGTGGTAAGCCAAGAAGAATCATAGTATTCCTGTCTCGCTAGGCCTATATACTTTTATCACTTATTCCATATTTCTCTTCAAAATGTAGCTTAATCAACATATTTCCATCTCCCTCTCTCTCTCTCTCTCATACACACACACACACACACACACACACACTTAGTCTACCCAACAATTTCAGGTAGAACAGACTAATGTTACCATGTCCAAAGTGCATGGAAATATCTGCATGATTGAAGAGCAGACTGCAGTTGTTGCCCAGCTGACATTGCATGAGGGAATTGTCCTCCTATGACAAGGTGGACCAAATATACACCCTCAATAGCACACCTTCCCTTCATAAGTGTGATCTGCTCAGGGTGACAGTTTATCACGTTGAAATTGGACATATAATAATGTGCAATATAGAGTATCAGAATTGATCCAGGTGAGCAGGTCCACAGAAATTAACCATTATGATTTTAACTACCTACTACTGTTGCTCAATTTCATGACAGGCTGAACCTACTGGGATGAGATTCAGGACAATTACCAGAAAATGATTGGGAGGGGAGAACAGGAACTTTAATTAGAAATTAACTGTAATTGCCTGTCTAAAAAGAAAGCATAATGAGGGGGGAGGGCAGCAGTGAACATATTGTCTTCCCATCTTGGCTCTTTCTTGCACTTGCAGGTAACTAGCTGAGGATAGCCTAACTTTTCCCAGACTCCAGATCCTGCAGCTCCTCTGCAAAATAATTGGGCATGCACTTTACTGCTCCCCAGCGAGTCTGAGGAGCTTGCTGCTGGTCAGTCAATAACAAATAATATCATCAATTATTATTATCGATATTGGAGGGCAGCTGCTCAAGCAATAGTTTCCTAGCACGCCAAACTTTTAGAAGCGGTTCGCGATGTGTTATCTCAAGTTAAAAGTTCATATTATAAACACAAATGTATGTTACTTCGGCATTAGATGCATCATCACATTGAAGTAGTTGTTTAGGTTTAGCCGCAAGTTACACCAAACAACACAAAAGAAACAAGAGAACCCGGGAGGTGTTCTGTAAGCAAACCACTACTCTTCATCGCCATCCTCCTCTTCACACAGTCACCATCATCATCCTCTGTGAAGCACAAGGCTCTTTAGCTTTAGGGAAATAAAAGAGGGGAAGGAACGACAGACCATGCTGTGTAACACACAAAACCGCGACGAACCATGGTGAGTCCTCCCTAAAGGATCCCGACAGGTCCCAAAATGTTGTCCCGCTTACCTCCAACCCGGTACATGTTCGCTGCCATGACTGCCCCGGGTCCCTGGCTTCCTCTCCAGGTAGAGGGCTGTCTCTCTCTCGCTGCCTGCCCTGCCTGCTGGAGCTGTGTTAGCACTGCCGCCGCTGTGTGTTGGAAAATGGTGGATTGATCAATACGAAGCAGACTAGCCGAGGGATCTTAAAGAGACAGTAACGTTAGCTACACTTGTATTTCTGAAGGCGAAGTGTGTTAAATGCCGTTACTATCCAGTAACGAGTAGTGTAACGAATTGCTAGTTAACATTAAATATTTTGTACAGTTAGTTAGCCTAAGGTTAGCAACTCCAAATGCAGCAATGTAGCTAGTCACGTTAGCTAGGTTGCTACTTTTGCTTTCAACCCCTACTGAATGCCAATTTTAACTTGGGAGTTTGTTGACAATTTCGGCTAGTCCATCCTCTTAACGTTAGTTGATATGAGAAATGATAGAAAGAATAAATTATTCGCCTGACAAATTAACTGCCAGTTCAATGTGAATTGAGAGACTCATCAACAGAGATGGGAAAAGTACACACATTCTTTACTTAAGTAGAAGTACAGTTACTTGTGTAAAGAAAGACTCTGGTCAAATTAGAAGTACTGATTCCATTTGTTTACTCAAGTGAAAGTAAGAAAAAAAAGTACAGGTTCTGAAATGTAATCAAGTATAAAAGTGAAAAGTATTTCTACCGGATGTTTCTGCAGCAAAGCTAACTGAACCTCACGCATTAAGATAACTAGAATTGTTGTGCGCTAAATCTAGGAAATTAAAATAAATCAACCCTTTTTCATTTTCTCCCAAACTGTACATGGCCAATTATCCCTCCCTACCGCTACACTACCCGGAAGCCCCAAACTGACAGTCCTTCAAGTCAGTTCTGGTGGAGCACAAAGTCCTTCATCGCTTGTGTTAGTAGGGAGTAGACTTGTTTCAGGTGATGTGTGCCCAGCGCTTGGCGGATCCGGATCCATCCAACACACGTGGGCCAGACTGCGAGGACATCTCTTTGCCTCCAGAAAGACCATGAGAGCCTCAGGATCCAGATCCCCCCCTCTCCTCCAGCCCTGCCTGCTCCAAGGTCACCAGGGCCGGGTCAGCGCCGTGGTCCAGGAGCAGCTGGACGAAGGCCACATCGCACCTGAGCCACAGCACCATATTCAGCAGGCGAAAAGCCACGTCACGGGTCAGAACGCCAGCGGCCTGGAGCAGCAGGCGGAAGCAGTCCAGGTGGTTGTGTTTAGCGCTGATGTAGAGAGGAGAATTTGTGAGCTGAACATATGAACATACAACAACTATGTCAAAAGTGGCACGGAACCTGATGAGTTCCTGCAGTGTGTCCACCCTTCCCGGAATAGCGTGGTCCTCCCACGGCTACGTCCTGCCGGTGAAGCTCCCCGCTGTCAGGTATAAAGAAGCGGCTGGCAACTGCACATGTATCGGAGGAAGCGTGTGTGTCTACGGCTCTCCCCAGATCAGCAGAAGGGGTGGGGCAGCATCCGGGGCAGCAGGGGGAATTGGCCAAGTACAATTGGGGAGAAAATGCGGGCGAAATCAGAAAAAAAAGTACAGTAACAAATTATTTGTACTTAGTTACTTCCCATCTCTGCTCATCAAGCATTGCTGCTGTGCCTGATCCAGCCGCCCAGTCTAAAAATAATACTGTGATCCCAAATCCTTTAACTCAGTGGTGTTAAAATGGGGTCTGGGGCCCACCAGGGGTCCTGGAGAAGGTTCAGGGGGTTCACAACAAGATGACGAATAGCCTACTTAAATTCCCCAGTTCTCTGGAAATAATCTGCCAGCGAATGTACCTATAAGTCTCTGACCATAGGTGATCTATGAGCCCATTACCTCCCCACCTACAGTAGCCTACAGTTAGTCTACAGTTAGTCTACATGTACAACTCAACAGCCAACTAAATAAACAACATCCAAATCTATCCATGAGGGGGCATCCATAACCCGTTGTGTCTATTTGGGTATATGAAAACAATTCAGAATGCCTGTTAAAGTGTTACTCAACGGTACACAATCATTCCAATTTAGAATGATAATGAATGACCTTAGGTAGTCTACTATATGGTATCCTTTTTGTCTCCTTAGGTTGTATTACTACAGGATAATCTAAGGGATATTTTGTCATGTGCTTCATGATACTTTTAGGTTTTGATGTGATGGAGTATTTCCAATCTAAATATATGTTCCTTATGTCCACAGATAAAAGCAACATGTGGTGGTTCTTTATTAGTAGGCCCATGTTGTGGCCTATAGGAGTCAAGCTGGAAAAGCAGTGGTGTCCCACGATGCAGGTGAGTGTAATTCACTGTTTCACATATCAGTTGACATGGTATAGTCTGTAACATGAGTTGAGTTGCACAACATTAAAGACACAGTGGTGTGGAGCGAGTGCAGATTGGCACAGCAAATGACGGTGTGATTATTATGGGATACACAGGATCCTGGCAGGAAGACATGACAACCACCTACTCAGTAAATTGCATGGACATGCATGGATACGGGCAAATAGAAACAGGATTTTACATCTCAGGGCATAATCTGCCAGAGAAAAATGATATATTATTTATTGCAACAAAGACAAACTACAACCATGTGTTGTTTCCCTCTTTAATATCTACCACAAACACAGCCACACTGCTGTAATCTGCCATACAGAAAAAAGGGTATATTATTTATTACAAAACAAAGACAGACTGTAACCATGCAGCGTTCCCTTCTTCAATATCTACCACAAACACAGCCACACTCCTTTGAGATGAATAACAACATAGTTTTGACCTTTGTTTTGTTCTCAGTGAAAAAAAGCCTGTTGTGGAAGGTGTCCTATTGAAGAGAGACTAAGAGAGAGAGAGAGGGAGAGAGAGAGAGAGAGAGAGAGAGAGAGAGGATGGAGACAGAAGCGTGTTGTATTTGACACCGGGGTTGTGTCTGTATTCTCTCCCGGAGGTAGTTGTTTGATTAGCTGGGTTTTCACTGTGGATATAAGCATAGAGCTTTTATGCTGGAGGAATGCTGTGGTGAAGGCTACATCTGATCTATACCATATGGAAGCCCCAATTACCGTGGCCTAACACAGGGGACTACAGTCTGCAGTCACATGACTGCTCTAGGCCAATCACGGTCACTTACAGTACGCACTCCTGCTCAAGTGTGCAGTCTCAATGTCGGAACTATGCAGCACTGGAGGAATACAGTATTGTCTCTCAACTCTCATGTAAGAAAGAGAGGAAGATGGAGTGAGAGAGAGAGAGAGAGAGAGAGAGAGAGTGTGTGTGTGTGTGTGTGTGTGTGTGTGTGTGTGTGTGTGTGTGTGTGTGTGTGTAACCGCTTCAACTGTAATTATTGTGAATTTGACAAAGTCTATCTATGTTGCTATGCATAGTGTATGCACTATATTTTGGCATGTGCACTATAATTCTGCATGATAACATGACAAAGTTGTGTGTTAACCTACACCTAATGTATAGTGTGTGTGTGTGTGTGTGTATAGTGCTGTGTATAGTGTATGTATAGTGCTGCATGTATTTCGCATTGGCTGCTCCATATGCAGAAACAGCAAGCAGACTTATACTAGCTGTTATCTAACTGGATAACTGTTGATACAATATAACTGCATAGTGTTATCTTGTCAATGTTACATTGTTCATTGTTGTGCGCGATGTTTTCTCTGCATGGCCTTTCGAATTGAGTGGGACAATAAAAATGTATGGTATTGTAGCGTAGCATATCGCCTCTGTGCACATGTGTATGTCATGTCATATGTCACACATACTTTGACACAAGACAGTTCCCCTTTCAATATTCAAATAGCAACAACACACACACAACACACACTTTCAATATTCAAATAGCAATAACACACACACACACACACACACACACACACACACACACACACACACACACACACACACACACACACACACACACACACACACACACACACAACACACTTTCAATATTCAAATAGCAACACACTGGCAAGACAATTTGCCAATACTTGGCCTCAATTAAAGGGAAATAGGTGTCTAACAAACAATGCTTAGCTTTGTATTTGGGAACTGTGGCTGCTTCCATTAGGACTGCATGTTTGCTTGGCTGCTTGCTGCTCTGCAGATGTTCCTTGTGAATGCACTTGCTCCTCTGCCAGATGTTGCTGCAGCAGGGAGATAGGCAGGCAAGCATGCAGCAGAGCCCTACACAGCACAGGTGTTCTCCCTAATGAATCTCAGTGGAGCCGCATTGGCTTTGAGACACACAACGTCCGCAAGAAAGTCCCCTCGGTCTGATGGCCTCTCTTTCTGTCTCTCACACCTTCTCTCTCTGTCTTCTGCCTTTCTTTCTTTCTTTCTTTCCTTCCTCCACTCTTCCATCCTGCACATAATGCACAGCAGAGAGAAAGACACAGAGGAAATCAATTAAGCCCGTTTCCAGGCAGAAACTGTTCCATTTCTTTGATTGTTACTTCCTTGTTCTCTTGTTCTCTCACTCTGGGAGTTGTGATTGGATCCAGCAACACTATGGGAGGTACTGCAGTAATGGGACTTTTGTTAGAGTACACTCTCCCCAACACCTAGCTGTCAAACTGCACATAGCTGCACTCTGTAAACAAGTGATCATCTATTTTCTTTTATCGACAACCTGGTGACAATATTCCCTGGCTGATGCTAGCAGGTTGACAAGGAGTGTAGCCTAACGCCCACAGTGTCAGTGTCACTCAGGTTACTAGTGACAACAATGTTTCAAGCATCATCATCGTCTTTGTCAGAATATCTGCGTTCCTCCCATACACCCCCTGTTCTGACTCATGCAGTATAACAGTGATCGAGCAATAAACCATACTCATACTGCGAGGTATCTCAGTATACCCCCAGCAATCCAAAGAGTCCTCACATCTTCAATCCACACACAAAACAACCGCTGCATCCCACTGAAGAGGCATCAGTATAATACCATAGCTGTGTGAGGATGGGGAGAGGACTTGACACTTGAAAAGGCTAAATTGACTTGAAAGGCTAAATTATCTAGCTCGTCACATTCGAATACAGTTTTTGTCATGATCAAAGATTGTCCGACTTATCTGAAGTCCTAAACAATTTTCTTTTGCAGACTCCGTTAGGGACTATTCACAAGCTTTGGTGAGAGGCAGCATTGACTCTTTTCAATGGGGATCTCTGCTGTAGGGGATCTAGCATGTATTTATGTATAGGAGACAGCAGGGGGCATCATTGTCCTGCTTTTTCTAAAATGGGGAGTTGATACAGAGAAAGCTGCTCTGATGCCATGTGCAGATGGATTCAAACATGACCAAACACGCTTTTTAGATCATGTAAACACAGACCTTATTTCTTAGATCACCAAGGAAGCATCGAAAGTTCAATCCCTAATTAAAAACAACAGTAACCATTATTGCAATATGCTACAGCTGCCTCGGTCCACCAGCAGGGGCCACTACTCACACACTCATACTGTCCTCAAATGCTCCTATAAGAGGGGGGGGGGGGATGGCCAGCAATGCAGCCATCCCCAATGGCAGAAATGACACTTTAGTAATTGATTAATTATGAATTGCGCCTGTCAGCCTGGTGTTAGACCTCAAACAGAGCATACATCAAACTTTCTCCTCATGCTCATTATGCTCATTATTGTTTCTTGGCTACTGTGTCATTTTAAATTTAGAACAAAGCTGGTTCCTGTGTGGGTTCCTGTGTGTGTGTGTGTGTGTGTGTGTGTGTGTGTGTGTGTGTGTGTGTGTGTGTGTGTGTGTGTGTGTGTGTGCGTGCGTGCGTGCGTGCGTGCGTGCGTGCGTGCGTGCGTGCGTGCGTGCGTGCGTGCGTGTGCTTGCGTGCGTGCGTACGTCTGCTTGTCCGTCTGTCTGTCAGTCCATCCTTCCATCTGTCTGTCTGTCTGTCTGAAGCCTGTGATCATGCCTACACAGTTTTGCCCGGATTGTGACACTGGCTGTTTGGATTAGGAAACAGTAGGATTGACTTGATGAAACAGAGTGCTGTTTGAATTAGGAAACAGCAGAATTGACTTGATGAAGCAGAGTGCTGGTGGATTAGGAAACAGCAGGATTGACTTGATGAAGCAGAGTGCTGTTTGAATTAGGAAACAGCAGAATTGACTTGATGAAGCAGAGTGCTGGTGGATTAGGAAACAGCAGGATTGACTTGATGAAACAGAGTGCTGTTTGAATTAGGAAACAGCAGAATTGACTTGATGAAGCAGAGTGCTGGTGGATTAGGAAACAGCAGGATTGACTTGATGAAGCAGAGTGCTGGTGGATTAGGAAACAGCAGGATTGACTTGATGAAGCAGAGTGCTGTTTGAATTAGGAAACAGCAGAATTGACTTGATGAAGCAGAGTGCTGTTTGAATTAGGAAACAGCAGAATTGACTTGATGAAGCAAAGTGCTGGTGGATTAGGAAACAGTAGGATTGACTTGATGAAACAGAGTGCTGGTGGATTAGGAAACAGCAGGATTGACTTGATGAAGCAGAGTGCTGTTTGAATTAGGAAACAGCAGAATTGACTTGATGAAGCAAAGTGCTGTTTGAATTAGGAAACAGCAGAATTGACTTGATGAAGCAGAGTGCTGTTTGAATTAGGAAACAGCAGGATTGACTTGATGAAACAGAGTGCTGTTTGAATTAGGAAACAGTAGGATTGACTTGATGAAGCAGAGTGCTGGTGGATTAGGAAACAGCAGGATTGACTTGATGAAACAGAGTGCTGGTGGATTAGGAAACAGCAGGATTGACTTGATGAAACAGAGTGCTGGTGGATTAGGAAACAGCAGAATTGACTTGATGAAGCAAAGTGCTGGTGGATTAGGAAACAGCAGGATTGACTTGATGAAACAGAGTGCTGGTGGATTAGGAAACAGCAGGATTGACTTGATGAAACAGAGTGCTGTTTGAATTAGGAAACAGTAGGATTGACTTGATGAAGCAGAGTGCTGTTTGAATTAGGAAACAGCAGAATTGACTTGATGAAGCAAAGTGCTGGTGGATTAGGAAACAGCAGAATTGACTTGATGAAGCAAAGTGCTGGTGGATTAGGAAACAGCAGGATTGACTTGATGAAACAGAGTGCTGGTGGATTAGGAAACAGTAGGATTGACTTGATGAAACAGAGTGCTGTTTGAATTAGGAAACAGTAGGATTGACTTGATGAAACAGAGTGCTGGTGGATTAGGAAACAGCAGAATTGACTTGATGAAGCAAAGTGCTGGTGGATTAGGAAACAGCAGGATTGACTTGATGAAGCAGAGTGCTGTTTGAATTAGGAAACAGCAGAATTGACTTGATGAAGCAAAGTGCTGGTGGATTAGGAAACAGCAGAATTGACTTGATGAAGCAAAGTGCTGGTGGATTAGGAAACAGCAGGATTGACTTGATGAAACAGAGTGCTGGTGGATTAGGAAACAGTAGGATTGACTTGATGAAACAGAGTGCTGTTTGAATTAGGAAACAGTAGGATTGACTTGATGAAACAGAGTGCTGGTGGATTAGGAAACAGCAGAATTGACTTGATGAAGCAAAGTGCTGGTGGATTAGGAAACAGCAGGATTGACTTGATGAAACAGAGTGCTGGTGGATTAGGAAACAGCAGAATTGACTTGATGAAGCAAAGTGCTGGTGGATTAGGAAACAGCAGGATTGACTTGATGAAACAGAGTGCTGGTGGATTAGGAAACAGCAGGATTGACTTGATGAAGCAGAGTGCTGTTTGGATTAGGAAACAGCAGGATTGACTTGATGAAACAGAGTGCTGGTGGATTAGGAAACAGCAGAATTGACTTGATGAAGCAAAGTGCTGGTGGATTAGGAAACAGCAGGATTGACTTGATGAAACAGAGTGCTGGTGGATTAGGAAACAGCAGGATTGACTTGATGAAACAGAGTGCTGTTTGAATTAGGAAACAGTAGGATTGACTTGATGAAGCAGAGTGCTGTTTGAATTAGGAAACAGTAGGATTGACTTGATGAAGCAGAGTGCTGGTGGATTAGGAAACAGCAGGATTGACTTGATGAAACAGAGTGCTGTTTGAATTAGGAAACAGCAGAATTGACTTGATGAAGCAAAGTGCTGGTGGATTAGGAAACAGTAGGATTGACTTGATGAAGCAGAGTGCTGGTGGATTAGGAAACAGTAGGATTGACTTGATGAAACAGAGTGCTGGTGTATTAGGAAACAGCAGGATTGACTTGATGAAACAGAAACACGATTTCAGACGGAAGCCCGTCGGAAGCCCGTCTTTATTGTCACACGAACACACTACAACACATGCATGCGGCCACTACATACACTCATGCTGACGGTGGCCGGTGAAATATGTCCTCTGCATTTGACCCATCCAGGCTTGTCCTTTCCTCCGGGGGGCAGGCCAGGAGCAGTGGTCGCTTTTTCTTTCCATCGCCCGGGGACCATCATTGGACCATCATTGGACCAACTTCAGATGTTGTCGTCACTGGTCGGATGACGATCTTCTGCATGTTTTTAGTGGGGGGTTATGTACGGAGGAACCCCCTGGGGGGTACAGGGAGAACATACAAACTCCACACAGAAAGGCCCTTTCGACGAGATAGCCCACCTGGGCAGTAGGCACTGAAGATATGGGGGGTCATAACTCCAGTGCCCACAGCGTCCCAGGCGAGAATCGAACTCAGGACCAGAGTGCTGGTGGATTAGGAAACAGCAGAATTGACTTGATGAAACAGAGTGCTGGTGGATTAGGAAACGGCAGGATTGACTTGATGAAGCAGAGTGCTGTTTGAATTAGGAAACAGCAGAATTGACTTGATGAAGCAAAGTGCTGGTGGATTAGGAAACAGTAGGATTGACTTGATGAAGCAGAGTGCTGTTTGAATTAGGAAACAGTAGGATTGACTTGATGAAACAGAGTGCTGTTTGAATTAGGAAACAGTAGGATTGACTTGATGAAGCAAAGTGCTGGTGGATTAGGAAACAGCAGGATTGACTTGATGAAACAGAGTGCTGGTGGATTAGGAAACAGCAGGATTGACTTGATGAAACAGAGTGCTGGTGGATTAGGAAACAGCAGGATTGACTTGATGAAACAGAGTGCTGGTGGATTAGGAAACAGCAGGATTGACTTGATGAAACAGAGTGCTGTTTGAATTAGGAAACAGTAGGATTGACTTGATGAAGCAGAGTGCTGGTGGATTAGGAAACAGCAGGATTGACTTGATGAAACAGAGTGCTGGTGGATTAGGAAACAGCAGGATTGACTTGATGAAACAGAGTGCTGGTGGATTAGGAAACAGCAGAATTGACTTGATGAAGCAAAGTGCTGGTGGATTAGGAAACAGCAGGATTGACTTGATGAAACAGAGTGCTGGTGGATTAGGAAACAGCAGGATTGACTTGATGAAACAGAGTGCTGTTTGAATTAGGAAACAGTAGGATTGACTTGATGAAGCAGAGTGCTGTTTGAATTAGGAAACAGCAGAATTGACTTGATGAAGCAAAGTGCTGGTGGATTAGGAAACAGCAGAATTGACTTGATGAAGCAAAGTGCTGGTGGATTAGGAAACAGCAGGATTGACTTGATGAAACAGAGTGCTGGTGGATTAGGAAACAGTAGGATTGACTTGATGAAACAGAGTGCTGTTTGAATTAGGAAACAGTAGGATTGACTTGATGAAACAGAGTGCTGGTGGATTAGGAAACAGCAGAATTGACTTGATGAAGCAAAGTGCTGGTGGATTAGGAAACAGCAGGATTGACTTGATGAAGCAGAGTGCTGTTTGAATTAGGAAACAGCAGAATTGACTTGATGAAGCAAAGTGCTGGTGGATTAGGAAACAGCAGGATTGACTTGATGAAACAGAGTGCTGGTGGATTAGGAAACAGCAGGATTGACTTGATGAAACAGAGTGCTGTTTGAATTAGGAAACAGTAGGATTGACTTGATGAAGCAGAGTGCTGGTGGATTAGGAAACAGCAGGATTGACTTGATGAAACAGAGTGCTGGTGGATTAGGAAACAGCAGGATTGACTTGATGAAACAGAGTGCTGGTGGATTAGGAAACAGCAGAATTGACTTGATGAAGCAAAGTGCTGGTGGATTAGGAAACAGCAGGATTGACTTGGTGAAACAGAGTGCTGGTGGATTAGGAAACAGCAGGATTGACTTGATGAAACAGAGTGCTGTTTGAATTAGGAAACAGTAGGATTGACTTGATGAAGCAGAGTGCTGTTTGAATTAGGAAACAGCAGAATTGACTTGATGAAGCAAAGTGCTGGTGGATTAGGAAACAGCAGAATTGACTTGATGAAGCAAAGTGCTGGTGGATTAGGAAACAGCAGGATTGACTTGATGAAACAGAGTGCTGGTGGATTAGGAAACAGTAGGATTGACTTGATGAAACAGAGTGCTGTTTGAATTAGGAAACAGTAGGATTGACTTGATGAAACAGAGTGCTGGTGGATTAGGAAACAGCAGAATTGACTTGATGAAGCAAAGTGCTGGTGGATTAGGAAACAGCAGGATTGACTTGATGAAACAGAGTGCTGGTGGATTAGGAAACAGCAGAATTGACTTGATGAAGCAAAGTGCTGGTGGATTAGGAAACAGCAGGATTGACTTGATGAAACAGAGTGCTGGTGGATTAGGAAACAGCAGGATTGACTTGATGAAGCAGAGTGCTGGTGGATTAGGAAACAGCAGAATTGACTTGATGAAGCAAAGTGCTGGTGGATTAGGAAACAGCAGGATTGACTTGATGAAACAGAGTGCTGGTGGATTAGGAAACAGCAGGATTGACTTGATGAAACAGAGTGCTGTTTGAATTAGGAAACAGTAGGATTGACTTGATGAAGCAGAGTGCTGTTTGAATTAGGAAACAGTAGGATTGACTTGATGAAGCAGAGTGCTGGTGGATTAGGAAACAGCAGGATTGACTTGATGAAACAGAGTGCTGTTTGAATTAGGAAACAGCAGAATTGACTTGATGAAGCAAAGTGCTGGTGGATTAGGAAACAGTAGGATTGACTTGATGAAGCAGAGTGCTGGTGGATTAGGAAACAGTAGGATTGACTTGATGAAACAGAAACACGATTTCAGACGGAAGCCCGTCGGAAGCCCGTCTTTATTGTCACACGAACACACTACAACACATGCATGCGGCCACTACATACACTCATGCTGACGGTGGCCGGTGAAATATGTCCTCTGCATTTGACCCATCCAGGCTTGTCCTTTCCTCCGGGGGGCAGGCCAGGAGCAGTGGTCGCTTTTTCTTTCCATCGCCCGGGGACCATCATTGGACCATCATTGGACCAACTTCAGATGTTGTCGTCACTGGTCGGATGACGATCTTCTGCATGTTTTTAGTGGGGGGTTATGTACGGAGGAACCCCCTGGGGGGTACAGGGAGAACATACAAACTCCACACAGAAAGGCCCTTTCGACGAGATAGCCCACCTGGGCAGTAGGCACTGAAGATATGGGGGGTCATAACTCCAGTGCCCACAGCGTCCCAGGCGAGAATCGAACTCAGGACCAGAGTGCTGGTGGATTAGGAAACAGCAGAATTGACTTGATGAAACAGAGTGCTGGTGGATTAGGAAACGGCAGGATTGACTTGATGAAGCAGAGTGCTGTTTGAATTAGGAAACAGCAGAATTGACTTGATGAAGCAAAGTGCTGGTGGATTAGGAAACAGTAGGATTGACTTGATGAAGCAGAGTGCTGTTTGAATTAGGAAACAGCAGAATTGACTTGATGAAGCAAAGTGCTGGTGGATTAGGAAACAGTAGGATTGACTTGATGAAACAGAGTGCTGGTGGATTAGGAAACAGCAGGATTGACTTGATGAAACAGAAACACGATTTCAGACGGAAGCCCGTCGGAAGCCCGTCTTTATTGTCACACGAACACACTACAACACATGCATGCGGCCACTACATACACTCATGCTGACGGTGGCCGGTGAAATATGTCCTCTGCATTTGACCCATCCAGGCTTGTCCTTTCCTCCGGGGGGCAGGCCAGGAGCAGTGGTCGCTTTTTCTTTCCAGCGCCCGGGGACCATCATTGGACCATCATTGGACCAACT
>NC_139625.1:23811284-24038784 GCF_964638095.1 Poromitra crassiceps | reverse complement strand
AAAAACACTCCCTCAAACTGCCTCTACCACACCCTCCCTGCACCAGAGCCTTCACCATGGGAGTCACCATGGGTGCCACACCGCTGGAACAGCCGCGGGAAGAGCTCGGCACATGTACTCCCCCCTGTTCACACTGTAAACAAACATAGAGCGGAAAATGAAATGACAGATTTAGTGTATATATGTGCCAGCTAAAAATAGGCCTTTTAGATTAGACAAGGGAGCAGTGAAGGAGCGGGCAGGGGAACCTCCCTAAAGAGGCCAGTAGAGACTATTGCTGCCAAATGAAACCATATAGCCCCACATCGCTGAAAACGACTTTGTGTGGAATCTGAGGCCTTCACAGTCCCAGCGGGCAGAGAATAATTTTTACCAGTGGGAATTTCAAATTGCCCATCTATGACAAAAACAAACACAGAACCGCTCTTATATCTACACTTAAGAGATAGAACTTAACAGGAGGTCAGAGATAGGCTTTTGGCGAGTCGAGTCAAGAGTCCCAGTGGATATTATATCGAGGATGTGGGGCTGTGACTGAGGCTTGGTTGGAGGTGGTGCATAGACCTATGGGGGATTAAAATTTAAATTCAAAGGAGTAAGCATTGAATCAAGGTCATTTTCATAGTTATATTGCGTATATTGATTATGATTCATTTGAAATACCCCTGGCCTGTACACTTTCTGTTGAACGGTTTGTATCACCGCTATACAAGAGGAGAAAGGTTCCTAATTTAGGAGACAAGAAGGTCCTTCACATGACGAGACCCAGGGAAAGAAAGCAGATAAAGCCAGCCTTGTCATCCTCTTAGTCTTATCCGGAAGAACAGAGATCTGTCCCCTAAAATCTTACTGAACACTCAATCTCTGGACTCTCCTGATGAGAGTACCAGACACTACTCTCTGTCTATCACTCAGCATATCTGCCTATAGTCTGCTGAGAATGCCCAAATCTACTCCTGTCCCCCGGCGTAGATAAACATAATGCTAATACTAAAACAACCACCACACAATATGAACATTTCAATCATTAATTTGCCCTATTTTTTCTCTCTCTCTCTCTTTCTCTCTCTCTCTCATTCACATTCTCTCTCTCTCTCTCTCTCTCTCTCTCTCTCTCTCTCTCTCTCTCTCTCTCTCTCTCGCTCTCTCTCAAATTCAAATTCGCTTTTCACACACACACACACACACACACACACACACACACACACACACACACACACAAACACACAGAGGCTCAACCACATAAACACACACCTTACAGACAAATCACGTGACACATTTCCAGAAATTCCATAGCTTTCTGTGGTCAGTTTTAAATGATGTGGCCGTACACTTAAATAGAGCCCAAAACCCCCAACTTCTGACCTCAAACCATCTGGTAGCCTCTCTCACACTTGTGCCCACTTACTGAAAGGAACAGCATGCCATAGCATAGTGTTGGGCTGGGCTCAGGCTGGCTCTTCTGTGGGTTCCTCAGAGCAAACGCCATGCAGTGTGTGTCACGTGGCTCACGTGGATTATGCCTGCATTTGCATCTGTGAAGCTGGAATGTGTGTGTGCGCATGCGTGTGTTTGTGTGTGTGTGTGTGTGTGTGTGTGTGTGTGTGTGGTGTGTGTGTTAAAGAGGGGGAAGGGGAGGGCAGGAAGGAAGAAGGAATGAGCCGATGACAGAGACACTGGATTGTCGCTGTCTGGGGCCAAAGACAGCTGTGGCACCTGTTTGGCCTTGGGCAACATGGATTATGTAATGTCTGTTAGGGTGAGGGGTATTTGGGGCAGGTGTGATGTCTGTTAGGGTGAGGGGTGTTTGGGGTGTGCTGCACAAACTCATACAGCCTTCTGCTTCTGTACAGCTTTATTGTACTTTTATTCTGTAAGGCTTTATTGTGTTTTTATCCTCGGTGATTGTCTGTTGACATGTCACCAAAATAAATCAATCAATCAATCAAATACAGCTCCACGAGTTGAGCACTAATACTCTGGGGTGTTAAAATGGGGCAAATAGGGTAACTGATAGGGGAAGGGTTGGGTTAGGGGTTAGGGCTGGAGCCCACCGCACTGGAGCCATGCAGGAGCTCCAGCTGGTCCACTGACACGCTGAACGCCGCCTCGCTCAGCTGGTTCTGCTTGCGGGCTGTTGGCACATAGACGCGGCACCACTGATATACTGTACCCATGCAGGAACCCTAAAGTGTCTGGACCAAAATGCATTTTGTGGTCCTTGTGTACTGTATAGTATTTTATTTCTCACTGCTGTGGTTTTGAAACAGGGTGTGGTTGATAATTATGTACAAAACCAAAAACAAACAAAACTGACAATTTGACAATTTGTTTTGATTTTTCTTGTCTAAAACAGTGGTTCTCAACATGGGGTCCGGAGACCACCAGCAGTCCTTGAGGGGGTTCCACGGAGTCCCCAGCAAACTGATGAATTGTTAAAATTCACCATTATTTCATTTACAAGAAGTTAACACAGTGAAAGGAGAATTCTGTTTTTTTACAAGTTGGACCTTATTTTCAGCTTAGTTTACGTTATACTAGGCTACTCACATGACACTGACAAAGACCCAATTCAGGTCGAAACTGTTTGTCTCTGTCTATTAAATGTTTGTCCATGGGAGCAGAAGAAACCTGTGTTGCGAGCTGTCAAATGAGAAAAGTTTTTATTTGATACTAGGCTACTCACCCAGAACAGCACTTTCTGAAAACGAAAACGCGAAACGGCCTCGAACAGCGGCCCTAGAGGCAACTGTAAAGCATGTATTTATGTCCTGTAAATAGCTTATTTTCTGCCACGCACCGGCTCATAGCCTTATTATATCATAGAGACAATGAGAAAATGCTGTATTTGCCTTGCTGCAGCCTGTCTCTGTTTGCTGTCCGTCACATTGCTAGAGATAGAAGCTCCCATTACCCCTGCTCCTCAGTTTAATTTTTTCCAATTATTTATTTGTACATTTTCATCATTTTTACAACACTAAGAAAACCGAACCCAGGGGCTAACGAAAAAAGGAGGAAAAGTAATAAAAAACAGACATACATGAGTAAAGACAGTAACCATGTTAGGTGATTAGTCAGAGGTCCATAAGGGGTTGGGTAGATATAGATTTTGATGATGTTACTGCCCCTCGTCGCTCCTTTTTCTTTATGGAGCTGTCTGTCTGTAGTGGAGAAGCAGTGTACGTCAACCAGGAACCAGATGAGAAAGAAGTTCAAAGTAAAGCTGGTGGTGACCTGGATATGTCCATGTCGGTCTCCCTGGTCGAACCTCCTCAGCAGCATCAATCCATTATCACTCATCATGTCTTATCGCTTCGCCCCAAATACCCTGACTCTCTAAGGACTCCCAGTTTATCAGGTTTGCTGAATCCTGCTGATTTTCTTTTTTTCCCAGCTGACTCACATAAATGTTTTATATTACAGAAAGTAAGGAATAAGTAAGAAAAAAATCATACCGTAATCCCCCCCACCCCCCCACCCGTCTTTCCCGCTAGCGCCATGCTCAGTGAACCGAGGACTGCAGTAAACACTGGCTCTTCACTCTTAATCTCCCGCCTCTCCCTTTCTCTCCATCCCCCTCTGTGTCTGTTTGACCTCCTCTCCTCTCAGCAGGTCAGATTGTGCACTGCAGCTGAACTGGCAACAAACCTGCAACCGCAGCAAACGACTGGAAGTGAACGGTAATGAACCCATGTCCTCTCTGGAAAACAAACCGTCATCGCTGAGACAGGCAGACTCTCTACTCTAACTATGAGAGCAGTGATTTTTGGGGTGCACTTTGCCTATTTCACATCCCAGCCAAATCATCCATTTTGTGTCTAAAAGGCAGGAAGTAAAGCAGGTGCAAGCAGAACACTAATGAGGGTTTCCAACTTCCAATCCATTTAGGTGTTCCAGTGCCGGGGCTCTAATCAATGTCTTGCTTGCACCTGTTTTACTTCCTGCCTTTTAGACACAAAATGGGTGATTTGACCTGGGATGTGAAATAGGCTAATAGATGGGAAACTTTGGGACACCACATAAAGGCAGTGGGGGAAAATCAGTTGCCCTAAGAGTAGCACCCCCTTCTGGCAGAGTCAGACACTTCCAATAGAAAGGTGGGAAACCAAATAATGCACAAAAGACAGAGGTTATGTGCTATAAGTGCTAACAAATACAAGCACTTCTTCCTTTGTGCATGTGGTTTCCCTATCTACGTAAACTTTGGGACACAGCAGCAGGCAAAAACCAGAACCACAGGGTCAAAAACCCATTCAAATTTGTCCTGGCACCCAGTTACTTCTGTGATCCAATCAACAGTGATGAGGCAACACATTGGACAGGACTGCCCTGTGTACAGTAGCACTACCTTAAGACGGGAGTCTGCGGCTGACCGTTATTAAGACTTAATGCCTTTTTAAAACAGTGAGCTCAGAGATAAGGAGGGGTGCTAATCAGCCGGCACACAGCTGTGGGAAGAGAATGTCCGTTGCTGGAGCGGGACCTGCTCTGTGTCACCAGCCCGACAGACAGACAGACAGCACCCATGTGTGAAAGAGAGTGACCTCAGACCATAGACTGTACATATAACAGACACTCAAGAGGCCCTGTGGAAAGAACCAGACACCCTGCTGGAGGAACTGATAAAGTCTCATGAATGGGTCTATTAATTAAGTGAATGGGATTCTGGGAAATTCAAAAACTGCTTTTTCAGTGCCGCCTATCTCCCTCTGCAGGCCCAAATGCCACGAAGAAGAAGCAGCCTACTAAGAAAGCTGATCCACCCCAGCCACGTTTCAGCGTCTTCCTTTCCCTAACAAATTCCTAGGAGTCACTCACTATGAAAGCGCGCATTGTAGTTCAACTAAACACTGCCTAGGGCTAGGCCTACTCCTATAGCGGAAAGGGGGAAAGTGGGAGTGCAAGTTGCCCCTGTAGATTTCTCCTGCCCAAACCGCTCTCCCGCCTGAGTTGGTTGTGACTGACCGCAGGCTGGTCCAAAGAGAGAGCGGCGCTGCGTTCAGGTGCTGCTCGTAAGCTCATACTTGAACGTTTTTAATTCATAGATTATAAGGCATTCAGAAGTACAGTAGTAACAAATGGACCCTGTGAACAATGGTGGCTGTTGTTGGATTGTATATAAGCTGTTCCAAAGATGTATGCATTTAACACTGCCTGCCCAGTGCAACGCTCTTCATCACATAAGAGACAATGGAAAGCCAGTGTAATGTAGCCGCCGGTCACGCTGTGCAGTGAGTAAACCTCACTCACTATCTGACACCTTCAGAAATGCTTTAGCGGCAGACGCTAGAGCCCATATGGGTTTTAGTCTCCTTGCTATTGTCCACCTCCCATGCCATAGGTTCCCGCCCGGTTCGATCCCCAGCTGCGGGGGGACTACACAACACGGGGTACATTGGTGGCGTGACCTGGATGGGAGTAAGGTTTAGGGGGGTCAGTGTAACGGTAGCCAGCGGGTAGTGCCGTGCAGTGAGTAAACCTCACTCCAATCTGGGTCACAGCACCAATGTACCCACAACTGGGACTTGAAGTGGGAAACTCCAGCATGGTGGGCAGACGCTCTAGCGATAAACAATAGAGCCCATGTGGGCTTTAGCCTCCTTGCTAGACCGTCCATCTCCCATGCTGGAGGTTCCAAGTTCAATTCCCAACTGCATGCCACTGACTACACAACGATAACATAACGTGCTAGCTAGGCACAGCAACAGGACCTCAAATGGTTTGAAATTTGTTTTTAGAAATGTAACAACAGAAATGTGCTGCAGTGGCAGAATGAACAATCAACAGAATCTTTTATAAAATTTAAGGCAAAAATGACAAGCAAAAGTTAAGCATAGAGTGAAAAGAGGAACATTAAATAATGATGGACATAGACTGCAAATCAATAACGTAAAAAAAATACATCACTTTCGTTCGTTTCGTATATTTTCCACTTTGAGGTGGTTCATGTGGTTCATGTGCGTTCAAGTTACAATCCAAATATTCCCGACAACACCTGAAGGCAGCATCAGGACGGGACATCGTGGCGGGGGCGGGGCTATGCAAATGAGGAGCGGTGAACTGGAGAGATGCTCCCAGCTTCTGTGAACGGATCAACGGCACTGAGCTGAGCAGCACTTGCTCTTGGAGAGTCATCGGAAGAAGAAAGTGGACACGCCGCTGCAGTAAACAAAACAGACCGCCTGCACTCGACCCCAAACATCACGACATGGCTTCAAAGTGCCCCAAGTGTGACAAGACGGTGTATTTCGGTGAGTGGCTGCCGGTGTTCTGTCGATTTCTACTACCCGTCGAGAACTGCTACTTTGTGATTCTGCGCGTGCGCAAAGTGACGGGAGCATTATTTGATAGGATGTTACTGGACTATCAAATTATGCTACCCCTGAAATATTGATTTAAAATTGATAAATGGGATGTTGAGTATTTGATCCATCAAAATACACTACCCATGACATAAAAAGTAGCATTTTTTGATAGGGTAGCGCGAATCGATAGACAGACCCTATCGGTTTATGCGGCGGTAGCATTTTTCGACAAAGCAGCAAAAATCGACGTTACACCGGCTTTGCTCACTGCTTTGCAATTACTTTAGCACATGAAGATGGTGATCCCGCTCATTATTAGCTATAATAATACTCGTGATCTAGAATCAACCTGTCTTGTGTGTGGAGTGGACACTAATTAACTTACTTTTCATTGTTAGTGTTGTGATCTTACACAACAGTGCTTTTAGTTAGCTAGATATGAAGTTGTCTTTTATGGCAAAATTACATTTCACATTCGAATGTTTTGAGGTAGGCTATGTTTCAAAATGTACATAGACTGGCCAAAATGCACGTCATGTAATCATCTCCAAGTAGGCTATGTTTTTTGCCCTATTTATACAGACTTTGAAACATACCATAAACATAATTGCATGTATATTGTAATGCATTGTTGCAGTATGGGTGCCATCAGCCTAATATTGTGTCCCCCAAGCTCAATACTACTTTGGGCCATTGGTGGGAAAAATGAAAGCATGCCCACAATTCCCAAATGAATCCTTGATTCATAGCATTCCTTAGATTAAGCATTATTTCAAAGCAAGAGTTGGTCAACTCAGTCCCTCCCTTGCAAAGTCAATGATTGATTACAGACAAACTTTGGGAAAACCAAAAGCTGGAGAGTAGACGTAAGGCCACATAAGCAAACATTGCCAAACGTCTCAGTGAATTATGATTTTCAAGCAGATAAAATACATATGACTTGTGTGATGAAAAGCATTCCCTGTCTGCACAAGACTTTTTTTTAATGATTTATCTTATGTTGAGTCTCATGTGTCATATATTTAATTTGTGTGTTTGGTAAATATCCAAGCTGGCCAGTTGGCTTTGGAGGTGCTGCCAAGAGTGCAGTCATGCCATATGCTACTGCTGATATTGCCCACTCATAGAGGAGCATAGTAACATCATGCTGTGTCAGTGGGAACACAACCTGCTTGCAAACAGAGATGCCAAACAACAACAGCCACTTGGGCAAAGAGCTGTGATTCACACTTGGTCAGTGGTCACACTGAGGAAGATGTCATATTTACGAGAAGAACGGTGACATTGTATTCTGCAAGAGGTTCACACGTACTGCACATTGAACTGTGCAAAAGCAAAGCAGATAAATAAGAGAGATCAGCGTGGGAAGATAATTGGAAAAATCTATGGCTGCTTTGAATCTGAGATTTCACATGATGTCGTGACGTCGTGCCCCCTTTTCAATTTTTGAGTTAGGATGGATTTATCTTTAGGGGGCATATGCTGGCGTTCTGTTGAATCCTGAATAATCTTTGCATGTTTGTTTTGCTGTCTGCCACACAACAAAAACACATTTCGCTCTTTGGTGCTGCTGATCCTTCCCACACTTGGCAGCACCCAGAGCTTTCACCGGGTCCAAATCAATTATGTGAGTGGATGAAAGTCCTCTCTTACGTAACCGGACTGGCACAGCTGCTGCTCATCCTATGGGTCCTGCTGGACCGGAAAGAATACGCGGGCAAATGAGATTTATTTTCCGAAAATAAAATCATGCACATCTGATTATTCTTTTGTGCTGCAGCCTTAATTCGCAGCAGCATGTCGGCGCGTTAGTCACAGCTCCTCTATGATTTAACACTTTTTGTATGTAACACACTGAGATCCTGTCTGTCCTGTCTATTTTTAGCATGGCTGGGGTGTGTTGCGTTGGGTGGAGTGCGCCTGCCTGGGGCTGAGCCGACTGTAGAGAAGCTGGATGGATGATGATGCTGGGAGCAGCTAACCAGCTTGAGTGGAGTTAGACGTCAAACTAGGGAGGAGTGGAGGAAGTGAGCGAAGGAGTTTCATGGCCCTAATATTAAAATACATTTCAGTCATTGCAAGGAGAGGATGAGGCTGCCAGAGCTATGACGAGGCAAGGGAGAGGAGAGGTCAGGGAGGGAGAGCGGGAGAGGTCAGGGAGGAAGAGCTGCCGAGCTGCCCACGGCCTGAAACATCAACATGATGTCAGCAAGGAATTTCAGACCGCTTCTATAGAATGAGATGAGCAGCTCCACCTCCTACATACATCCTCCTATCAGCAGCTCCACCTCCTACATACATCCTCCTCTCAGAAACCTCTTGGCTCTCTCTCGAGGCTCCAGAGTCCAGAGACATGTGAGGAATCCTGTGCTGGCCTGAAGTTAGATCTGTAGACTGGTATCTGTAGACTCCTGTGCTGGGCTGAAGTTAGATCTGTAGACTGGTATCTGTAGACTCCTGTGCTGGGCTGAAGTTAGATCTGTAGACTGGTATCTGTAGACTCCTGTGCTGGGCTGAAGTTAGATCTGTAGACTGGTAGAAGTCTCTCTCTGTAGACTCCTATGCTGGGCTGAAGTTAGATCTTTAGACTGGTAGAAGTATCTCTCTTGATTCTTGAGACTCCTGTGCTGGGCTGAAGTTAGATGTGTAGACTGGTGGAAGTCTCTCTCTTGACTCTTGACCCTCCTGTGCTGGGCTGAAGTTAGATCTGTAGACTGGTGGAAGTCTCTCTCTTGACTCTTGAGACTCCTGTTCTGGGCTGAAGTTAGATGTGTAGACTGGTGGAAGTCTCTCTCTTGAGACTCCTGTGCTGGGCTGAAGTTAGATCGTAGACTGGTGGAAGTCTCTCTCTTGAGACTCCTGTGCTGGGCTGAAGTTAGATCTGTAGACTGGTGGAAGTCTCTCTCTTGACTCTTGACCCTCCTGTGCTGGGCTGAAGTTAGATCTGTAGACTGGTGGAAGTCTCTCTCTTGAGACTCCTGTGCTGGGCTGAAGTTAGATCGTAGACTGGTGGAAGTCTCTCTCTTGAGACTCCTGTGCTGGGCTGAAGTTAGATCTGTAGACTGGTGGAAGTCTCTCTCTTGAGACTCCTGTGCTGGGCTGAAGTTAGATGTGTAGACTGGTGGAAGTCTCTCTCTTGACTCTTGACCCTCCTGTGCTGGGCTGAAGTTAGATCTGTAGACTGGTGGAAGTCTCTCTCTTGACTCTTGAGACTCCTGTTCTGGGCTGAAGTTAGATGTGTAGACTGGTGGAAGTCTCTCTCTTGACTCTTGACCCTCCTGTGCTGGGCTGAAGTTAGATCTGTAGACTGGTGGAAGTCTCTCTCTTGACTCTTGAGACTCCTGTTCTGGGCTGAAGTTAGATGTGTAGACTGGTGGAAGTCTCTCTCTTGAGACTCCTGTGCTGGGCTGAAGTTAGATCTGTAGACTGGTGGAAGTCTCTCTCTTGAGACTCCTGTTCTGGGCTGAAGTTAGATGTGTAGACTGGTGGAAGTCTCTCTCTTGACTCTTGACCCTCCTGTGCTGGGCTGAAGTTAGATGTGTAGACTGGTGGAAGTCTCTCTCTTGACTCTTGAGACTCCTGTGCTGGGCTGAAGTTAGATGTGTAGACTGGTGGAAGTCTCTCTCTTGAGACTCCTGTGCTGGGCTGAAGTTAGATCTGTAGACTGGTGGAAGTCTCTCTCTTGAGACTCCTGTGCTGGGCTGAAGTTAGATCTGTAGACTGGTGGAAGTCTCTCTCTCTCTCTCTCTCTCTCTCTCTCTCTCTCTCTCTCTCTCTCTCTCTCTCTCTCTCGCTCTCTCTCTCTCTCACTCCTGTGCTCTGTGCTGGGCTGAAGTTAGATGTGTAGACTGGTGGAAGTCTCTCTCTTGACTCTTGTGCTGGGCTGAAGTTAGATGTGTAGATTGGTGGAAGTATCTCTCTTGAGACTCCTGTGCTTGGCTGAAGTTAGATCTGTAGACTGGTGGAAGTCTGGATGCAGGATGGAACAGGGGCGAGAAACGTGGAGCTGCTTTTGATCTACACCAGGACATGTGTTATTGATCGAGGAAATTGTCTTTTCCCCCGACCGTATAAGGATCAAAAGGTGCTCCCATTTTTCTTGTGGAGAGAGAGTGGTTCATGGTGTTGCTATATAGAGCGGGGACTGGCCCACCCTGCAGTACACTACCCACCTGCTCCTCCAGCTGGCGTTGCCCAATATTGGAATCAGTGGGCATGGCATGTAACTCCGCCCTCTCTCTCTCTCTCTCTCTCTCTCTCTCTCTCTGTCTCTCTCCCCCCTCTGCAAAAATGTCATTTCAAATAGCGGCGGTGAGCCACCGTCTGGAATGGAAACGTTTTTCGTTTTGTTGTTGCAGGAAATGTTTTATTATTTTCCGTCCGTTACTTTATTGGACAGCTGTCTTCAGATGGGGTCATTTCATTGCCACTAAAAGGCAAATGTTATTGACTGTAGGATTGAACTGCTGTCTCTGCCTTTCAATCACTCAGACGAGTCGGCAGGCTAAAAAGGCATGTCTCGCACTGGCAGATTTATTTTCAGAAACCCAAATAAATAACATCACAAGAAGAAGAAGAAGAAGAAACCCTGGCATTAAAAGAATGTAACCACATCTCAAGGGTTGCTCGGATATGACTTTTTCAAGTGCAGCAGGGTGGCTGAACTCAGATTCCCTACTGTTCCCACATTGTGGCTTCCCATCTGTCAGTTGCAGTAGTGCAGAGAGATACTGAGAAACGCACCGGGGACTATTGACTAGTGACCAGGTCATCGACCCGGTGGGAATGAGAGAGAGAGAGAGAGAGAGAGAGAGAGAGAGAGAGAGAGAGAGAGAGAGAGAGAGAGAGAGAGAGAGAGAGAGAGAGAGAGAGAGAGAGAGAGAGAGAGAGAGAGAGAGAGAGAGAGAGAGAGAGAGAGAGAGAGAGAGAGAGAGAGAGAGAGAGAGAGAGAGAGAGAGAGAGAGAACCGTATATCTCCCAACTCTAGATCTGAATGTGGCTGAGCGGTCCAGCAGCAGCGCTGGCTCTCGTACATCACAAATGGCAGCAATGGCTCTTTGTGCAACTCAAGTGAATATACGAGAAACTAATGACAACTAATGGTGTTCTGCTGTGAGAGTTTCTCTCTTTTCCCCACTCTCTCTCTCTCTCTCTCTCTCTCTCTCTCTCTCTCTCTCTCTCTCTCCCTCCCTTCAATCACTGGGTCTTGCCTCAGGCCCTGAGTTCCACTTCCCCTGGATTTTAAGTACAGAGAAATGGGCCGGGATGGCTGTCCTTTATTTAAAGGCAGACCCTCAAAGCACCTCATGCATTCTAATGAGAGACGACATGTCTATTCACACAAGGCTCTTTCTGTCCCCGTGTGCTGGTTTGTCCGTTCAGGGGGGGCAGAGTACCTTCGTCCAGTCTCAACCCGGAGCCCAGCACATTATTTCCCACACACACACACACACACACACACACACACACACACACACACGCACACACACACACACGCACACACACACACACACATATATATATACACACACACACACACACACACACACACACACACACACACACTTCTTTTCATCCTCCTCTACCCCAAACATGCACACAATCTTTCTTCATTCCTCCGCGCTCTTTCCTGTCAACACTACTGTAGAGGACCCTGTTTTCCACTTGGCTGCCCCCCATGGCTTGTGTGAATGTGCCTTGTCTGTTATGTAACGTCATTTCTTCAGTCGAGGCCATTGCATAACCTCTGAGCCTCTGTGCAGCCAGTCCACGAGGGCCCATTTTCTCTGCCCTTTTTGAGGCACAAATATGATCCTCTAAAGCAGATGGTATTACATTGGGTGCAGCCAAACACAGGTGAAACGCTTCCACCTTGTTACAGTGTGGCCTTTTCTGTAACAGCAGAAGGACAGAGGAACACAGGTGAAACGCTTCCACCTTGTTACAGTGTGGCCTTTTCTGTAACAGCAGAAGGACAGAGGAACACAGGTGAAACGCTTCCACCTTGTTACAGTGTGGCCTTTTCTGTAACAGCAGAAGGACAGAGGAACACAGGTGAAACGCTTCCACCTTGTTACAGTGTGGCCTTTTCTGTAACAGCAGATGGACAAACACAACAGGTGAAACGCTTCCACCTTGTTACAGTGTGTCCTTTTCTGTAACAGCAGATGGACAAACACAGGTGAAACAGTTCCACCTTGTTACAGTGTGGCCTTTTCTGTAACAGCAGATGGACAAACACAGGTGAAACGCTTCCACCTTGTTACAGTGTGTCCTTTTCTGTAACAGCAGATGGACAAACACAGGTGAAACAGTTCCACCTTGTTACAGTGTGGCCTTTTCTGTAACAGCAGATGGACAAACACAGGTGAAACGCTTCCACCTTGTTACAGTGTGGCCTTTTCTGTAACAGCAGATGGACAAACACAGGTGAAACGCTTCCACCTTGTTACAGTGTGGCCTTTTCTGTAACAGCAGATGGACAAACACAGGTGAAACGCTTCCACCTTGTTACAGTGTGGCCTTTTCTGTAACAGCAGATGGACAAACACAGGTGAAACAGTTCCACCTTGTTACAGTGTGGCCTTTTCTGTAATGGACAGAGGAACTGATTTGGTTGTTTGCAGTTAAAGCAGCAGCCAAATTATTCACTGTGTGCATGTGTTGTGTGGGAAAAGTCAGATCACAGTCAAAAGGAATTACTCCAATGCACCACGTGTTTCAGTTATTGATTGTAGACAGAAACAACTTGATCTACATTAAGACTCAGATGATTTCAGTCAAAGCGATACAAGCACTACTACCTTCTATGGCTCTGTCACATGTCTATTCCAATTTCCAGGAGGCATCATATTTATCCCATTACCACAGTCTAGATCTATAACAGTCTAGATCTATAACAGCCTAGATCTATAACAGCCTAGATCTATAACAGGGTTGGTGCCGTCCTACCGACACTGGGTCTACTCCCACGGTTGAAGGCACGGTCCACTACTTTGTAGGCTAGTCACGCAGTCCAGGCTTATGTTGTAGTCCCTCTTGCCAGGGACAGGGTGTCCTGGCTGGTTAGCGATGGGATGCAGTGTGGGGTGAGCGGGCACGGGCGTGAGGGAGGGGACTGTGAAAGGGCACTTTGCCTCAGACAGGATGTGAGTTAACTGCAGCTCATTTACGTCAGCCTGCAGGATTGACGAGGTCTTTATTCACAGAAAGAGGGAGGGAGAGAAAGGGAGACAGGCTGGAGAGGAAACCTCGCCCCGACTGAGGCCACCTCCACAGAGGTTTTGCTGTGGGGTTGCATCAGCCACAGGGAGAGAGAGAGGGATCCAGACAGACATCAGCCACAGGGAGAGAGAGCATCAGCCACAGGGAGAGAGAGGCATCCAGACAGACACGTGTCCCAGAGGTTTGGTGCCATCAGTCCCCACCCTGCAGAGCCACCGCAGAGAACTACAAGCACACATGGTCTCAGAGCTAATCAGCTCTAATGTCCAGCACACCACTGTTGGGGTCAATTCACTTTCAGGTCACTCAAATCCAGCAGAGGATGTTCTTCAAAAGTGAGAAACTCCTCTTCCGTTGCATATTTGCTTGTCTTTGGTATCTTACATCCATCTTTCACGTACGGCTAGACTTTTAATCACATCTAATCATCATAATAAATCTGTCCCCCCAAATCATCAACACTAACCAAAATACCAAGCACAATGATCAGGATTATAATTTTAGCCCAAATTGTGCAGCCCTTAAGACATTATGGTGAATGAATGCATAATCATTTGCAAATTGCAGTTTCAGTTTGCATTTTGAATTGAGGACGAATTGACCCCAAGCCGCCACACACATACCCACAAAATGTAGACAGCCTGGGTGTGTGATGCTGCCTGCCTGGTGAAAAACACCTCCAAAGTCAGGGCCATATGATTTCCGCAAAACGGAAA
The DNA here is from genome assembly GCF_964638095.1 of Poromitra crassiceps. Lineage (NCBI taxonomy): Eukaryota > Metazoa > Chordata > Actinopteri > Beryciformes > Melamphaidae > Poromitra > Poromitra crassiceps. The sequence continues at coordinate 24,024,539 of NC_139625.1, read as the reverse complement.
AAACTGACGGAGTCATGGAATTTGGTAATAAAAATGGAATCAACTGTAAAACATGATGGAATATTGCAGAATTTTCCATAATTTGGCTGAAATTGATAAAAGTAGGCCTAATGATCAAATGAAGAAGTAGATCTAATGATCGTAGTAACCTAAATGATTCCATAATTGTTAAATAGACCTAGAGAAATGATTCAGTTTTAGATTGGGGTGTTTTGAGAGGGGGGTCAGTCTTGCGTGGAACCCTTACATCACCTCACAACTTAAGTTTTCACCTTGAGAAACATGTCGAAGAGGCTGTCTGAGAGAGCCAAGTCATCAAAAAAAGCAAAAAAATATCGCTCCTAACCCCTAAATTAAAATTGAATTTGGAAAAAAATAAAACTGATTTCATATGCCTCTACTCCAAAGTCAGTGCACTGGGTAGGGGTGCTCCAAAAAATCGATTCTGAAAGGATCGCGATTCTTAATGCCACGATTCCTGGATCGATTGCAAACTCCCAAGAATCGATTCTTAAAATCGTAAAAAAAAAAAAAAAAATTACAGTGCAAGATACCGGCTGAATAAGTGTCCAAATGTTCATGTCATTTGTGTGTACTGTACTGCCACGGTGCCACCACCTCCTGCACTTAAGAACTCTGGTTAATGTATTCCCCCCAAAATCTATAAATCCTTCTCAAAGTCTACAGATCCCCCCCAGCCTATAAATCCATCTTATCTGAAGAACATAAGGGGGGAATTCCCCCCTAGTTTGCAAAATGAATTTAGGCCCTGACTGTAAATACAGAAGTTGAATTTGAAGTTCAGCATTAATACATTTGTCATTTTTTGTCTTATATTTACCTTTGTGTGTTATTACAATATAAAACTACATAATTGAGAATCGATTCTAGATTCTGGAATCGAGAATCGTTGGAATCGAGAATCGTTGGAATCGAGAATCAATTCTGGAATCGGATCGTGACCCCAGGAATCGGAAATCGGATCGGATCGTGGCTTAGCCGGATCGGAGCACCCCTAGCACTGGGTGTGTGATGCTGCCTGCCTGGGGAAAAACACCTTCAAAGTCAGTGCGCTGGGTGGGGTTGAACACCAGTGTTTGCCCCCCCTGAATGGCCATTGTGTTTAATCCAAGGAAAAGAGCACATGTCCTTGAGGGTGTTTGTTACTCCAGAGAGCAGAATGGAGGGAGGATGTGGAGACGGAAACGCAGGCTGCTTGTTTGTTCCTTCCTGCCCCAGGCCCTGAGCTGGCCCATCATGTGTTGCTCTGCTACTTAACTTATAGGAGTCACATACATACATACATACATACATACATACATACATACAGTACATACATACATACATACATACATACATACATACATACATACATACATACTGTATAGCTGTGCAATGGGACATAGAGTCATCACACACTTTGACAAAGACAAAGACAAATGCATGGACTCAGCTGTCACTGATGGATGGAGGGAAAGAGAAGCGGGGGATGGGGATTGAGCTGTGTGTGTGTGTGTGCGTGTGTGCTTGTGTGTGTGTGTGTGTGTGCGTGTGCGTTTGTGTGTGTGTGAATTGACAGTATGAACACAGCTGAACAGATGGGTCCACATTACCAAGGGCTGCAACGGAAGTGAATCCAGCCAGCCGTGATTTAGAACTGTTTCCAAATGGCTTTGTAACATGGTTACGTCATGGCTCAAGTTTAATTTGTCCCAAATATGGTGATCATTCCTTTACAGTTTTAATCATGTGGGCCATTTGATAATGTCAGGGTTTTTTAATAAGTATGTTTATTCAGTTTTAGCAGAGGGATAAACAGTTAGTGTTGAATGGGATAACACAGAATATGCTCTCTCTTCCCACTCACCCACAACACAATCTCCACAAAAATAATAAAAGCAAAACAGAAAGGGAGAAACCAAACAAAAACAAACACACAGAGCACGTACAGCAGGCAGAAGGTTAACACTGTAGAAATAGGTATAGCAGGGGTATTTAGATATTATAATAAATATTAGATAAAGGCTTATTACATGTTAAGACCTAGAGAGATATGCAGTCCATGCTAGTCCGTAAGAGACCACTCTGAAGGGCCTGGGCCCTATCCTCTCCAATATAGTCCAGAAAGGGGTTCCAGATTTGTAAAAAATGTAATGGCTTATCCCTGAGCCAAAAGCTGATAGCTTCCAAAGGGAGAAGTTCCATAACACCGAATCCACTGTGAAACTGTGGGAGCTGAGTCTGAAATCCACTGAAGAAGAACACATCTTCTTGCACTAATCACCTTATTCACCACGCCCACTTTTTCTCTCTTCCGCGTTCGACGCAACGTATTTGTTCTTCCGGTTCAGCGCTAGTTGGCGATGGCTGTACCCGGTCGGCATTTAACGTTAGTTACAAAAGCACGTCGACAGTGTTTTCTCACTGCCAGTAGCCTAACTACAGTAGGGTTTGTTTGACAGATAGCTAGTCCGACCGGTGTCAGCACAGTCAGCGCTCCCGGTCCTCGCTGCTTGTTAAAGATTTCCAATAGGCGTTATTCTGATAAACTGGTCACATATATGTTACGTTCTCACCCGACAAATATTAAAACTTTAAAACAGTTTGGGGTTTTTTAGCTTGAAAACAGCTTTTTGGCAAGTCTAAATGACTGCGGTAGGCGTACTCTACTTCCGTGTTTAAAACCGGAAAGACGATTACGAAATGACGTCATGCAGAAGCGTTCTTGTATGGGCAAAGAATAAGGTGAAAGCACATTGAGCAGCTTCAATGAAGAGGAGACAAGGTTTAATGCTGCCGTATGTAGTCCCAGAATGCAGGAGATAGGGTCAAGGGTCAATTTCCCCCAAATATGGTATCAACTTCTTTACACACTTTGACCCAGAAATCAGGGCAAACAAAAGTACAGTGGAAATATGAACCTTCAGTGAGATAATGTCAGCTTAAAATGGACCCGCCCGCTTATTGCCAGCCAACAATCAGAAACATTAGCCTCTTCAGTCGCTGCTGATTCTATCTGGGCCCCAGTCAATAACAGGCTAACAGTGAGCAACACGTACAGAGATGAGCTCGTGCAGCACGCCAGGCAGCACGCCAGGCAGCACGCCGTGGCATCGTCCTCTAATTGTGGAAAACATTGGATTTCCCCCGTTGCACCCTGATGGCGTTATTGAGTGACAAGAGAAGAGAGCAGCTATATGACATGTCAGAGCCCAAAGCCTGGCCCACATTCCTGTCGCGTTGCGGGCGGGCCGGGGGTTCAGCTGTGTAAATGTTGTGCAGTACCTTGTGCTTATTTATCAGTCGTGACTCGTGACTTTTCAGACCTTGAGTAAAGCGAAGAGGGAAAAGAATCTCCTCTCCCCACCAGTCATCTCCCCTCCTCTCCTCTTCTCTCCCCTCCTCTCATCTCCTCTCCACTCCCCTCCTCTCCTCTTCTCTCCCCACCTCTCATCTCCTCTCCACTCCTCTGCTCTCCATACCTCTCCCTTCCTTTCCTCTCCATTCCTCTCCTCTCCCGTCCTCTCCCCTCCTCTCCTCTCCCCACCTCTCCTCTCCTCTCATCTCCCCTCCTCTCCTCTTGTCTCCCCTCCTCTCATCTCCTCTCCACTCCCCTCCTCTCCTCTCCCCACCTCTCATCTCCTCTCCACTCCCCTCCCCTCCTCTCCCCTCCTCTCCACTCCTCTCCTCTCCATACCTCTCCCTTCCTTTCCTCTCCATTCCTTTCCTCTCCCCTCCTTTCCTCTCCTCTTCTCTCCCCTCCTCTCATCTCCTCTCCACTCCCCTCCTCTCCTCTCCCCACCTCTCATCTCCTCTCCCGTCCTCTCCCCTCCTCTCCACTCCTCTCATCTCCATACCTCTCCCTTCCTTTCCTTTCCTCTCCATTCCTTTCCTCTCCCCTCCTCTCCCATTCACTCCTCTCCTCTGCTATCCCCTCCTCTCCTCTCCTCTGCTATCCCCTCCTCTCCACTCCTCTGTTCTCCTCTCCCCTCCTCTCCTCTCCTCTCCTCTCCTCTCCTCTGCTCTCCTCTCCTCTCCACTCCTCTCCCCTCCTCTCCTCTCCTCTCCTGGCCCGGGGTGAAACTCAGTGCATCGTGAGCTCTGCTGTTTGGGTGCAGCTGCCTGTTATTGTTGATAATTAAGCAACTGTAATTAAGGCGTTTGGAGAAATGGGCCGTTAATGTTCGCCCCTGTAGACCCGTTGTTAATGTACAAGTTCTGTTGTTTAATGCCCCGTCTAATTACAGTGTGTTTTTACATGCTTTTCCCTGGGCCTGCTCCCATTCTGCTGCTGTCCCTGGCTGGCTGAGGGAGGGAGCAGCATCTCTGCCCATATACACACAAAATAATCTGTGTATACTGTATGTTTTCCCTCACAATATGGTCCCAAGTATATGTCCATCATCATGTCATATTATATAAATAAAAAGTTTATTTGATTAAAGCTTAGAATGATGTTCTTTGATGCAGCTCTGAATGGAAACGCACATGGCTAATCTCATATGCCTTGGCATGTTTACAAAGACACCATATTCAAGATTCATTTGAATAGCCATAGTGAGTAATCGGATTACAAACGAGGAATTTGACTTCATGCAAGTATGCAGTGCAGCTATAGCAGAAGATGAAGCAAAACAGAAAACAGTCTCAAATCATAAAGTGCAAAGTAAAAAAAAAGTCCTTTAAAGTGACACATAGTTGGGGTGTGTGGGTGTTAGGATAGTGTCCGTGCGAACGGTGCGATAATGTACAGTATATACTGTACATGTATATTTGATGTTAAATAAATTGTTGAATTTTCCTCTTTCATCAGATGCCTTATGACTCCAATTTGTCAGGAAGAGGGAAAGTGGTGTCATGTGAATGAGTTCAGTCCATGAGAGAACACAACAGCCTTATCCCACAGTTCATGCTTTGGCCTCATATGATTTCTACTGTACTGGACAGATATTATGGGCCATCATTTATGGCTATTAGCAGCTGTCTTCTACCTGTTCTCTGGGCCTGGATTTTCCCAAATGAGGAAAACTGTGTGTTTACTCAGTTGTGTTCTGTAACAGTGTCCAATAGGCCTATATAGAGTATGCTTCTATATGTGTAAAAAGAAATAGGCCACATACACATATATGTTCCATATAAATAGCCTATCATGTTTTATGAAGACCAGACGTGTGAGTAATTCATGATTTAAATGCTTTTTGCATAGCGAAGTAAAAGCATCTAAATAATCAAATACTCGTGCTTTGGGCTTTTTGATATTCATGGATTTGCATGGTACATACTGTAATAGTACAGTTAAAGTAAAACATTGTCTCCTATCCTAAGACCTCAGCTCAAGTTTCTGCTGAATTGTCATCACAAATGAAGGCAGGCATTTGTAAACACTGGGGTTAAGTCAGGTAGACAAACCATCTCAGTTATTTCAACCTGTTAAACCAGTTCTTTAGATGTTGACCAGAGAGCTTAGGAATGAAGAAGAGCTTACCACAAGAACTGATGAATGAAGCTCAGCAGCTGACAGTGCTGCAGTGCCAAGTGTTTTACTCTATTCACCTTATTCTTTGCCCACACATGGGCTTCCGCATTACGTCATTTCGTAATAGTATTTCCGTTTTAGACTTGCCAAAAACCCTGCAGGCAAGATGGCCGCCCACACTCCCCTCCTAAACTGGCAGAATTACTCCCCCATAAACTAACATATCTTGGCCAATAAGTATGTAACATACAAAATAAAACAACCCGTAATATCTTAATTTTATGTAGAATGCAGAGGACATGTAACTGTTTAGTTAAACTTGCATTCCAGGAATATTGTGCTCTAAAGATGACGTTAGTGGCTCGAGACTGTTTCGTCCTGAAACCCACACGTTTTGCGCCAGCGTAACCTATGTGGGATTCGAAATAACGCATCCGAGATAGAAAACGTTATGAATATAGCCATGTTTTAGAACACGGCTCTCTTGAATACTCGATTCTGATTGGTCAATCAACAATATTCACCGGTCATTATTTCTCGACAACCGACCGCTGCTCTGCCACACCTGGATTAATCAGTTGATAAGAGCTTTTTGTCAGCAAGACACTACTACCGTAATTAGGCCAACCAGTTGCAGCTGTGGTGTCTTGTGTGCCAATTACGAATGAAACCGCTTTGTCGTTGAAAACGCTATTAAAAAATCTATTTGAATAATTATTTTTGTCAGATTATTGAATGATTTAGTTGTAGGCCGTGTTCTAAGCGGGATAATGTATATTGAGGCGGTGATTACTGGGAAATAATGACCTTCAGGTGAACGATTAAGCCCTCCGCTGGCGCGTCGGGCTCAATCCACCTGTCGGTCATTATTTCCCCCGTAATCACCGCCTCAATATACATTATCCCTTACATAAACAACAAACTAACGCTGGTGATCCGTATGGAAACAGTGTTACTCGAAATGGTTAAAAGTTATATCAATTTGGTCATTCAGTGGCATTTTACTGCCATATAACATAACTAACTAGCGGCTAATATTAGCCACAGTAGGCAACTAGCGCTGAACCGGAAGAACAAATACGTTTGCGTTGAACGCGGAAGAGAGAAAAAGTGGGCGTGGTGAATAAGGTGAATAGCATCATCTGTCAGTCAGCACGTCACACTTCCTGAAAGATTCGCACCTAAAATGGCTTAACTGTGGCCGTACACAATTTCTACTCACTCACTCACTCACACACACACACACACACACACACACACACACACACACACACACACACACACACACACACACACACTTAGCATTCTTAGTTCTGATTGGTTGGAGCACACAATCGGTGGCCATCTCATCAGGCCTCGCTCACAGACTTGACATTCAGCCTCTCCTCTCTCCCGCCAGAGAGTTTTCATAATTCACTTCCTTCGCTGATTCCAACTCCACTCAGGTGAGCTCCATCAGTAGCTGACGAACGGATCTCTCCATGGTGCTGAACCCGTGTTGTTGACTAATTTTGGCCGCTAATTAGCCATTTTTGCCCATTTAGTCGGCCCTAGCCCTAATTACCTCAGTCAAAAACCCGGCTCTGTTAGGTCACCCTCACCCGCAGGGGTGCTGTTTAACACTTCCTGGAAGATTCTGCACGATCGCACATAAAATGGCACATAAATCTGCTCACAGAGACTTCGCATTATTATAGGATTGACTGAATTATGTCACTGAGGAAACCGTGATCAAACATTTGTAGCGCTTCTGTACAATTCACTTTAGAACTACTGGAGCATCTAAAAATAAGAACTTTTAATGGACCTACTTAATTCCAGATATTAGTCTGCACTCGGCCTGCAGCAAAGACAGACAGCAATGAGAGGCCAGACGTTTTGCCGGCTTTGTGGCTCGATCCCATAGCGTCAAAATAGAGGGTCGTTGACTCCGGTATTTGCACTATGTACATTAAAGCACAGGGGAATGCTTTGGAGTCGGGCTAATTAGGTTCATGGTCGAGAAAAGAGATTGGCTGAAAGGATTTGGCACATCCTCATCAGTGTTGACTGTGTTAATGTGAATATCCGGAGAGAGTTTCCTGGGAACAGGAGCTTGTTTGTTGACACAAGTGTGTGCGTTTACCCTGACGATGTTGCCTTAACGAAGAGGCGGGCGAGCTGCTGGCTTTACGTTTGTGGGTGAGGATGTAAGCTTCATGTGGGTCCACCTTTCCTATAGACTTGGTCCACTTGATAGACCTGAGTGTATTATTGACTGATTTCTCTTTGCAGTGGTCCAGTCAGGCTGTGTGTGTGTGTGTGTGTGTGTGTGTGTGTGTGTGTGTGTGTGTGTGTGTGTGTGTGTGCGCGTGTGCGTGCATGCGAGGCATATGGGGCGGGCACACGCATATTGTATCTTTTATGAACTCGAGCACTAGCAAGTGCATCCATGCAATAATATCAATATCAATAATAGCAACTCAAAGACAAGACCGTTATAGGGGGTGTATGAATACAGGGATAATAAGGATAGAAGGTGGCTGGTAGCGGGGGGGAGAGCTGTAAACAGCTGGACCAGATGCAGATCCCATCCCCCCCAACACACACACACACACACACACACACACACACACACACACACACACACACATAATGCAGACAGACACCCTTCTGACAGGCTCACCCCTCTTACAATAACAACTGCCCTTTCAAGCAGGGAGCTGTTAAACAGTGCACTTTATTACGAGTCGACACACACAGACACACACACACACACACACACACACACACACAGACAGCCTCTCTCACACGCACACAGACACACACACACACACACAGTCTCTCTCTCACACGCACACAGACACACACACACACACACACACACACACACACACACACAGTCACAAACAGAAATGAGGGCAGCCACACTGGCATGTCTGTTCCCAACTTCCCATTCATACACTCTCCTTTCAACACCGACTAGAGGTGTGTCAGGGGCTTCTGAGACAATCAATGAGACACACACACACACACACACACACACACACACACACACACACACACACACACACACACACGGAGGGCTTCTGTATTGCAGCCATAATCTCTTCAGTGCTGTCATGTAGCTATCCTCAGATTTAAGAGGAAATAAATCACGGGCACGCCCACACACACTCCATTCCATTCATACACTCTAAACACCGTCTAAAGGTGTCTTAAGGTTTGTGGCTATACTCTGATTTAGGAGAATTAAAACAGACACAACCAGAGCAGATAAACACTGTCTCTTTGCGGTTATCCTCTGATTTCTGTCAATGATGCACACACACACACGCGCGCGCGTGTACGCTGCCAGTCCCATTCATACATTTCCGTTAAAACACTGGAGGAAATGAATGAACCACGGTGTGATTTATGTTGGGCTTTAGTTTTGACTAACAGCATCCTTTAGGGTGATTTAATACGACCGCCAGTCTCCTCTGTCCAGGTCAGCACTCCTCACACCACCACACACACACACACACACACACACACACACACACACACTCCCCGCTCGTCTCCAGGGCCTTGTTGTTGACTGTTTGTCTCAGTGTAATTAACGGTGGAAACTGACAGTGAAACAGAACAGAAAGCAGAAAGCCCTCCAGGGAGTAGACAGATCCTATAAAGTAATACTCTGAGCATGGGAGAGAGTTGTGTCTGTCTGTCTGTCTGTCTGTCTGTCTTGCCGCCTGTGTGTGTGTGTGTGTGTGTGTGTGTGTGTGTGTGTGTGTGTGTGTGTGTGTGTGTGTGTGTGTGTCTTTTATGAGTGAAGGTATGTAGGAAACAGACGCTGCTGTCCGGCTGACTGTGCCCTGCAGTGATAAGAGAAGATGTTTCCTCTGCGGCCTGCAGGACTCCACAGGGTCCATTGTATGGAAGCAGCAGGGATTTATTTATAATTGCAAAGGGTATATTTAGGGTCCTTCCCCTGTCTGGGGGGGGGGGGGTCGGGGGTCGGTCTGGACGGGATGGAAGAGGGTTGGAAATGGGGGTTGGGGGGGTATAGCGGGAGGGAGGGGGTGGGGCTTACACAATGAGATCTGGGTTAGCTGTGGGCACCCCCCGCCGTTCCCTTCCAGCTGGCCTGGGACTCTCACGCCACTGTCTGTCCGTCCCGCGGTGACATCATCACGGCATCCTGTATGCTTCACACACACACACACACACACACACACACACACACAGTGTCCCCCCGTGGAAGCGCTCGTTGGCATGATGGTGGCGTTTTGAGAAGGAGGCGCGCGCACACAGATACAGGCTGATCATTATTCTGGAGAGTGAAGCAATGGAGGACGTAATTCCCCTCCGAGCTGAGAGATTGAACGGCACATTATGCATTATACAAAGGTCCATTACAATTGACGGGAAAAAAATAAAGGCCATTGTTCAGAGTAATGTGTATAAATGCTGCTTTATCTGAATGTTTTCACTGACAATGCCCCTTACACTCCCCCTCCCCCTCCCCACACCCCTCTCTCTCCTCCTCCCCACACCCCTCTCTCTCCCCCTCCCCACACCCCTCTCTCTCCCCCTCCCCACACCCCTCTCTCTCCCCCTCCCTTTGGCGTGCAGCTGAAAAGGTGTCATCACTGGGGAAGGACTGGCACAAGATGTGCCTGAAGTGTGACCGCTGCAACAAGCTTCTGAATGCAGGAGGCCATGCTGAGGTCAGTCAAACACCAGCAGCCAGCAACACTACAGTGTGTCTGACATCACTAATACAGCAGTGTTCAACAGTGTGTCTGACACCACTAATACAGCAGTGTTCAACAGTGTGTCTGACATCACTAATACAGCAGTGTTCAACAGTGTGTCTGACACCACTAATACAGCAGTGTTCAACAGTGTGTCTGACACCACTAATACAGCAGTGTTCAACAGTGTGTCTGACATCACTAATACAGCAGTGTTCAACAGTGTGTCTGACATCACTAATACAGCAGTGTTCAACAGTGTGTCTGACACCACTAATACAGCAGTGTTCAACAGTGTGTCTGACACCACTAATACAGCAGTGTTATACAGTGTGTCTGACACCACTAATACAGCAGTGTTCAACAGTGTGTCTGACACCACTAATACAGCAGTGTTATACAGTGTGTCTGACACCACTAATACAGCAGTGTTCAACAGTGTGTCTGACACCACTAATACAGCAGTGTTCAACAGTGTGTCTGACATCACTAATACAGCAGTGTTCAACAGTGTGTCTGACACCACTAATACAGCAGTGTTCAACAGTGTGTCTGACACCACTAATACAGCAGTGTTCAACAGTGTGTCTGACACCACTAATACAGCAGTGTTCTACAGTGTGTCTGACACCACTAATACAGCAGTGTTCTACAGTGTGTCTGACACCACTAATACAGCAGTGTTCAACAGTGTGTCTGACACCACTAATACAGCAGTGTTCTACAGTGTGTCTGACATCACTAATACAGCAGTGTTCAACAGTGTGTCTGACATCACTAATACAGCAGTGTTCAACAGTGTGTCTGACATCACTAATACAGCAGTGTTCAACAGTGTGTCTGACACCACTAATACAGCAGTGTTCAACAGTGTGTCTGACACCACTAATACAGCAGTGTTCAACAGTGTGTCTGACATCACTAATACAGCAGTGTTCAACAGTGTGTCTGACATCACTAATACAGCAGTGTTCAACAGTGTGTCTGACACCACTAATACAGCAGTGTTCAACAGTGTGTCTGACACCACTAATACAGCAGTGTTATACAGTGTGTCTGACACCACTAATACAGCAGTGTTCAACAGTGTGTCTGACACCACTAATACAGCAGTGTTCAACAGTGTGTCTGACACCACTAATACAGCAGTGTTCAACAGTGTGTCTGACACCACTAATACAGCAGTGTTCAACAGTGTGTCTGACACCACTAATACAGCAGTGTTCAACAGTGTGTCTGACACCACTAATACAGCAGTGTTCTACAGTGTGTCTGACACCACTAATACAGCAGTGTTCAACAGTGTGTCTGACATCACTAATACAGCAGTGTTCAACAGTGTGTCTGACACCACTAATACAGCAGTGTTCAACAGTGTGTCTGACATCACTAATACAGCAGTGTTCAACAGTGTGTCTGACATCACTAATACAGCAGTGTTCAACAGTGTGTCTGACACCACTAATACAGCAGTGTTCAACAGTGTGTCTGACATCACTAATACAGCAGTGTTCAACAGTGTGTCTGACACCACTAATACAGCAGTGTTCAACAGTGTGTCTGACATCACTAATACAGCTGTGTTCAACAGTGTGTCTGACACCACTAATACAGCAGTGTTCAACAGTGTGTCTGACATCACTAATACAGCTGTGTTCAACAGTGTGTCTGACATCACTAATACAGCAGTGTTCTACAGTGTGTCTGACATCACTAATACAGCAGTGTTCAACAGTGTGTCTGACATCACTAATACAGCAGTGTTCAACAGTGTGTCTGACATCACTAATACAGCAGTGTTCAACAGTGTGTCTGACACCACTAATACAGCAGTGTTCAACAGTGTGTCTGACATCACTAATACAGCAGTGTTCTACAGTGTGTCTGACATCACTAATACAGCAGTGTTCAACAGTGTGTCTGACATCACTAATACAGCAGTGTTCAACAGTGTGTCTGACATCACTAATACAGCAGTGTTCAACAGTGTGTCTGACATCACTAATACAGCAGTGTTCAACAGTGTGTCTGACACCACTAATACAGCAGTGTTCAACAGTGTGTCTGACATCACTAATACAGCTGTGTTCAACAGTGTGTCTGACACCACTAATACAGCAGTGTTCAACAGTGTGTCTGACATCACTAATACAGCTGTGTTCAACAGTGTGTCTGACATCACTAATACAGCTGTGTTCAACAGTGTGTCTGACATCACTAATACAGCAGTGTTCAACAGTGTGTCTGACATCACTAATACAGCTGTGTTCACCAGTGTGTCTGACACCACTAATACAGCAGTGTTCAACAGTGTGTCTGACACCACTAATACAGCAGTGTTCAACAGTGTGCCATGAAGCACTGAGCATACACAGGTTTTTATTCCAACCAAAGACTACGCCAAATCACCTCACTGATTACTTCCTGTTCTCTGGTTGAAGTGGTGAGCTAATCACGAGGGGGGTGTTCCGCTTGTTGAAATTGAAGCCAATAGACCCTTCTCACGGGGGCCATTTTGTGTCGAAAAGGCAGAATAAACACAGGTGCAAGCAACACACTAATGAGGGTTTCCAAATTCCAATCATGGAAGTTGGAAACCCTCATTAGTGTTTTGCTTGCACCTGTGTTTCCCCTGCCTTTTCGACACAAAATGGCCCCCGTGAGAAGGGTCCATTGAGAACTGCAGGAATGAGTCCGGAAGTATACTTCCGGGTTCGTCAGGCAAAAGGTGAATGGGGTTTAGAATGGGGATTTCACTTAAAGAGCATAAAATAAGGTCTCTGGTTAACAAAAGTTTATGGGAACGCGAATTTGGGTTCAGCATGATAATCTTTACAAACGTGAATAACTTTTATGACTTTTGGAACGTAGATGTGTTTTTTTTTAAACACAATTTTTAGAAAACGCTTCAAAATCCCATTTCTAAAACCCCATAGACTTTTCCACTGACGAACCAAAATGGCGGCGATTTCTGGATAAGCCTACAAAAATACGTCATCCCTGCGGTACTCTATACGGAAGTACCAAAAACTGCAGTTCCTCGAATGGCCACTTTAGGCTCACCCATTCGTCCACAAACGAATGGGTGAGGTCACACTCACTATGTCCATCTTTTTTACAGTCTATGGCTGATCTGTGAAATCACCTGCTGTACTCTTTGGCCGGGACAAAAACCAGCATACACGTCTCGACCTTCCATGACGCACGCTCGCATCCCCGCGTGAAACACTATTAATGAGAAATCAGTCATAGGATGCAGCTTTCTGCTCAAGGAGACTTCAGCAAAGTAATGAAAGCCTGAAGGACAGTCTGTCTTTTCAACTCACAGCTGCTGCATGCTGAAATATGCAAGAGGAAAAACACAGCTCCTGTTGTCCACAAGCATGGAGGGACATAAGCTTTGATTCTGGGACTGGGAAAGCGACATGGACTCTTTTTAGACAGTGTAGCTCAGTGCATGGAACATGTCACCAACACTGCCTGCCTGGGCTAGGAATTCAATTTAAACTGCTAAATATATACACTCTGATACTGGCAAGCACTTTAGATACAAGTGTCCACCAAATGGCTGAATATGTTCTTTTGAACTGACTTGATGGACTTGGGCTTTTCTCTCTGTTGTCTGTTTTGTTAATGTCAGTCTTTACTGGTGTATGTATGGATGTTGTTTTTCTTAATAAAAGAACACTGCAGTAGTGTTGATCTCACGGGTTCAAGGGCCTCTAACCCCCCTGATGACACAGGGTCTGTGCAGTGCATACAGTGCTGTTTTGAAATGTAACTGGGGAAGCCATGCTGGTTATGCATTGACTTATTGACAGACTTTCTCTACAGTACATCAGCTGGATGGATCCATGGATAACACAAAGCATTTGGTGGGTGCTTCAGGGCTCTTCAGTACTGACATTACTAACGTCTGGCCGAAATCGAAGCACGTTACAAATGTATGAACAAATATAGGTAGAATGAGAACTCACAGTACAACGCTAAATGTTTTCTTTATTTTTCAGTAGGCAGAGGTGTGATTTTATTTCCCACAGTTCCATACATTTCTTATAGGAAATGGCTCTTTCCCTTGCTCTGCTCTCCTGTTCCTGGTTGCATCCCTGAGTATGGGTAGCCCTAGTGCCCTAGTGGGAACTGAATCCCTTCCAGCACCGCAGGATGAGCCGGTTTCAGATGCGTCTTCCTCGGTCAGACTGCAGTATCACGTCTCAACATTCATTCTGTACGTTTAGACTGTGGTCTAATCCAGAGGTTCTCAAATGTTTTTCAGCCAAGGACCCCTTAAGCTTAATTTATACTTATTAGAAAGTGTCTCTCAGCACATGGTCGCAGACGAAAAATAAAGTGTCGCTCATGGTGTTGCATTTATACTTCAGTGAATGTTCGCCTCGGTTCAACGGTCACGTGACACTCGAACGCTATAAGCAGACAGCCAAGAGAAGAGGAACGCACAGTGAAACCACCTCGGAGGCAAGATGTAACATACTTGGCTGCAGCCGCATATAAACGACACACAACTCACCTCCTCTCTCGTTCTTTGTGATTTTCACGAAGTCATACATCAAGGACAGGCTGATAAAAATAGCGGGGACACGTTCATTCATTTCATCGAGTGAAAACCAAAACAAGGAAGTCAAGCGCGTGCCGTCTATATAGCCAATCAGACTTGCGCGACACACAGCTACACTAGACATTTCACTAGGTAGCAGACACTGCTTGCCGACACTTGAAAGTGTCGACTCAAGTCCTCATTTCTGTCGGCGACCGTTTCAAAAGTGTCGGCAGACAAAGCATAAATTGGGCTTTACAAGATAGAAAATATACCGGGGACCCCCTCATTCTGATTTGTGATTTTGGGCTAAGCTTAATTGATTCCACGGTAACGTGCTTGACTTTTAAATTGATAGGTTTGTTAGATTAGAATGTAATCCATGAACCATTTTAGATTTAAAACATAACATATTTTCATTGAACTATGAAGCTTTTGCAGCAACATTTTTTTATTTACCCCCCCCCCCCCCCTGAAAACCTTTCGCGGACCCCCTGGCAAAGTGCCACGGACCCCTGGGGGTCCCCGGACCCCCATTTGAGAACCACTGGTCTAATGTACGAGCGGCCGTATCTCTTCTGCCTTTCATCTGATTAGGTCGTTGCCCTGCACAGGAAGGATGTGACCTCAGCCTCTGTACACAAGGGCACATTCCACAGACCCCAAAGGATGCTGTCCTCCTGTCGTTTAATCTCTGTACGATTACAGTATCACGTCATCTGCAGCAGTCTCTCTCTTTGTTACCTCTCTCTCTCTCTCTTTGTTACCTCTCTCTCTCTCTCTCTCTCTTTGTTACCTCTCTCTCTCTCTTTGTTACCTCTCTCTCTCTCTCTCTCTCTGTTACCCCTCTCTCTCTTTGTTACCTCTCTCTCTCTCTCTCTCTCTCTGTTACCTCTCTCTCTCTCTCTCTTTGTTACCTCTCTCTCTCTCTCTTTGTTACCTCTCTCTCTCTCTCTCTCTCTGTTACCTCTCTCTCTCTCTCTTTGTTACCTCTCTCTCTCTCTCTTTGTTACCTCTCTCTCTCTTTGTTACCTCTCTCTCTCTCTCTCTTTGTTACCTCTCTCTCTCTCTCTCTCTGTTACCTCTCTCTCTCTCTCTCTTTGTTACCTCTCTCTCTCTCTCTTTGTTACCTCTCTCTCTCTCTCTCTCTCTGTTACCTCTCTCTCTCTCTCTTTGTTACCTCTCTCTCTCTCTCTTTGTTACCTCTCTCTCTCTTTGTTACCTCTCTCTCTCTCTCTCTTTGTTACCTCTCTCTCTCTTTGTTACCTCTCTCTCTCTCTCTCTTTGTTACCTCTCTCTCTCTCTCTCTCTCTGTTACCTCTCTCTCTCTCTCTTTGTTACCTCTCTCTCTCTCTCTGTTACCTCTCTCTCTCTCTCTTTGTTACCTCTCTCTCTCTCTCTTTGTTACCTCTCTCTCTCTCTCTCTTTGTTACCTCTCTCTCTCTCTTTGTTACCTCTCTCTCTCTCTCTCTGTTACCCCTCTCTCTCTCTCTCTTTGTTACCTCTCTCTCTCTCTCTTTGTTACCTCTCTCTCTCTCTCTCTTTGTTACCTCTCTCTCTCTCTTTGTTACCTCTCTCTCTCTCTCTCTCTCTCTGTTACCCCTCTCTCTCTCTCTCTTTGTTACCTCTCTCTCTCTCTCTTTGTTACCTCTCTCTCTCTCTCTCTCTCTCTCTCTCTCTGTTACCTCTCTCTCTCTCTCTCTTTGTTACCTCTCTCTCTCTTTGTTACCTCTCTCTCTCTCTCTCTCTCTCTGTTACCTCTCTCTCTCTCTCTCTCTTTGTTACCTCTCTCTCTCTTTGTTACCTCTCTCTCTCTCTCTCTTTGTTACCTCTCTCTCTCTCTGTTACCTCTCTCTCTCTCTCTTTGTTACCTCTCTCTCTCTCTCTCTCTCTGTTACCTCTCTCTCTCTCTCTTTGTTACCTCTCTCTCTTTGTTACCTCTCTCTCTCTCTCTCTCTCTGTTACCTCTCTCTCTCTCTCTCTCTCTCTCTGTTACCTCTCTCTCTCTCTCTTTGTTACCTCTCTCTCTCTCTCTTTGTTACCTCTCTCTCTCTTTGTTACCTCTCTCTCTCTTTGTTACCTCTCTCTCTCTTTGTTACCTCTCTCTCTCTCTCTCTCTCTCTCTCTCTCTCTTTGTTACCCCTCTCTCTCTCTCTTTGTTACCTCTCTCTCTCTTTGTTACCTCTCTCTCTCTCTCTCTTTGTTACCCCTCTCTCTCTCTCTCTCTCTCTCTCTTTGTTACCCCTCTCTCTCTCTCTCTTTGTTACCTCTCTCTCTCTCTCTCTTTGTTACCTCCCTCTCTCTCTCTCTCTCTCTCTCTCTCTCTCCCGTTCTCCATCCTCTCTCCTCTCTCCATGGACAGCATCCAAATCCCGCCCCGGGCTGCGTCGGCTTTAGTAGGGTAAAACTCGATGCCTGATCATCGTCATGGAAACGGCAGGAGGCTGGCCTGAGAACCTGGGAGATATAGCATGAAACATGAAGGAATGTAAAGGGATTGTGCGGTCGGGGAGGGTGTTTGATGTTATCCACGGCCCGGTATGCAAAAGGTTAGAGACCTCTGAGCAATGCTGACTGTTTCTTTAAAAAGGGGGAGGGCGGGGTTAGGGTTAGGGCCAAAAGAGGACAGCAGCTCCCCGAGGCTGATGGCAGACTGCCAAGCTTCCAAAGACAAGGACGTAAGTCTCCACTGTCCACCATATAAAAGACAAGGGCGTAAGTCTCCACTGTCCACCATATAAAAGACAAGGGCGTAAGTCTCCACTGTCCACCATATAAAAGACAAGGACGTAAGTCTCCACTGTCCACCATATAAAAGACAAGGACGTAAGTCTCCACTGTCCACCAAAAGACAAGGACGTAAGTCTCCACTGTCCACCATATAAAAGACAAGGGCGTAAGTCTCCACTGTCCACCATATAAAAGACAAGGACGTAAGTCTCCACTGTCCACCATATAAAAGACAAGGACGTAAGTCTCCACTGTCCACCATATAAAAGACAAGGGCGTAAGTCTCCACTGTCCACCATATAAAAGACAAGGACGTAAGTCTCCACTGTCCACCATATAAAAGACAAGGGCGTAAGTCTCCACTGTCCACCATATAAAAGACAAGGGCGTAAGTCTCCACTGTCCACCATATAAAAGACAAGGGCGTAAGTCTCCACTGTCCACCATATAAAAGACAAGGGCGTAAGTCTCCACTGTCCACCATATAAAAGACAAGGACGTAAGTCTCCACTGTCCACCATATAAAAGACAAGGACGTAAGTCTCCACTGTCCACCATATAAAAGACAAGGACGTAAGTCTCCACTGTCCACCATATAAAAGACAAGGGCGTAAGTCTCCACTGTCCACCATATAAAAGACAAGGGCGTAAGTCTCCACTGTCCACCATATAAAAGACAAGGGCGTAAGTCTCCACTGTCCACCATATAAAAGACAAGGGCGTAAGTCTCCACTGTCCACCATATAAAATCATGGCTGAATGAATCCGCTTCAGGGTCTCTCACACAGGGCTGGACCTAGCAAAGCAGGCAGTGGAGGGGACATGAGTTTAGGAGGAGGCAGGTCGAGCTGAACAATTAAACTGAAGGAATTTAGAAAATCTCAATCTTAATTTACATTTCTGCAATTTCCAAATCAAGAGAAAGGTGCCTCCAAAATTCATTTCTGTGCTCCGGGTGATCTTTGGTTCATGGATCAAGTACAATATTGGTGAAACCCTGGTACAAAATAGAAACGGGTGCGCTTCTTCCAAACACATAACGAAAAGGACGTCACCTCATTTTCACAACGCATTTCAGTATTCCACCTCTTGATGCTCTGATGAAGGTATCATGGCAAAAAAAATCTATTGGTGAAAATGAGGTGACATTTTTTTCTGTCATCATATTGATGAAACTCTTTCAGTATACTTGCACTCAGTTATTAGTCTATTTTTAGCTGCGACCAGCAGCTCTATAGGTCGCTCCATCGGACGGTCGCTCCACAAAGATTACACCACCCTTTGGCAGCCGAAGGTTTTGCCCTAGGAGGCTGAAATTTGGCATGGAGATCGTGTGTGTGTGTGTATGTGTGCGTGCGTGCATGTGTGTGTGCGAAGATGTGTTTGTGTTCATGCCGATTGGCTAAAAGGGGGCGGGGGGGGGGGGGGGATTTCAAATTGTGGGATGGCAGAGGAAAGACCTGCCCTGCCCCTGTCATCCTGTATTTCGGAAATTTGCAGTGGGGGAGTGTGTGAGAATGCATGAATGTGTCGATGCTGAGAATACAATAGCTGGGCTATTGTGAATTTGTGCATGTTCATTCGATTTTAAAGTAAAACAAATAATGAGAAAAACTTCAGCCCTAGAGGCCTGAACGATACTGATACTGCCGCTGACGCTTTCCATAACTGGATGGAGAAGACAGACTCGGGTGTGGGAAGTGAGGGGGCTGTGTGTAATCCATCTTTAGGGTCCTTCCTGCCTGCGACGTACAGCAGGGCCACGCCGCGGTCCTACTGTACCGCCGTAGCCTGCTGCACCACAAGCAGCCAGATCAGTGGACAATGAAGCCCTCTGTGTCAGTCTGCCCTGGCCTGAGAAAGTCATCAGTGCTTAGTCACGGCCTAGCATGGGCAGGCAGATCTGCACGGAGCTCACAAATGTCAACGTGTGTGTGTGTGTGTGTGTGTGTGTGTGTGTGTGTGTGTGTGTGTGGCTGATCCTGTCATGGCTAATGCATTATTGAGGGTGAGAGAACAGGCCCTTTCCTACCTCACCGTCTTCTTGGCGGGAAAAGGAGCTCATGCGGCTCGCTGTAAAGATGGCAGAGGCACAATGGATTGTGGGTAGTATGTCTCTCGCTTCACGCCCGTTTTTTCCCCAGGAACTGGCGCTTCGCCCATGGCATCGGTGCCATGGGCTTGCTGCTTCTTCTCATCTATGGGCATTGGGCTCTGGACCAGTGACCAGTGGCCATCAGCAGGTGGTCCGGGTCTTAACATGGGCCTACCTCTTTTTTCCCCCACACAGAACTAAAGGCAAAACATGCATAGTGATATCAATTAATAATAGGGTTCCTCAGTCTCGTCCCGGCTGTCACTGGGAAACTAGCCCCGTGCATCGTTCAGTTTTTACATGTGTGTTGATTCACTCTGTTTCATCTCTAATGTATCATGGTGTGTTTCTCTCTCCCGCAGCACGGTGGAAGGCCCTACTGCCACAAACCATGCTATGCTGCCCTCTTTGGGCCAAAAGGTGTAGTACATTTAATTTCATTCAACACAATCGACTTCACAAATCTGGTTGTCAAACACAGCTTGTCAGAAATAAGATACAAAGATGATTATTAAATAGACATCAGCAAAATCAAGTAGAATGTTTTAGTAGAAAAGGCAGTAGCCTTAGTTAGGTATCTCTTTGATTGCAATGGCTTATTTTCCTGCATCCTGCACATACAGGTGTGAACATTGGTGGCGCAGGCTCTTATGTGTATGACACTCCAGTCAACAACAACCCTTCTCCCACTGCTGTGGATTCAGCCCCCAAAGCTGAGGAGAAGAGAGTCTTTGCACCCAAGGGACCAGCAAAAGGTAAATGGCAAGAGTGTGTGTGTGTGTGTGTGTGTGTGTGTGTGTGTGTCGCGTGCCGTGCTGTGCATGTATGCATAGTAACTCGTATACCACACATGTATAGGAAAGTGTGTGAAGCTACTCGATAGGGAAGTTTGTCCCACGTTTGGATGTTTTGAAGAAGTGGTACGATGGAAGGAAAGTAGCCTCCTGCTGCTGCTGACTCAGTGATAAGGTCCTCGATACAGACAGACTCCTGGGACGTCAAGGGGATTTTCTCAACATGACAGACAGGAACTTCCCATAGTGGTCAGCCAGAGGACATACACCCTGTCATCATTTTGTAATGTTAAAGGGGACGCAGACCAGAAGCAGCTGATGTTCTTTGGTCGTTTCATCTCTGTCGTCCAGTTTTCAATTTCCGCAGCAGTTTCCACCCACTTGGTTTTTAAGAAGTCAGAAAACTCATCTATGATATAAGAATCGTGTCTTTGCCTTTTGGCACCGCCTACTGCACCACCTGCACCTCAACTTACATTGGATGGAGTGGGAGGGAGGCAATGTGAATTTTGGGAGTTGTAGGGCTTGAATAAGACCAAGAAATAATTTGGCTTGGCAACTATGATATTTTACTTGGCAAGATCAGCCTCTTCTAGTCAGCTTTTGTCCACAATTCCATCTGGTAACATATAAAATCTATTTACAAGTGTGGCTTAATTTTATTTCTATAACCTTAGACCGCTAATACATTGACTTTCAAACCTAAATGAACAGATCCATGGTCTTCTCGTGAAGCGTTTTCTTTTCCAAGACTGTAATGTGTTTGCAATGTGTTGGCAGCTGGCAGCATCACCACTTTTTCCGGAGAGGCCAACCTGTGTCCCAGATGCAACAAGAAGGTCTACTTTGGTAAGTAGTTCCACACACTTCCAAAAAACAAGGCGAGAAAAGGGGTAGGGGCAAGGAGCAGGAACCCGCAAAGTCCTTTCCATGTTGTCTAAGGTGTCGGTGTGTGTGTGTGTGTGTGTGTGTGTGTGTGTGTGTGTGTGTGTGTGTGTGTGTGTGTGTGTGTGTGTGTGTGTGTGTGTGTTGCAGCTGAGAAGGTGACATCATTGGGTAAGGACTGGCATCGGCCCTGCCTGCGCTGTGAGAGGTGCAGCAAGACCCTGGCAGCCGGCAGCCACGCAGAGGTGAGAGAAAGAGGGATTGGAAAGAAAGAAAGAAAGAAAGAGGGGGACAGAAAGAAAACTGGCAGAAAGAAAAACGAGCAGAAACAAATACAGAAAAACCAACAAAATAAATGCAGACAGAAAGAAGGAGAGGCTCATTATTGTGTTAATGTTTCATCTTGTTTGATTACAGCATGACGGCCAGCCTTACTGCCACAAACCGTGCTATGCCGTTCTGTTCGGACCCAAAGGTAACCACTAGAGGGTGCTATCAACACACCAAACACTGTACCCGCTACACTTGAAACTCAATGTTGTCTGTCTGAGCACTTGATCCATGCTGCGCACGTTGCAGACCTTGCACAAAACAAACATTACCGAAGAGAGATCTCAGCATAGCTTTGTCTTTGTGGCAGCAGCAGCTTTGTGAGACCCAGGTAGCCACTGAGGAGCCGTTTTGTAAACGGGTCATGCATGCTGCTCACGTTGTACCTTCTCTCCCCCTCTCTCTCTCTCTCTCACCCCGTGACACGCCCTCTTTGCCTGTGCTTTTCCCAGGGGTGAACACCGGCGGTGTGGGCAGCTACATCTATGAGAAGGAGCCCAGTGCCGTGGCCGAGCCCTGAACCCTGAACCCTGAACCCTGATCCCCCCCAGCCTGAACCCTGATCCTCATCCCTCCCTACGCAACACTTACCATCCATCACAGTATTATTTGTAGCGCCTTTCTCTCCCCCTGTACATTCAGACCTGAGACAACCAGCCTCCCCCCCCCATCGCACCCTGCCCACAATCCTCTCCTGAGCCTCTGCTGCTCTCCTCCACTCTGACTTTCCTCCACCAGTGTCAGATCAGATCCAGTGTCAGATCAGATCCAGTGTCAGATCAGATCCACCACCATGGGAAATGATACATTGATTAGAGATGTTGCCTAGACGTGTTACATATATTGGCCCCAGGAGAGCGCTAGACAACACTAGATCACGACATAACTACTACGCTGAAGCACTGTACTGCATGCAGTACCGGCATCCCCCACACGATTGCTATAAGTTATTGTGCTTCGGGACATGGAGGTCCTTCACTTACATCTTTTGCCATCTTTACATATTTATGCATGGATATGTACACATTACAGCTACACATAACATCTCACTAGGGTGACATATTTGCTTCTGCACCCCTATAGCAGTGCAATTGGAGAACGTGTGTTAAGGGGGAGTTTTGAGATGAGTAAGAAATACATTCTGAGGGAAGAGCGCTGCTCAGGTGTGGAGAGTTGCATTGTGGGCGTAGGTGCTGCTCAGGTGTGGAGAGTTGCATTGTGGGCGTAGGTGCTCAGGTGAGTTGCATTGTGGGCGTAGGTGCGGTGCGTTTACAGTGATGTGCCGCGCTGACAGCCAGAGGCATTTCACCTCAGAGGCTGCTGCACACACACAGGTGGTGCTCAGGAGCACATTGCCAATAAATCTGAGGGGTTTTCAGTTTTTTGAAATGCCAACATTTACATTTTGGCTGCCTGACAACACTCCTGGCCATAAGGCTTATGAAAAAACAAAGTGGGATTCAGTTAAAAAAAAAAAGTCTGCATATTGTCTAAAGATTGTTCCACTCAGAGCGATGGATCTCTGAGGCGTCTGTTACGAGCGGTGTCCACTCACTTTTCAACACATCCATGAGTTATTGATATCGTTTGTTTTACTTTACAGCATATTTTCATAGAAACCTGTCAGTACTGTATATGTCCGTATCTGTGGGTAGTAACATATGGTGTGTTGATAAATATCACAAATATGTGTTGTACTAAATGATATGCATGGATGTGTTTAAATTGAAGCATTCTTGGAGGCAGAGAGTGGCTGCTGCAGCATTGGAAACGGCGGGGTGTGATAAATGGGTTGTAACTCTCACCAGGGGGACAGTGTGTATTTATTGCTTTGTTAATTCAAGTCCTTTAAATTTCATTAGCCAATGTACTACTACCCCTATGGGACATATGAAGGAGGTGGAACGAGGCAAAATAAGCTGTATAATTCTCTAAGATCAAGAGTTTTTATTATTATTTTCTAGTAAATAACCCTGCTGTTATTTTCCTTGAGATGATGCGCTATTTGAAGTATTATACCTTTTTGCCATTGGCGTCTTATAGCTTAGAAGCGCAAATGAGACACTGCAGACAAGTCATTCTGTAAGAATGTGCATTCTATAGTATTGTATGACTGTTACTGTGTTGATTATGACCTATTCTACATGTGTAGGCCGTTGGTTTCACTGTTTGTAGAACGGAATGCTGCACTTCAGCCCTGCTGCATTTGTCTTTTTAATCCCTTGAATAAATATTTCATAAACTCTTCATCTGTGTTACTAGAATTATTCTTTGAGCCATTCTGAACTCCACTGTTTTCTGTTTACGACTTGCAATAAACACCCTGCATGCGGTGTGTGTTTTGTGGTTACCAATTATTTGTATTGATTGTATTCCATTCGTAATGGAAATGCATCATGACAGTGAAGGTTGGTGGGTAGATCAGGCCTATATATACAGTACCCTCAACACAGTCCGGATGATGGAGCTGGTCCATGGGTCTTTAAACGAGGAGGTCACCAGTATGGGCATGGGAAGTGAGTCATGCTCCCTGACCCTGTACAACTAATCTGCAGTTGTTTGTGTAGTTTCCCAGTAGAAGATGGTGGCTATACTGGGCTTCTCCCAGGTGTGGTTGCAGTGTGTTGCGATGAATGTGAAACACGACAGAAATGCGAGCCTTCCCTGGCTGAATCACTGGGCTGAAGTCCCACCCTTCTGTCATCGGAGTTCAGTACAAGTCTCAAATAAATAACTCTGTAATGCAGTGTGTTATGCGAAAAGCAGCGTGGCTCCGAGCTGTCCGTTGCTCCATTTGTCAGGAGTAAATTATGGCTGCCTGTCACAATAGAATGTAGCTAATGTATTCGCTGGTGTTGACGGGTGTCAGAGAGAGAGACATTCATTGTAACGAACCGCTAAAGGACAAACATGGTGTGTATGTCAAGAGCCACTGTGCAATGACCAAACCAGCAGCATGCTGCAATGGAGTTTTGTTTTTGTTTTTTACACAGGGTTATGAGTTTGAAAATGATCCCAGTGTCAGTATTTAGAGAATTAAAAGTGGGATAAATGTGTGTATGAAATGACTGGAGGGTGTCAGATACACACATCTGACAGGCATTTCACTTTCTGAAAAAGACTGTATTCTAAATTTGAGTGGTGGAAATGAAATGCTTGGGAGTTAGTTAACTGCTTATTGTCTGATTAGGGAATAATGATGACCTCTGACTGGTGTGCACATTCAAACACAAGGATCCAAGAGCCGCTTAGCCATTTATTGAGTGGTGATGAAAGGATGGTAGGATGATGGATGAAAGGATGGGGAGAGCAGGAAGTCACTCTTTTCAACAGTGTCCTGAAAGAGTGACTGAACAGAGTTGGATCAATGTCTGAATAATAGCAAAGCCAAACATTATGCCACTTCATGAATGAAAGGCTCCTGACAAAAAGGTAGTGTCAATTTAGGTAGTGTGAGATGATGTCACCAATGATGATGACTGTTAGATGATGTCACCGATGATGATGATGGATGATGCCAGTGCTGTTTTCAATGATGATGATGATTGATGATGCCACCACTGATGATGATACCACTGATGGTAATAATCATCATTGATGATTTCGCTGATGATGTCACTGTGAAGGGTACGACGTCACAGTGATGATGTCACTGTCAAAGGTTTTAAAGGAACACTCCGCTCATTTTCAACCAGCTTTGTATCATTAGAACATCAGTAGTATATCAGAAAACTGTAAACTGTTTTGAAGTCTGTCATTTAATTTGACAGTTATTGAGTGTTAAAGTGTGGACCAGTGACATCACTGGTCCACACTAACTCAAATTAATAACTCATTAACTCAAATCAACTCTCAATAACTGTCAAAATAGATGACGGTTTTGAAGGCATTCATCTAGTTTGACAGTTATTGAGAGGAAGTCACACTTTTTTTTCTCTTACACACACACACACACACACACACACACACACACACACACACAATGGTTGACAGCAGAAAGAATGGGGTACTGTGGGCTACAGTTTCATCCTTACATCACTTTTAGGAAATGTGTAACAGTTTCACTTCATAACAGGTACAGTAGCATTGCTTTCACATGCATGCGCACACACACACGCACACACACACACACACACACACACACACACACACACACACACACACGCACACGCACACACACACACACACACACACACACACACACACACACACACACACACACACAGACACACACACACACACATGGTTGCATATGCCATCCTAATTAGCCACATAATCACTGATACTAAGCATTTGTCCCAATCCAGTATGTGGACCCATATGAACTTAAAGGGACACTTCACCGAAAAACAATGACGATTTATTTTGCACATAATCTCACACATATCCGGCAACTGAAAACAGTTTTGCAGACGTTCATTTAGTTTGACAGTTATTGAGACTTGATTTGAGTTCAGTTGTGGACCATTGATGTCATTCATGCACAAATTATGTCAAATGTCCCATTAATGCTCCCCCCCCCCCCATATTCCATATTCCATTTTCCACATTTGGCTAGTTCCAAAAACACCATGGAAACACCACTGCACCTTTGTAATGGACCACGCCCGAGGAACAATATGGTTGCCTGGATACCAAACAGAAGTCCCTTCCGGCAAACAGTAGTAGAGTCACAGGCCCGCTTACACTGAACTCTTGTTTTGAAATCAATGACGACAGCTCAACAAACACACACACACACACACACACACGCACACACACGCACACACACGCACACACACGCACACACACACACAGCTGTATGCAACTTGGGCTGATTCAACTGGAGACTGCCAACTGTGTCTGTTGAAGGCAAGATTAGACACACAGGACTTCTGTCTGTAGGCTGTATGTAGGACCTCTTCGATATAGAAAGAGGGCCAGCCAGCACCATTTAACTGCATAGTTGCAGAATGTATTTATAGATTAACCAGTCAAAAGTTTGGACACACCTGATTGAATGTCAGCCGATTATCTTAACACCATTTTGATCTAAAAGCTTATTCTTACACGATTGATTTTTTTTCAGGAAGGAGCAAAGCTTCTGCACACCTAAAAATGACAGGTGGAGGAGGGCAAACCCAACTGAATCAAAAGAAAATAACTCCTGCACACTGACTCCAAATGCAAAACGTTTTATTTAACGGAAAGAATAACCTTTCGGTCCGGAGAGCTCTCAGGACCGAAACGTTATTCTTTCTGTTAAATAAAACGTTTTGCATTAGGAGACAATGTAGCCTACGGGAGTTATTTTCTTTTGATTACTTTTTTTCACAAATATGAATACAGTAGTGAAGTCGATGCCCATGTATGAATTTCTTTCCAAAGCCTTTCCATCAAGGCAAAAGGGCGGCAACTTATTATTTTCCTTCTGAGCGTTTCCGCTTCATAGAGGGCAGCGCGACATTTTGTCTCACTTCATAAAACAATATTTCCACCATCTACAGTAATTCCCTAAATATAACTTAGGGCTGTGAACGTTCCATCGCCTCAACTCATCTACCAGATGTCCACAAGCCTCAGCAAAAGTGGCCAGAGTGGCCTTATTGGAATGAAGGGAGTGTAGGGGTCACTTTAGTGGAGGTCACTTTAGTGGAAGTCCCTGAGGATCGCTTTGTCACTTTCCCTGGCAGCTCGATTTCGCTTGAAACTTATAAAGCGATGACTCCTCGTGTTCCAAAGGATCAGGGAGGTTTGCTTTGTAATACAGATGTGAAGTTGAAGAGATTATCCAGATGAATCAATCGCCTTCCATCCGAGTAAAGCACGGCATTGTCTGACGGGAAAGAGGCGGTCTGCATTCTTCGTGCCATGACATCAGCCAGCGCAAACTGCTGAAGCTGGTTTTGGCCAGAGTTGAGGTGCCACCTTAAGAAAAACAAAACAAAAATCCATGGAAACATTCGGTTGATTTTAGGTGTGATACTTACTTTATTAACACCGTGAACCAGCTGCAGGCTACACATGCAGTCTCCATCCCCTCTCTGCAGTCTGGATCTGCACCCATGTTAGATGAACTTCAGCCTCCCAGTCAGCTGCATGTCAGACTGCCAGAGCCTCGCTCTCTTTCACAGTCAGCTAAGCAGGCCCAATTAATTATTGAGGCGCCTCCTCATAATTAGGTTCCAAATGTCCTTACTGATCTGCAGTGATTATAGGCACTGGCGCTAACCAGAACATATTTACGGTTATGAATTTTTCCAATCGCCATCTGTGATGGATGCGAGGTGCCCAACTTATTCACCCTGATGATGACATGATACGTCACTATCCCTTTCCTCTGAAGCCAGGTTTCTATGAAGGCACTCACCCTGGTTTAGTAGCAGAGGTACATCAGATCCCGTATGTTGGTGACTCATCATCATTGTTTTCCTCATCACAATGACAACCCTACATCATCGTCTGTTTCTCTATCCTTACACTTTAGGAGATGGCTTTGCTGCTCTGACCCACAGATGCTCTCAGACTGCAAAACACAAGCACACTTGACTTGTCCTATCTGTCTGTAGCAAGAGAGTCTGAGCTGTTATTGGATGTAAGCAGATGTGAGAATTGAATCATGGCCTCACCCTCCTTCATTCATAACATCCTCCCTGTGGCTGCGATGGGGGGCGGACCGCGCCCAGATGGACCGGCATTTAAAGCTGTGCGATGGGGATAAAAGACCGGGAAAAGTAGACCTCCAGGACCCCCCTTTTACCCTGATGGCCCAAAGCATGTGAACTCTGCAAACTCTCTCTCCATTGTGCACCAGCTGCCCCCGCTGCCCCACATGAACAGAACATAATCACTCAGCACAGGTGGGCTGTCTGCTGTTTCAAATTGATGAGAGTAGCAGAGACATGAAACTATGGCAAGCCGCCACTGTCCAGGCCTGGAGCCAAGACCTTCTCCCCCTCTGGATCCACTGTATCCCTCTCTCCCACTGGTCCCCCAGGGCCGGCCCAGCCTGTGATGAAGGGATTTTGATCATGCTTTTGCAAAGGGAGTTCTATTATGCACAGATATCCATAACTCAAAGAGCCCGGCTGCCTTTTCTTCAGGTGATCTCACACCTATTTGTGTCAAAGCTGTGATGAAACATGGCAGGGATGATGGCAGCTTTGGCTCGCCGCTGGTCTTCACCGGCCTCGAAAAGCACAGATTAGTTAACGAGACAAACTGAATACGCAGACCAGGCACTCCCTCCTCCCTTTGGTGGCAACTCCAACAGCAACAGCAGGGCTTTATTATCTGGTCTGTGGAGGTGGACCTTGTCAGGGAAGGAGATAGTCCTGCTTTACTTCTCCAAGACAGACTAGATAACGCTAATGAGAGAGATTATACAATTATAAAAACATTGTTGCAGAGGGGATCTGCTGTTTAAGTTAGCGAAAGATGCTTTTGAAGCTCTGGCTGAGTGAACTTTGTACTTTGGCTGAATTCAATCCCGCTCATGTTACAGTTCCCTCTTGACCTTCCCGTCTATTCTTTCTGCAATATCTGAAAGAATTCCAAGTGCTAAAGATGGATGCCCGGTCTATTTTTTTTTTATGTGCTTTTGTGCGTGTGTGTACCCATGTCAGATGAGTTGCATAACGGCGGTCAGCCACACCCAGCAGACGGCAGGAAGCAGCTGTGGAACTGATCATGTGAACAGTCTGCCTCTCATCATCATGTCTGTCCGGTCTCTTTTCCCTCTTTTGTCAACCTTTCCTGTTTTTCTGTACTTACCACAGGTCCTCACTGCAGCTTTCCACTGTGCATCTTAAAGGTCCTCACTGCAGCTTCCCACTGTAGTGGCACCATGGGAAAACTGCTCCAAATGACATCATTATGACATCATTTGGACCAGGAAGTTCTGTGACTGAACGGGGAGCTCTCGGTCCAGGCAAGATGGAGGGAGGTTCAACATTGTTTATTTGCATATCCCAGCGAGCACAAAACGTTTTTTTCAACGTTTATTTTTAGTTTAAATCTGGGTGATATTGGGTTTGAACGTCTAAGACCTCATTTCACCCTCTTTTCAACCGGCTAAAATGCGGTTACAACGTCAACGTGTAAAAAAAACACAATTTGGTTAATCATATTGTTAAAACATTTGTTGTAGCTTGGAATAGAGGCAATATTGATAGTGTGTGAATTGGCATTTGTCCATTTTATTGTGTAACTGAGAGTTGAAATCTGGTCTACATGAAAACTACATTTCAACGCATTTTATGTCACATGAAATATCATAAATATGGGACTATATAGGCTATGTGGTGCCAGCAAAAAGCTTCCAGGACACAACTATGGTTAATAGTTTAGCGCAATACTATAAAATAATGAATTCAGTTCCTGCAGCAACGTGCATGCGCAAGTACTTAGTCGCTAGCTATACTAGCTGTGACTGACTAGACCAAAGCAAGTCTGCACCGGTCTGCACCAAGTGCGGAACGAGGTGCTGTGGGCACGCTATGTTATTGTAACATACTGTATACGAGGCTCTGTGTACCTCCTGAGTCTCTGATGTTAAATGAAGTTAAGCTCTGAAGCCGTACAGCCTACAGACTATAGATGCACACACACACACAACATAATTTTAGTCTGTTACATAATATAATAGTCTCGTACACATCACATAAAATAACTTGTCCTCCTGATCGTTGACAATCGTGTAGTCTACAAGTTGTGTGCGAGATAGAGTTTATATGTGCCCGGCTCTCTGCCTAGTATAAGAAAATGTATAGCTCAGGGCGTAGAGCGCAGTGGCTTGAAAGTGGGAGAATGTGGTTCAAAATCCCGTGTGCGCTGCTGAATTTTTAATTTAAAGCAGCTACGAGCAACTTTTTCGATTGTTATTAAACAGTATAAATTTAATATCAATGCATCACATCTTACCTGTAATAGTCGACGAGACCAACGCAGAGTAGTCTCGCTTGAACCCCGAGTGAATCGGCCAGTGTTAGTCTGTCTGTGGCCAGGGCAGATCAGGAAGTGAAATGAAACGGTTTGCAGCAGCCACTTCGGCCATAACCACAAAATAACTTCCAAAAAACCTGTTAGAATATAACGAGAGATGTTCCCGAGAGTATGCGTGGCGTTCACATTGTTTATGTTATGTTGCTAGGCAGCGCAAACGGGGTAGGCAGGCAGCTGCGTTTCACTTCCGCGTTTCACTTCCGGGTGTAGCCGGTCCGGCGGTAGGAGAGAGAGAGAGAGAGCCCCCTGTTGACGCGAGTTTAGACAGACACAGACTTAATAATCACCTAAGGGAGCAATCTCCGATTGACACGGCTTTGGTCTCAGCTACTATTATAGGTAAGATGTGATGCATCAATATTGTAATTATACTGTTTAATAACAATCGAAAAAGTTGCTCGTAGCTGCTTTAAGATCCTGGTGAAATATGGTCTAAATCTGAACGTTCAATAAACATCTGCAAATAGTGTGTGAAAAAACTTTCACTTTCAAACCTTCCTTGCACGTCTTTTCAACGTTGACCCTAAACGTTTTTTAAGCGTCTTTTCAACCAAAAAATGCTCGCTGGGATACTACAGATTTTGTAATGATACATGAAATCTGGTTAGAAATCAGCAAAGTGGCCCTTTAATTCAATATGCATGGCTACTGTACAGGATCTACAGTGTGGCGATTCAAACTCAGGGTCAGCACCAAACCTGGCCTCTTCAAATTCATATGGAAACATTGTGGCCTAAAGAGCTATGTTCTTTCAGATGGAATCACCTTTTAGTATTGTATGTGTATTTAGCCTATTAGAAAGCCGAGTCTACAAGATAGAGCAGCGGAGACTGCAGGACAGAAAGTTCTGGTGGGACTGAATCCCAGGTTCCTAGTTGGGCCACTTATTTGACCCACAAACAATGGATCCAATGCCAGGCCAGCAGTTGTATACAGACTTAACCACTTGACTATCTCTGGGTATAACAGCCATGTTTTTGATAAGTTTCATGATTCTGAATTTATGAAGCAACAGTAAGGCATCCGACCATAGCAAAAGGTTATTCTGATTCTGAAATGTTATATGAATGGAGCTTTGTAGGCTGAAAAGCCATGTATCCTCTGATCTATTAGCGTATAGGCCAATATTAAGTCAAGTCAAGTCCAAGTTTATTATAGCCCAATAGCAAGCAAAAACATACAAGAAGAAAAGGAATTTGGCATAGCTCACTGCAAAAAATGTAGTTCCTTTTAATGTCTTCCAATATAAGACTAGTGACGTCCGTTCTAGGCCTGCAATAGTGTTTGAATGTGTGTCTGTGAGGAGCAGCAGTCATCTGACACAGTGCCGAACTGCACCTCATTCTTATCTTTCACTGAGCACAAAGGCTGTTGAGCTAAAACGATGACTTCATCCCGAGCCTCATGCTGGCATGATCAGTCAGACTGGTGTGGAAACTGGTTATCAGCTTCTTGAATAAAAGTGTTAAAGGAACAATTCACCCAAAAAATTAAAATTCTGTCATCATCTATACCCTCATGCAAAATTGAAACACAGGTTAAATTTGTCCATATAACACACTGGGAGTTTGCCAGTACAACTTGAGAGAAAACCAATCGCCATTGACTTCAGTACAGTACAACTTAAGTCAAAGATGACTTGTGTTATTTCGAGTTGTGCTGGCATGTGGACACTCACACTACCCCCAAAGAAATTGTGATCCAGAAGACTTGCATTTTGACATATTTTGGTTTCTTACATAAATACAGCAAGACGTCATGTCAGACAATGAGAGCATCAGCATCCAAGGCCACACCCACTGATGTCACGGCAGCTTCTTTGGCGTTGGAGCCTCCGGCGTATGGGCAATGCTTCTCCCCTGTACAATGGAGCCAGTGTGCGCTCTGCCAGGCTGGGGTGGAAAACGAGTCAGGCGCTGAACTAAAGGCAGTTTCTCGTCACTTGCGGAGGAGGACGAGAGATGGCTGGAATGTCAATGAGTGGAGATGATAGACGGAGAAACAAAAGTGGCAAAGGAGACAATCCAAACATGTGACAATGTCGACAAGCTCTCAAGCTTGTCAACCAGGACTCTTTACCTTCTCCTGAGAAACAACCAAATACTAAACATGTCCCCCACCAGTGACGCAGGTCTCCCTTGGGGCAGGCCCATTCATTGTCAACACTGCCCCCTAGAGACACAAAGTCAACATTACAGTGTGACTAACAATCGGACAGAGGCCAATCCAGTTCCCTTTAGTGGGGGAGTATAATAAGACAGCTCCCATAGAGGCAGCAAACATCCCTAAGAACCAAGCAAGAGCAAAATGAGCCTACCAGTTGGTTTGCATAAGCTCCGGTATTTTCCCTGGGAAAGGGTTATGTTTTGTCCCAACTTGACTGGATAGTCATCAATCTGAATGTTTTGGTTTGGGGGGGATTGTTAAATTAATATACAGTACTGTATAATATTGTAGGGCACATATACATGATTTCATCGTGATTATTTCCAGTTGCACTGGGAATTAGGAATCTTCCGGTTCAAAGGTCAGAAATGCCCCTGTGACATCACTTAAACTGAGATTTCCTACGTCGAAACTCGGGGGAACCTCACCTACCCAGACCTCAAAAATCCAAGATGGCAGGTCCATCAGCAACAGTAGTAAGCTGTAGTAATACACTATTTATTAGCACTTCTGTCTTATTTGTGGCTGTTTGTATGCGTAAAATACAGCGTAATGCGCTGTTACTAACTGTTACTGCTAACACTGGCTAGAGCTACCCATGTAGCATGTTTGTTTTCCGACTGTTTTACTGGAACGCGGGCCACTCGGGTGTTACGTCACTCAACTGGGATATTCCTAGTTCCCAGTGCAACTGGAACACGGCATTACTAGCAAAGCAATGTGTAAAAAACTTTTTTGACAAGATGTGTTGCAGCAAAACTGATCCTGTGATTGCGTTCACATGGTTCTCAGGTTCTCATGTCTTTTTTCAACGTGTATGTATTGCATTCAGCCGCCTTCCTATAGTGGCAGAGAGTCAACATTACAGTGTGGCTAACGGACAAACAGATGGACGGACAGACGGACCAACGGGCCGAAACCAATCTGCTTCCCCACTTTGGTGGGGGACAAAAAGTGGTAGGCTAATTAACATTCTTAACAGTGACCCCTATCCTGTAGTTTTTTTCTGTACTGTAAGTTAGAAGCCTGCGTTTCAACATCTTTCGCTTCAGGCAAGCCTCACTGTAACGGGCAAAACACCAGACACCGGATGAAATATAAACCAGAACAAATCTCAAATGCAGGAAAAAGGGAGCTACCTCCAGAATGCCAATTCCTGCACACACTAGCATGCAAAGGTCCCAGCTGCTGCTCTGATATGATTTCACAGTCTTTCTCCATGATCACACAGCGTTTGTTCCCACATGCTGGAAGCCCACCATAGTGGCCCTGGCCCTCCAGAGCCTACTGTATCACTTGGGAAAACATTTTCTCTGCACTCTCACTTTTATTTGCCTGGCGAGGGAATTGGGGGCCTGTTTGTGTTTTGGGGAGGCGGTTTCCAAGGAGACCCGGGTTCTCAGACTATAGCAGCATTCAAAGTTATTTTCTAACATCTTGTGCTTTTATATATCATTTTGGGAGTGTCTTATATCTTGGAGAGGAAGTTCGGGTCTTAAAACTGATGAGATGTAGGCTACTCTGTTTGATTCTCAGGAGTGGAGGAAATCTAAGGAGAAGAGGCTACATTAGATGCGCATTTAGTCTAGATGAACACTGATTCTAGACCAAACATGTCAGAGGATTCTGACCTCTTATAGAAATAACATGATATTAGCACTTGATTAAGAGATGCCTTGTTAGCCGCTGGAGTGCAGCAGGACAGGCAGGGATGCATGCCAGATATGTGGCTCAAAATCCCCCTGCCACAAGAACCTTTATTTGATTATGGTCCAAGCAGAGATTGATCAAGGATAACCACAGGATTGTATGGTTCCCTCCTACAGGAAAGAGTGTGGTTTGCCCCAGCAAATACACTCTCCAGCATCACGAAAATCCTTTCCGAAGGAGCTGGTATTATTCAGTGACAAATTCCTCTGTAACTATCATGTAATGTTATATTGTGTCTTTTTACTGTTGTGCTGTATTCCTCTGTAACTATCAATCAATCAATCAATCAATCAATCAATCAATCAATCAATCAATCAATCAATCAATCAATCAATCAATCAAACCTTTATTGACAGACACTTGGTCCATATGTCACATACACAATTACAAAGGACAAAAAGCACATAAGAGCACAATAAAAGAACAAAAAAACATTATAAAAGAGAATCATACCAGAATTTCCACATATGTGACTGGTATCTCACAGTGCTTAGCCCAGGATCAGTGAGCAACTTAATAATGGCATTCTGAGACATGTTCAATCTACAGATTAACCTGTACCTCAGATTTCTCAGCTATCATGTTATATTGCGTATTTTTGCTGTTGTGCTGTATTCTGTAGCTGGGATGCAACAGGCTCCTGCATCGCTGGCTTGCCGTGGGAAGCTAAGGAGGCCTGGCTGTGGTCAATCCTTGGATGGGAGACCGCTTGGTGCTGGACAAGATGTTGGAGGGGGATGAGTAGGAGGTGCTCTTCCCTCTGCTCTCATGAATAAAATACCCCCCCCCAATCTCCAATGCCCCAAGGCAGAGACAGGGACTGTCCTGAGACTGAGCACTGTCCTTTGGATGAGACATTAAACCGAGGTCCTGACTCTCTGTGGTCAATAAAGATCCCATCAGCACTCTCCACAAGAGTAGGGGTGTAACTCCAGAGCCCGGGCTAAATTTCCACACAGGTCCTCCTTCCACCTAATTATCACACACTATCTAATTGGGACATTCACTCCTCTGCTCTCAAACCATTATAGCTGACGTGTGGTGAGCGTTCTGCCGCAGACTGGCTGCCGTGCATCACCCAGGTGGGGGCTGCATCAGTGGTAGATTAGTTGAGACAGCACCCCCCCCCCCCCCCCCCCCCCGCGCGCGCACACGCGCGCTCAGAGTGGCCTACATAGAAAAGTACTATATAAATGCAATCAATTATTATGTATTATGACTATTATTATTGCGACGGTTGCTGGAACTTTGGAGAAGTCTCATGTGATGAGAAGGTTTCCAGTTTGAATCGGACTGATTGGGAAACTGCAGCGAAGCGAAAGAGAAATTGTCTCCCCTCCAACAATTGCCAATGCCAAGGCACTTCCTGTAACTTCTGCAGTGAAGCTGCTTAGTGTTAAATAGAACTGCTAAAAGGATATGCTGTAAGTCAGTGGCTCTCAAGTGAACGTGATGTGCATGATGGTGATTGCATCATTAATAAGAAAGCATGGTCAGTCAAACTTTCTTTGATGATTAATTGATAAAACAGTATTATGGATCCATTTGTAAGTTAAGGTTTGTCAAAAATTCATTTGTATCCTCACCCACAAACATCTCAGTAGACTATCTGGTTGAGATGCAAGAGCCCCTGGTGAGCTGCCAGGACAGAACCACATCACACACTGACTTTACAAAATCTACTGTACTGGTTTGGAAATAATGTTGTTTTATTATCCAGATGGAGCTGAATGAAGAGGGGAAAGTACAGAGAGGGTTGGTTTTGGCTGGATGGAGGTGCACTGTCAGCTCGATGGCTAGCTGCTGTAGCCTACATCTGAGGCCTAGCGACAGAGTAAACACACTCTGAGACATACTAACACATGTTTTTGTCGTATATTTTTCATTGCAGAACCATAATCCTCCTGTGTATGTTTCTCATTACTGCATTTAATCCTGCCATTCATAGCCCTCCGCTGATTTACTGGACTTCACCATAGTTCTGCCATTGGTAATGGGCTGTATTTATGGAGAACAACAGCCATCGTAAACAGAAGACCACAAAGGTGGCCACCCGCCATACTTCTGGTAATAGAAGCGCTGGATCCGGCAACAGCAAACAAAATATGCAGTTGGAGTCAAGTTTCATCGTTCCATAAAACCCTTGAAAATGTGTGTATTTCATTAGGGTAAAGATTATATGAAAACACAGGTGCAAAAAGACCATAATTTATGACTGGTATATATCACTTTCAAAAACTGTCAAAAGTCCCACCGTGCGCGTTATGTCAAGCTTATTATGTCAACTCTACCTAAGCACTTGTATCCAACATTACAAAGAGACTAAACAGGGTTTTCTGCAGTTCTTATGGAAATACAGGCAAAAAGACTTGTACACCGAGAGTCTAGCAAGAATGATTTGTTTCTCTCCAGCAGCATTTTGATTTAGGATCAAACTGATCCATTCATTCATCCTGTCCAGAGGAAAGCCGGATTGCTTCGTGTCTTTGAGGCAAAAACATCATCAGGCCTATTTTGGTTCTATCTTTTTCCCATTCACTCACTCACTGAACTGCAGAGAGTCTTTTCCAAATAGCAACATTCACTCACTCACTGAACTGCAGAGAGTCTTCTCCAAATAGCAACATTCACTCACTCACTGAACTGCAGAGGGTCTTTTCCAAATAGCAACATTCACTCACTCACTGAACTGCAGAGAGTCTTTTCCAAATAGCAACATTCACTCACTCACTGAACTGCAGAGGGTCTTTTCCAAATAGCAACATTCACTCACTCACTGAACTGCAGATAGTCTTTTCCAAATAGCAACATTCACTCACTCACTGAACTGCAGAGAGTCTTTTCCAAATAGCAACATTCACTCACTCACTGAACTGCAGAGAGTCTTTTCCAAATAGCAACATTCACTCACTCACTGAACTGCAGAGGGTCTTTTCCAAATAGCAACATTCACTCACTCACTGAACTGCAGAGGGTCTTTTCCAAATAGCAACATTCACTCACTCACTGAACTGCAGAGAGTCTTTTCCAAATAGCAACATTCACTCACTCACTGAACTGCAGAGTCTTTTCCAAATAGCAACATTCACCCACTCACTGAACTGCAGAGTCTTTTCCAAATAGCAACATTCACTCACTCACTGAACTGCAGAGAGTCTTTTCCAAATAGCAACACTCACTCACTCATTGAACTGCAGAGTCTTTTCCAAATAGCAACATTCACTCACTCACTGAACTGCAGAGTCTTTTCCAAATAGCAACATTCACTCACTCACTGAACTGCAGAGTCTTTTCCAAATAGCAACACTCACTCACTCATTGAACTGCAGAGTCTTTTCCAAATAGCAACATTCACTCACTCACTGAACTGCAGAGTCTTTTCCAAATAGCAACATTCACTCACTCACTGAACTGCAGAGTCTTTTCCAAATAGCAACACTCACTCACTCACTGAACTGCAGAGTCTTTTCCAAATAGCAACACTCACTCACTGCAGAGTCTTTTCCAAATAGCAACATTCACTCACTCACTGAACTGCAGAGAGTCTTTTCCAAATAGCAACATTCACTCACTCACTGAACTGCAGAGTCTTTTCCAAATAGCAACATTCACTCACTCACTGAACTGCAGAGTCTTTTCCAAATAGCAACATTCACTCAATCACTGAACTGCAGAGAGTCTTTTCCAAATAGCAACATTCACTCACTCACTGAACTGCAGAAAGTCTTTTCCAAATAGCAACATTCACTCACTCATTGAACTGCAGAGTCTTTTCCAAATAGCAACATTCACTCACTCACTGAACTGCAGAGAGTCTTTTCCAAATAGCAACATTCACTCACTCACTGAACTGCAGAGTATTTTCCAAATAGCAACATTCACCCACTCACTGAACTGCAGAGGGTCTTTTCCAAATAGCAACATTCACTCACTCACTGAACTGCAGAGAGTCTTTTCCAAATAGCAACATTCACTCACTCACTGAACTGCAGAGTCTTTTCCAAATAGCAACATTCACTCACTCACTGAACTGCAGAGTCTTTTCCAAATAGCAACATTCACTCACTCATTGAACTGCAGAGTCTTTTCCAAATAGCAACATTCACTCACTCACTGAACTGCAGAGAGTCTTTTCCAAATAGCAACATTCACTCACTCATTGAACTGCAGAGTCTTTTCCAAATAGCAACATTCACTCACTCACTGAACTGCAGAGGGTCTTTTCCAAATAGCAACATTCACTCACTCACTGAACTGCAGAGTCTTTTCCAAATAGCAACATTCACTCACTCACTGAACTGCAGAGAGTCTTTTCCAAATAGCAACATTCACTCACTCACTGAACTGCAGAGGGTCTTTTCCAAATAGCAACATTCACTCACTCACTGAACTGCAGAGAGTCTTTTCCAAATAGCAACATTCACTCACTCACTGAACTGCATAGGGTCTTTTCCAAAATAGCAGCATTCAGTTATTTTGGACCTCTACACAGTGGTTCTCAAATGTTTTCACATGAGGGACCTCTAAACTGACAAAGATTAGACCACAGACCCCCATTTGATAGGATTTTGCCCCACGGTCCCCCATATGATAATAAGATTGATGCTTTTAGATGTTTTATTACAGAAAGTATATAAAACCCATGACCAAAATAGTCATTGTGTTACTTGTGAATGGAATCATAGCTAAAATAAATTACCCCCCTTTTGGCTGGGGACCCCCTGGAACCCCCTCAAGGACCCCTGGGGGTCCCCGGACCCCCATTTGAGAACCACTGCTCTACTATTCTGAAAATGGTGTGAGAGGAAGTGTGAGAGAGGGAATAATAATGAGGCTGTTAGGCACATTGAACAATTGTGACAAAAAGCAGAGACTGTTTAACTAAGCACCCCTTTCGGACGAAAGCGATGGAGGAGCACCCTCAATGGTTGTAATAGTGTGCATAGGAATAGTGTGTAATAGTGTGCTCATTCATCATGTCTGCATTTAAACTGCCTCATGCTAGCTCACTCATCAGAATAAAAATAAAAAGATCCATGATGTCATGTTTCTACTTAGACGAAGCAGTCTAACCTCATCCTTATATATCACTGCTCCAGGTTGGATACACTTCCTCCTGTTCCACCAGAGTCACATCCAATCTCTGTGACATTAAGCACTTACCAAAACATAACAATCTAACGCCCAATCCATTTAAGTCATCTACTGTATCTTTATTGAAGTCATCTACTGTATCTTTATTGAAGTCATCTACTGTATCTTTATTGAAGTCATCTACTGTATCTTTATTGTGGTGAGCTACCTCAATTATTGATGATTAATGACCAGGAAGTGAGCCTGGTTAAGGTTTAATCCATAGCATGGTCACCATATATTGCCGCCTGTCCCTTACATGACGTACGAGGAGCACCAGAGGACAAGCATGTAATTTCCTGGAGTTTGTGAGCCATAAGCCATTAGTCCAGTGATTGATTTGAAGTGGGATTTATGTGTCATATACAGGATTTTAAAAAGTAGCCATTCAAAGCTTTGGGTCAGTGATTACTTAGTGTTCGCGACAACCGTGAAGCTTTTAAAAGAATCAAAAGAAAATTGCCTGCTGGATGAGGCAGACTTGTTCTGCAGACCTGCTAACCTTGTGAGCATGTGTGTGTGATTACGTCTCCTCACAGTGCAGTAAAGCATTCATGAGGCAGCTTTCTTTCATCCTCAATCAAAATGAAGTCATGTATTGACTCCAGTAGCCGCCTGCCTTGGAAAACGACCCAGCTACTCAGAACCAGAGAGCCAGTGGTAAGCATGGCCTAGACCTGCCACCGCTGACAGAAGCCAGTAGTGACCATGGGAGTTTACTCAAGACCACAACAAGAAACACCAAAACTGTGAAGACAGTAGTCGAAACAGAAGCCTGATGTCCTCTTTTTAGTTTAGATTATTTAGCACAATAAAAACAACAACAATCAAATACAGAAACCAGTCCTCTGCCATCATGGGCAGATCATACAAGAGAAAAAATCATATAAACCGTCCTAAAATAAAAAATAAAAAGCAAACGCTAGTCAAACATTTTGGTTACCATGGCAGAAAAACATAGAGATCAGAGGTTTCCCCTAGAGAGTCTGGACCTGAAATCCAGCCTCGAAGGCCAATTTGGCCTGGAAATAGATGTTGGACAAGGGAAGTGTAGAAAAGTGTCGTTCAAGGAGGATTTATGAACCAGCTTTTGTTGGGTGAGTCAAAGCAGGGATGTAGTCCCCCATGTGACCAACCTATAGGCCATGGACCAACCCATAGGCCATGTGACCACCTGCAGGCCAACCTATCAAACTTTTCTAAAGTGCAAAAACGGCAGAATTAGGAGTGAGAACAGCTTTCAGACTAGAGTTGAGTCTTGGCTTGTGATGGTTTCGACCGTGCCAATTCTACAATGAGG
Organism: Poromitra crassiceps; assembly: GCF_964638095.1. Lineage (NCBI taxonomy): Eukaryota > Metazoa > Chordata > Actinopteri > Beryciformes > Melamphaidae > Poromitra > Poromitra crassiceps. The sequence continues at coordinate 23,983,665 of NC_139625.1, read as the reverse complement.
TGAGACTCGATCCATTCAGTTCCTAAAACTGACAAATGACTCTTGATCTAGCAACTACAAATACCGTGTTTGTGTTAATGTGTTGCCAGTTACGTTCAGAAATATCTCTAGGGACCTGCTCTCACCTCCAATAGGCTCGATGGCGCTGTAATAAAGCAGTGTGAGTTGGTATCACAGCCAACAAAAAGGCTCATAATGAGCAGAAATCCTCACACATGTTCAGGTTTTTGGGGTTCCAGAGGAAACGATTTGAACAACTGAGAGACTGTCAACAGGTGGTGAGTTATGGGGCCGTGGTCAGTAGATATTTCACACCTCTCAGTGAAAAGTAGCTTGATCTCTAGGCAAGGATCTTGGTTTATGGAGGAACACTTCACTTTTGGTCTCACAGCAAATGGGAGACACCTCCAGGACTGAGGAGGCGGGAGACTTGAGTTACTGACTCTCATGGAGGCCGGCGAACAAAGAGCGGATTGTGTCTTTTGATTACTTGGAGTGTTGGAGGAAACTCGTTCCAACCCAAACAAAGTGTAAATATTTCAGAAACGCTGTTGCTCATTAAATATTTCTTCTGTCTTTTCCGATGATTTAACGATGCCTGTGGAGAGGCACAGTACTTAACTTTGCTAAGTAGGTAACAAATAACTGCATGGCAGGCTGTTCTTAGTATGGGGTTCATGGAGTTGATATTAGATTGTTTCAGTAATGCCGTCATAAAATTCGATTAATTTCCATGGGACTATGGATCGATCTTCATCTGTCCGTCCGTTAGCCACTGTAAAGTGCCTTTCTGCTGCTAGGGGGCAGCATTGACAATGAAGGGGACTGCCCCAAGGGTGGATCTACTGGTGGGGGACAACATGTTTACTTTGCTTGCTTGTTTATTGTATTTATTTTTATTTAACATTTATTAACCAGACAACTCAACTATGAACAAATTCACATATTTGCAATTACAGCCTGAGAAAATGCCTGTTTGGAAAGAGGAGAGAAAAAGAGAAAAAATAGTAAAGTAATAAAAATCTTACTAAATTATAATAAGGCAGCCCGGTTCCGGGTTTTGAGAGGGGTGGGAGAGGTTTGGTTTAGCCGTGGAGGGTGGGAGAGGTTAGGTTTAGGCATGGGAGGTGGGAGAGGTTAGGTTTAGGTGTGGGGGGTGGGAGAGGTAGGCTTAGGTGTGGGGGGTGGGAGAGGTTAGGTTTAGCCGTGGGGGGTGGGAGAGGTTAGGTTGAGGTGTGGGGGGTGGGAGAGGTTAGGTTTAGGCGTGGGGGGTGGGAGAGGTTAGCGTTAGGGTAAGGGGTTAGGTTTAGGCGTTGGGGGTGGGAGAGGTTAGCTTTAGGGTAAGGGGATAGGTTTAGGCGTGGGGGTGGGGGTGGGGGTGGGAGAGGTTAGGTTTAGACGTGGGGAGTGGGAGAGGTTAGCTTTAGGGTAAGGGGTTAGGTTTAGGCGTGGGGGTGGGAGAGGTTAGGTTTAGGCATCGGGGGTGGGAGAGGTTAGCTTTAGGGTAAGGGGTTAGGTTTAGGCGTGGGGGGTGGGGGGGGGTTCTCCGACGGGGCCCAAAGGGACCCCGACCCCCGGACCCGACCACCTCAGACCCCCTAACCCTAACCCAGACCCTAACCCTACACCTAACCAAAAACCCAGTTAAAAATATATATATACCATCTAACTAATTTTAGAGCCATTTTAAACTGAAACGTTTTTGGCTGTGGGCAAACGTTTCCATTTCACAAACTGGTCTCAGCTATGCTTTCATTCAACATAATATCCCAACTACATCCCAGTGCTATTTTTATACCATAAAGTGATTGTCTAATTGTGGAAAATGGGAGTCGGGCACTTAAGAATTAAATACCCCATCATTTCAATCAGCATGCCTTTCTACTAGTTACCCATCTAGCTAATGACTTCCAGGACAGCCGCTTTTGATAAGATGTTTTAGGTGGGAGCATAAAAACCGAGGCGGTTATGAAAAGGAGCGAGGAAGCCGCAGCAGTGGAGTTGGTGGTAGCTGGTAGGCCTCAGGCTGAGTGACAAGGCCTCAGGCTGAGTGACGAGCAGGTGACGTGCCTCTTGGCGGTGCGGAGTCTGTCATCGCAGCATCATGGCGAGCATCATCACAGCGTTCCCCTGGCTGACAGGGAGCATAACGAGCATCATCACAGCGTTCCCCTGGCTGACAGGGAGCATAACCACAGCTTATCACAAGGCACTTTCTGTCAACAAGCAGAGGGAAGAAACGCATCACGCTCTCTGCAAGAAACCTGAACAAGCACTGGAGCAATCCAGAAAACACACCCGCGTCGTCAAGAGTGAAATATGAAGTTTCTGTCTCAGCCAGATAACAAATTATGGGGAAAGCTATAATGTGAAGTAGACTGCAGCACAATGTGTACAGCAAATCTTATGGCTCTAAATATGACAACACCGTTAAGGCTCAAAATGGGGCTCATGGGAGAAGTGGGAGGCTTTTATACGGCAGTGGCAAAACCAGATGTTGATGATATACAGACACTCCTGGGCAAGATATTTCATCTGATGCATCAAGGCAGCAGGCCACTTGTTTTGTTTGAGCATGGATCCAAATTTCATTCATATATTTGTCATAGGTAACCAAGGTTTCTCCCAGGCTAACTACATTTCTAACTGTTCTATTTTTTTTTGGTGTCATATTGAGAGCCACAAAACATAAACAGTGACAAGTCCAGCTCTCCTTTCAATTTGTTTTCATCTTCATGCACAGATACACAGATATAGATTGAAAGATATGTAGACACAAATATTTGTGATCTTTGTTCTCTCAGACTTTTATCCATATCTGTCTCCTCTCGCATATTTGTCTTGAACTGACGCGATAAGGGAATTTTCTTTAATGTCTTTAAAAGGAAATGACCACAAAGCAGCGACAAAAATATGTGCCTTTTTCATTTCCTGTTATTGAGGAACTTCTGGTTGCCATGGTAGCGGACACAAATAATTACCGGTTGCCAAGGAAATTGACATTTTACCGCACTGTTTATTTGTGTGAGCTGTTTTTGTCTAAGAAAATGGTTGTATCCCCGGCAGGTCTGTGACCAAGTTTAATTGGGTCTTTATGACAATGGTTTTAGTGGAGGCCGTGGGTTTAAATGGTTGTTTTGAACTGGTTTTCATGGGATCCCTTTTAATGTGAAACGTCTGCACAGTGTTTTCATCTTGATTGTTGACTATGTCCTTTTGGGGCCTTCCACCCTTAACAAACACACGATTCCCATGAAGAGTCTGACCTGTTCTTAGCCCCACAGCGTTGTTTCTACATGTGTGTGCCTGCACACATTTACACGTGTGTGTCTTTGTTTTGATTGTGGCCCACAACTGAAAGACATCCAAGTCAAACACAGCTTGAACTTGTCTCCGGTCTCTTGACTTCTTGCAGAGAGGCTCTGGAATGTTTAGGTGAGACTTTGCAACCACGTCAGAAAGTGCACAAAACCTGGGCAGTGGCAAGCTTCTGGCTGGAGGGTTGTTGGTTCAAATCTGGGCTCAGACACTCTGGGTGGGAGTGAGTAAGATAATGCTATCCCCCCTCCCTATGCTACTGTCTGCTGTCCAAGAGCATTTACTAGCTACTCCAACAGAGCTACTCAGAGGCCAACAGCAGCAGTTTGTGGTTGTACAGGACAGTTTCCGGGTGTCACTGACTACTATGTTTATCTGACTATTGGCCTGATTCTAAATCAGCTGTTTACATGGGTTGCTTAACCATTCCATTGATATTCCTGATTACATATTATAGATCAAAGCCTGATTAAAATAGGCACAAGGAGAAGACTCCGATGCCTTTATTGAAGGTGCAAATAGATTCCTGAGCACGGCAGTTTCACACTGTCATTTTTTAGGTGCCAGTTTCAGCCTCACCCTCCCAAATGTTGGGACTTCCTCTTTCTGGTATCAGTCATGTTTTTCCTCTCGAAATAAATTTGCAACCGCTGGAAGGTAGAGAGTGCGTTAGATTGCAGCATGTATGTTGCGTAAAAGCTGTGAATATAGCTGTATATCATACTTTATTGAAGGCCATTTTAGACCTAATCAGAAAATGCTGTTTATCTAACTCCTTATTCAGGCTATTGTCTTCATTGGGTTAAAGGGATATTTTTTAAAGTCTAGCCCTATTTGCTACTTACCAATGATGATGTTGATTGCTAGAGTTCTTTCTCAGCACACAATCCATGCTGTTCCTCATAATAGCTCTGGAAAGTTGGGCAAAAACAAATGCAAGGTCAATGCAGTCACACTCCTGTATGTATAAGCTGACTGAAGCTGACTGAAAGTTACTTTGTGTGACTGTGGATGAGATTTCAGTGAGCATCAGTCAGCTTGTACATACAGGAGCGTCACCCCATTGACCTTGCATTCGTTTTTGCCCAACTTTCCAGAACTACTATGACGAACAGGGTGGATTGTGCTGAGAAAGAACTCTACCAATCAATCAACATCATCATTGGTGAGTAGCAAATAGGGTTAGACTTTAAAAAAAAAGTGAACTATCCAAATATCTGATTATTGCTGTCTGTGTGTAACCTGTGTTGTGTAGTCTGCCTGCAGCTGGGAATCGAACTCAGACCCTCCGGCATGGGAGGCGGACGCTCTAGCGAGGAGGCTAAAATCCATGGCTCTCTAGTGTCTGTCACTAGAGTTCTTTGGGGAGTGAGGTTGCACAGCACTATACTCACTGGCTACATTACACTTACACCACGATACCAAAGACTCACCTAGCCAGGCATCGCAACACTCACTCAACATTCACTCCTTCACTCCCATTGGTATCATAGCAGCTGATAAGTGGATCTGTTTCTCGCATCCTACAACTGCAGTACAGAGTGAGCATGTTCAAACAACCCCTGTGAGGGCAAACAGCTTATGAAAGCTGAGGAACGCCCCTTAGATGGAGTGATGTTAGACAAATGACTCCACAAATATGTCAGCGAAAGACGTGACGGTGATGTATTAGGGCAATTATCATCTTTATGGATGTATACAATTGTGGTGTTGCTGTTGGGTATAGACATCATTACGTAATACTGTAGTGGGAGGCGGGCCTCCCCAGGGGGGCTCCAAGCAGTTTCAGGGGAGGCTCAGTGAATGGAAGGGAAAAAATACATTAGTTATTATTAAAAGGAGACCTCATAGAATAGCCTAAAAGTGTGTGATTGTGATTATTATTGTGATTATTATTGTGATGATGATGATGATGATGATGATGATTATCAGTATTATTATTATTATTTGTTAAAGAGAGTTCAGAGATACAGTATGGGAATTTGCCAGTTTCCCAGAGTCAGAAACAAATAAATGCCTTCAGACAGACCTTCAGACAGAAGTATTTCCAATAGGAATATCAGGCTATCTTGGCTCATTGTTTTGTGTCTATGGGATCAAATGACAATCACAATCCCTTAGGCATCCAGGAATTGAGTGAGGGGGTCTCCTTTTTCCAAGCTTTGTCTGGGGGGAGGCCCACAGTCTCAGACTTTGAAACCCCCTGCTGTACAGTGTACGCAGTATGTAGTATGCAACACATCCATATAGGCACAAAAACTCGTCGTCCTGACTCATTCAGTAGTTTTCGAGTTGCGCGCCTAAAAGTAGGGAGTTTTCCTCTGCTTAGGGAGGTATCAATACAGGGCTGAGTGACATCACAGGTGCTTACAGTACAGGTCCAATCAAGACTGCTTCTGACGTGGGGACAACTAATCACCCGAGTAACCACTTAACAACACAGCAAAGCACTGATGCTTCAGGGTTTTCCCATCAACTCAGATCACAGGGAGCTTGTTTTGACTGTGAGGTAATGCGAGCATCAAAGGAGAGCCAAGATAAGGAGCGCAGACAGTGACCCTGGAAAAACCTAGACAGTGTGTATGCATCTGTGTGTGTGTGTGTGTGTGTGTGTGTGTGTGTGTGTATGTGTGTGTGTGTGTGTTAATTTGTGACTTTCAAGTGAATTTCAAATTCTGTGTTTGTTTTGGGAGTTTGTGCAAGTGCATCCATGCTAGCTGGCGTGAGTGTATGCATTCAGCTCTGCACAAAGACGTGTGGAAATGAAATGATGTGTTAACACAGTTAACGTTATCTTTCAAAGTAAACTGAGTACCATGTGAGATTGAAGCACTTCACTTCCCCTGTAACTCAATGTCCCTCGGTGACGGCATGTGCAGAGGGGACACAGTGTCCTATACTCTGACTAGTTCTGGTCCTTCCCTCACGTTCTCGCTGCAGCACATTGCTCCTACTACTGCGCCAGCCCCATCTCCCTCCTCTGGTCTCCCTCTGACAGATTCGAGGAGTAGGAGTGATGACCTACACCCCGCCACGGCTTCTTTTACTTCACTCCCAGATTGCAAACAGGAAGAGTTTGCTTGTATTGGGCTGTGCTCTCTCGCCTCGCAGCATGGACCCTGATCCATCACTGTGTATAATTACAGTACAGTCATAAATACCACACAACCCAGAAAATAGTAGTGCTTCAATTTAGAGCGCAGATTATGTTCAGATGCATGGCAGGAAATGTATTAGTCTTCATTAAGTTGTTGTAATTCTGTACCAGACACAGCTATTTTCATGCATATAAGTACTGTATACAAATCTTTTCCCATGATCTTCCAGCACATTCAAAGAGGCTCCTCTGAATCTCCTGCAGGAACATTGTTTTTTTAACAGCTCTTTCATATTTCGGACATCTTTCTATTTGTATGTGACATTGTGCCTTTTGTCCCCGCCCCTCCCAGTTCGGTCTAATTGACCTTTTTCACAGCAGCCACCTTGTGTCTAAAAGGCAGGGTAAACACAGGTTCAACCAAAACATTCATGAGGGTTTCCACCTTCCAATCCATGTAGGTGTTCTCATTCATATTTTGGTTGCACCTGTGTTTACCCTGCCGTTTAGACACAAAATGGCTGCTGTGGAAAGAGGCCCATTAAACATCACAGCTACAAAGAACTGTGGATGGATGTGCCTGTGAACGTGTATATCCATGTGCATGTCATCAGTATGTGGTAGTATTATTTGTGTGTGTGTGTGTTTACTTGTTCAGGGGTAGCCCACGAAACCTCCATTTTGAATCTTCCCTTACTTAAAAGAGTAATGAGGTAATTACAAGGCGGCAGCAGTGATACTGCCTGGGCCCCACAGAGCAGATCAGAGCAGAGCAGATCACAGCAGATCAGAGCAGATCAGAGCAGATCAGAGCAGATCACAGCAGATCAGAGCAGATCAGAGCAGATCAGACGATGGTGCTCATGACCTTGGTGGCAGGGAGAGATGTGGGCAGAGCCGCCTTCCTGGCATCCCTGATCTAATGGAAACCATCCCACACAGAACATTAGATGGCAACACACTCATCCCAAGGACTCTACATGGAGATCCCCCCCTCCCTCTCCCAGCCAGCAAGACCTGCTGGTAAATCTGTCAGTGAGCCGAATGTGAAAAGGATGAGATCATTAAGCTGAGTCTTTATTATGTTTGGTCTGTCATTGTCATTATATATATTTTCCGCATGAGATACAAGTCAAAGCCAAAAATGTCCAGTGCTGAAACTCAAAAGTTAAAGTGGCAACGTGGTTTTATTTTCTGGTGACACCTTTGGTGTTAAGTGATAATTACGGTAGTGTTTTTGCACTTCACCTCCCCAAGATCCCCTTAGTTTCTGTAGGTACCTTGTAATTTTCTGTCTACCTACCTGTGAGGCAGGAGATGGTTCCAAAGAAAGAACTACCCATTATCAGGTGACTAACAGCAAATGTCAAAGCTGTCATGAACAGTTTACAAGTTGAAACACTACTGTGTTCTATCAAACTAGCAAAATGAAAATGTCATGGATTGTTACTTCAAGAAAACAAGGTCAAGTCACCTATAAACAGTCATGCTCAGCGCCCTCTTCCAGCAAGATATACTGTAGGTACCAAAGGTCTGTGTGTGTTTTATCAGCATACAGTCAGCCTGAGAGCTCTTTGTTTGGTTGCCATGGTGATTTCATTAAGGTATCGTTAGGGGATTTGCTGTCTTTTTGAAGTCAGTCGACTGTGGAGGAAAGCAGAGACTGCACACGCTTCACTGTGTCGGTGATACTGAATGTACAGCGGATAACACTGAGTGTACACACACACACACACACACACACACACACACACTCACACACACACACACACACACACACACACACACACACACACACACACACACACACACACACACACACACACACACACACACACACACACACACAGTGACATTTGACCAACTTTACAGGAGAGGGGAAAATAGATGTGTTATATCTCTATGGTGATGACACCATTTTTAACCAACATTTGACCCACTAGTCAGGTCTAAAGTCACCTTACAGTAGTGGTTCTCAACGTGGGGTCCGGGGACCACCAGGGGTCCTTGAGGGGGTTCCAGGGTCCCCAGCACATTGATGAAGTATTCAACTTCAACATTACAATACTTAAATAACAAGAAGTTATGATGGTCAAAAGGGTCAAACAATGGCTATTTTGGTCATAGTTTCACTGTTATCTATCTACCAATACAGATAGCATGGAATTCCGGAAGAAATCATATTTCATATCCATTTTTATTTTGATCTCAGATTTGGGTCTGAGAGACAAAATCTCATCAAACAATCAAGGCCCTAACGTAGACTCACTCAGGGATCTTTGAAATGAGGAAGGTTGAGAATCTGCCTTGAGTGTGTTTCCTGTATCTGGGTGTGATCAGCTCATGTTGTAATGATTACAGCCATCTGAGTGGGCTAGAGTCACAGAAGAGTCCTTCTGACGAAATCCTGCTGCAATCACAAGCCAAGCGGCCACGCTTTGTTACCAATAAACAGAAGCTTTCACATGGGGAGATGTATGGTTGCTAGGCTGTAGTGTATGAGGTCATCCTAACTCAAGGTGTGGCTTTAAATAATAATAAATCAATTATAATGATATTTATAACCTTTATTCATAATTCATAAAGGCCGCTGAGTCACAAAAACGAAATAAGAGAAAATAAATCAAAGCAAGATTAAATTAAAAGCACATTTCTTAAAGTTACAAAGTAGCATAAAATGAAAGGCAGAAAACAAGCAGAACAGAGATGGGTGTGTGGCTTCAACTTCCTCTGATCAGATTGGTTGAATCACATCTCATATTTCAAGCAGATCATTGCAGAGCAGTGGGAACCTTTTGCTCGTGTCATGTTCTAGCCGAGGGCAAAACCACAAAGGATCAGAACAGCTTTGCTTTGGCAACAGAGAACAAATCAATATTGCATTTACATTTTCTGCATTTAGCCCAGGTTCTTCTGACTGACAATACGCAGGAATTCGTAGATCAATAGCATTAAGCAGTGCAGGGCAGTGTTGTAGTACATTTTCAGGACTTTTCACTTGATTTGGACTTCAGCACTGATGACTCTGACTTGGACTTGGACTCAAGCATTCATGCATTCTGACTCTGACTTGTTAATTGATAAAGACTTCTTTTTTGTTTTTGTTTTTTGTAATAGGCCATAATAGTTTGCCATAAGATATTGATAGATATATTAATACAAGGTACTATAAATTCCGTGCAAGGGCAGGCATGTGTGTTCCACCTATATGTGGATTCACACTCATGTTCAGTAACTCCAGACTCGGACTCATGTAATGGAGATTCAACTCGGACTTGACTTTGACTCTTATTTGGTGACTTTGACTCGGACTCGAACACTGGGGACCCCAGACTCGACTCGGACTCGAGCTGTATAGTGACTTGACAACACAACACTGGTGCAGGGTTCAGCACCACGGACACTAGTCTTCCTGTGATGCCAGAATCATCATGTATGATGCAGCAGTGTTTAAGATGAATCATACAGTAGTTTTTTCACACAGTTGTGCAGCTGTTGTCTCTTTGTTGTTTCTGAGGTGTGAAATTAAGCTGCCAAAGGTATTAGGCCCTGTGGGAACAACAAAAGAAAGGCTTTGATACAGGGCTATTAATAATTCAGTGTTTTCCACGGGGGCGTTGTGAAGCTTAAGTAGTACAGCAGAGCGTGAAACACATCACTACCTGACTAAAGATCAGGGGCTTGCTGCAAAGCCAGGGTCTCTCCTCGTGTAGGGCTTTCTGTGTGTTGCTGTCACTACTATCAGTGTTGACATCTGCAGGGAGGAACCGACCTTTCAAGGTCTTGCCACATTCTGAAGCTTTCTGACTGCATCATCTGACTATGAATGGTGCTGCATGTGCAATTTCTAAGTAGGCATTTTTTCTGGGGTGATATCTGGTGAATGCAGGGTCTTTCCTGACAGTCACAATACTGGACTGTGATTGATCCTGAGTGAAGGCTTGAAAAATCAGAAGTATTTTAATATTAGTAGCTAATTGTTTAGTGAAGGGAACCCATCAAGTTTTTTTTTTAAATGCAATTACTTTACAAATTACTTTACAAAGTCCTAATTAATCATTACTTCATACTACAGTCAATACTGTTTTATTATTTTATATTACACGATATTGCTTTTGTTTTCAAATGTATGTAGGCCTAAAGCACTTTATAAACTCTGCATTTTGAAAAGTGCTATGCAAATAACTTTTATTATGATTATAATATCATCTTATATCATAAATAAATCGAATCCCTATAATAGTTTCCCATTAAAAGTATGTATCTCGGTACTAAAGACAGGGAACGTTTATGAAGTAATTCTAGCCTGCTTCCTCTGTGATGTCTCACACACAATCGCGCTGAAGCCTCTCCCTCTATTCAGAAAAAAAACAGTTTCAGTGAGCGACTATTTCCTGAGTGGTATAAATAGAGGAAGCAGCGAGCGCACATCTGCACTTCAGAACGAGGCGTGGTTACAGCTAACAGGTGGGCCAGTAAAGTTGACACTTACAGCAAAGGATAATTTCTCTCCCGGAGATTACCACATAAATCTGCAAAGATGCCCAAGTGCCCAAAGTGCGAGAAGGAAGTTTACTTTGGTAAGACTTGTGTGTTTATTTTGATTGACATGTTTGCGCCTTAATTTGGCACGAATCTGGTTTGACTTGCAGGAATCGTTAGCGTATAGCGTTTGTTCTTTACCTGCTTGGAGTCACAGAATTATAAAGTGCGTTCAAGTGCTTGTCTGCTCCTTAGTGTTTTAGGTCCTGCAGACCTCATGCTGCAGAGCTCAGCTGTCACTCTGTAGTGTGCATGTGCTGCTCTCGCACATTTTCACAAACCAGGAAATATTGTTCACGTCATCAATAAGGGAAAAATTGTTAATATTTAAATTGCTGGAAAATGTTGAATAGTGCATGTGTTGGCAGTTCTGGAAATGTATTATTATTATTATTATTATCATCATCATCATCATCATCATCATTATTATAATTAGCCTACTTGCTACTATCTGTCTGTCTGTCTGTCTGTCTGGCATTTGTTATGTATGTATGTAGGCTACGGCATGTATGTACTGTATGTACTATGTATGTATGTATGTATGTATGTATGTATGTATGTATGTATGTATGTATGTATGTGTATGTATGTATGTATGTATGTATGTATGTGTATGTATTTATGTATGTATGTATGTATGTAGCCTATGTATGTGTGTGTGTGTGTGTGTGTGTGTATGTATGTGTATGTATGTATGTGCAGTATGTATGTCTGTATGTATGTATGTACATGTAGGCTACAGTATGTATGTATGTATGTAGCCTGTGTGTGTGTGTGTGTGTGTGTGTGTGTGTGTGTGTGTGTGTGTGTGTGTGTGTGTGTGTGTGTGTATGTATGTGTATGTATGTATGTATGTATGCATGTACAGTATGCATGTATGTATGTATGTATGTATGTGTATGTATGTACGTACGTACGTACGTACGTACGTACATACATAAAGGTAAAGGTAAAGGTAAAGTCCCACTGATTGTCACACAATGTGTGAAATTTGTTCTCCGCATTTGACCCATCCCCTGGGGGAGCGGTGAGCGGCAGCGTGCACCGCGCTCGGGAATCACATGGTGATTTAACCCCCCAATTCCAACCCTTTGATGCTGAGTGCCAAGCAGGGAGGCATGTAGGCTACAGTATGTATGTATGTATGTATGTATGTATGTATGTATGTATGTATGTATGTATGCATGTATGTATGTTGCTACAGTATGTATGTATGTATGTATGTAGGCTACAGTATGTATGCATGTATGTATGTATGTATGTATGTATGTATGTATGTATGTATTTAGCTATGTATGTGTAATGAATGTATATAATATGCATGTATTCTTGCAGATGAATGCCTGGTAGGCTCAAAGAGGTCAGCACACTCTCTAAGCTGTCTTGTTATCAGAGGGTGAAAGTTAGTTCAGTGGTGATCTGTGCTCCCTGTAGGAATTGTTCTTTCACTCCTAGCTTGATGAGTGATGAGCTGCATTAAAAATGGCAAGAAGGGAGGAGAGGAAGCCAGTCTCCTCTCGTCCGTCGCCTGTAGGTCCGTCCCAGGAGGATACCATCAAGGAAGAACCAATTACTATGTCTGGGGACATGGGGATAGCTCCATTTTATTCATGTCTTAATCCATTTGCCATGTTGTCTCCAGCTCGCTAGTGGAGCAGAGTAAATCTTCTCTGGAGACAGACGAGTCTGAGTCTAATACAAAGAGTCTGTTCTGCTGAGCCTCTGGACTGTCATTCAGATGAATCCACCCTGTGACCGGGGAGACATCCTTTCCATTCTTCATTTTCATGGATAAACTTCACCCTTTCGGCCAAAACAAGCAAACCAATTTGTTTTGGCCAAAACAAGCTAACCATTATTTTATTTTTGTGTGTGCGTGTGGTGCTAGAAAATGCTGATGGGGGAAAGAAAGTGCAGAGCGGTAAAAGCTTTGTTTTCTTTATGGTGATGCACCGTGGTGTCAGTTTTCTTTTGCTGGCAAATGAAAATAGAGATTTTCTGATAGTTGATTTATTCTACTCATAACAAGGCCAATAATATCTTCATAAAGGCATGAGGGAAATACTCCAAAACACCAAATCCCCCTTAGCTCAAAAGTTTCTTTCCCAGATGTCCACAGTAAGGCCGGGGAAGGCCCACGGAGCTCTTCAGGACCTGTTCTAATATCATGTAGGCTCATTGGTCTCAGCCTCACGGCAGTAATGCCTGATCTTCTCCATCGCACCTCAAAGCCCCCCTCTCTCCTACTCTCTCTTCTCATCTGTCTTAGTGAAACTAAACTCTCAGATGGAAGCAATCATGCTACCGCTGCCTGCCTCATTGAATGATGGAGGGGGGACGTGGTCCAATTCCAGAGAGACCGAGGGCTGAAGAAAATAAAATAAAATAAAATGAATAGCCTACCCCACTCTCAGTGGAAACTCTGCAGGCGCTCGTGCTTTCTGGTGCAGAACCACCGACTTAAAAATAGAGAGGAGAGGGAGGGAGAGAGTTGGAAGCAAAGAGAGGAACATGTGCTGTTTTGCTGTATTCGTGCAGATCAAAAGACATTACAGAGACAGAGAGTTGGATGGAGGCATCATCTATCCTTCATGATTCACATCTCGTCTTCAATACCTCCAGAGTCCTCAAGTTCATCAACCCAGTCATTCACTATTTCATATGCTTCAGACTGCATTTGTGATTATTTTTTCGAAAGGAGAAATGTCGCAGAAATGTCGAGAAACACTACTAGTTACCATTAATTCTTTGTTTTTGGACAGAATGTGGGCTAGAGTTGAACGCTGTGTTTTCCATTGTGTACGTGCGTGCGTGCGTGCGTGTGGGTGTGTGTGGGCGTGTGTGTGTGTGTGTGTGTGTGTGTGTGCGCGTGCGTGCGTGCATGTGTGTGTGTGTGTGAGTTGGACCGCCTCCATAATGCTCCAGTCAGCAAAACGGTGTATTCCTCTGCTATTCTCTCAGGGTGATATCACACCCCATTTGTCATCATAACATCCTGTAGTAAAATAAACAGTAAAAATGTCACATTATCGTCATGTAAGAACTGAAGAATGAGCAGAACGAGTCTTCAGGTTGGACTTTGATACTTTATAGAGACCTTAAAGTCCCCCTCCACTCAGTTTTTCCTACCTGTACAACTATTGATGTTCTATGAAAACGTACGTGTGTAGGTGCTGTAACAACGCATGTCATCATTTGCGCCAAAGAACTTAAATTGATGAGAAGCTAATAGCTTGTTCCACCCATTATTCCACTGCAGCATAATGACGTAGAGTATGTCTGTTCTCTCTTTGTTCAACTCTCTGCGCCCGGCCCAGAGCGCAAATACCGGAAACAGTCACCGCCATGACAGTCTGCTCGCATCTCGGAAAAACGCCACAATATTGTTATAATATCAACAACTAGCCAACAGATATCAAAGCTGGTGGGCTTTATGGAAAGAGCGTGACTGGAACTGGTTAACCGGTCATTCAGTGGCATTTTGCACCCATGTAACTAAAGTAGCTCACATCCAACAGCTAGCTAATGCCAGAGGCTAATGCCAGCTATACTGTAACTGTATACTGTAATGCATTGTCTGAATATCATATGTCAGTTGACAGACCACTACAATGTCTGACCTCATCGCCGTTGTTACCAACAGCTTATTTTTAGGATTTTGAGCCCAAAATGAGATTATTTGTCAACAGAATACACTGGCGAACACTGTGGCTAATCAACAGACCAGTGCAGGACCCAGCGACACATGAAATATCTTACAAATGACAGAATACACTGGAGTGGAGCTTTAACCTGGGACACTGCGTGGGCCAGAGTGGGACATGCAGGGCAGGGTTGGCCATTTCCTCATTCCACTGGTTTGTTATTGGAAGTAAAGTGCACTAATTATGCGAGACAGGGTTGCCTTCAGGGCCCCGCCACATTATTACTGAAGTGTTTTGAGCCAGTGGCCCTGCCCTGCACACAGCTTACATAATCACATCTCATGTCTCATGTTTCACATCCTGCTGATACGATTACGATGATACAATGTAACATGTAGTGATAACAGAACGATCTGCTATTCTAGAACAGGAAGGCTTGTGGTTTGATAGACCTAAAACCTGTTTGACCCGAGTTATTTTTGACACATTTACTGCCCTCTTGTGCTTTTTAGAAAATCCACAGATGGTAATCATCGTTAAGTGCACAAAAACCATTGCACTTTTTCTATACTGTGTCAGCATATCCTGTGTTTTTCTTGGATGTCACCCTCTTTGGCCCGATGCGTTCAGGGCACAGACAGCTTTCCGGGCACAAATCACATACAGATTCTTGGCCTGTGTCTGCCTCATAAACGTGTTACGTGTCTCAACAGTCGACAGGCGTCCAAACTCTTGAACATCTCCTGTAAAGACCTGAAACACAACAAGACTGTGGCGTTCCTCCCCAGGTTAACAATCCTCTTGATGGCTGTTTGTGAAAATCAACCGCCGCAGATAAGAATTTATTGGGTTTTATGATGGAAGGGGAGGGCAAATTCCTCCAGGACTATCATAGACCTCCGCTCCCCCAAGCACCACACCCAAACAAGTCCTTCCACTTATCTGCTCTGATGAGGGGAAGAAGTGAACATCTTGCTGATCTGACTGGAAGAGAAGAGTGTTATCAGCCAAAATGCACTGATAGTTTGGGGTTCATGAACTAACCCATGTCCGTGGCGCAGTGGTTCCCAACCTTAGGGTCGCGACCCTAAGTGGGGTCGCCTGGAATTAAAATAGGGTCGCCTGAAATTTCGTTTAATTTCATTTCATTTCGTTTTTTTTTTTTTTACATCAGACCCAATTTAACACGTTCACTGCCAATGACGAGTTGACTCGTCAAACACAATCCAACCGTTCACTGCCAATGACGAGTTGACTCGTCAAAAAATATTTTTTTTTTTTTTTGACGGTGCTACGTGGATCAATGCCCCCCACGTCTCCTATAAAAATATTGGAAGTATTGAATTAGTATAATCTATTTTACCGACCAACTAAGTGGCGACAGTGCTCTCCCGACAGAGAGAATGCCAACCAAAAACAGCCGCGGGAGAAAGCCATTCTCAAGGAAATGGCTTGGCGATTTTACAGTCATCAGTCACCAGACTCGCCGAGAGCGGCCACGCCAGCAGAGCAGCACACCGAGAGCGGAGAGCGGTGCTGGCGTGGGGGATTGCAAATTTGCATAATAGATTATGGGTGAAACACACTTTGAAACACCCGCAGAAAGGCCAGAATCGCACGCATTCCGAAAACCCAGAAACGAACGAGCCTCATTCTCATACTGTAGGCGAAAACGCTTTCACGCTGCTGCACACGGGCGCACAAGGGTGGGGGGTTCCAAAAATAGATTGGGTGGGCAGCATAAAGCCTAGAATCGCACAAAGCTTCATCAAAGCTCTCAACCGAAAATCCAAGAAACGATTGAGTCCCATCCACAGTCCACACTCGCCACACTCGCCGACGAGGGGCCGCCAGAGAGGGAGGCTGCTCACTGCTCAGACAGGCAGGAGAAACTGGCTTGTGACAAACGCCACCAGACACGCCCACGGAGGGAGGAGTTTAAGGGAGAGGGTGTTCAGAACTATATTGTTCAGATGTCTGATCTCTCACTGATGCCAAAAATAAATGGTTAAAGTGACTGTTCTGCCTGTTTGATTGAATTTCACAAAACTGCGATTATCTCAGCTTCCTGTCTCAGACACTGAAACCATGCTGTACTCAACGGCTAATATCTACATAACTACTAACTCTACAAACTAACTCTTTTAGACAGAGAAAGCACACATTCTATTAGTACTTTTGTGAACTTCGTGTTCACAAAGTCCAAGCAGAAAATTATCCTCGGCTCTTGTAAAATGAGCCAGAATCCTCAAAAAACGGCTTGGCAGAAGCTACCTACAGTAAAAAAAAAATGGCTGGCAGTGAATGTGTTAATACTACTGAAGATGATTAGGGTCACTTTATTTTTTTAAGTTTTGAGTTTAATCTCTAAGATTTCAGCTTTGTTCTCTTGGGTGACACCTATGGCGATGAGTGGTAATTGCAGCTGATATCCAAACAGTGTTGCATTATGTGACATTACTAATGTCACATAATGTCACAATATACTGCAAAGGCTTCCATCAACATTCAATCAACATTGTGAGTGACTCTTAATTTATTCATTTTTTAGATGAAAATCTTTGAGATTATAACTTTAAATCAGGAGAATTAAATTCTGAGAATAAAGTCAGAAGAATTCTGAGAGGAGAACTAACCTCCAAAACACTTTTTTTCAGCTTTTAACCAATATATATGACTTTGGGGGTGATGTGTGAAGAATTCTGGTCAGAATTTCCACATTTGACACCAAACTGTTGCCATTTTACCATTTGTATCATTTTTCAGCAGCATACCTGGCATAAGCGCCCTCTTAGGGTCAAAGACTGCTTTTTTTTTTTTTCTCAAATGAATGGGAGATTAGGAACACTTTGACGTCACAGTGTTCCCAAAGACTATGGGATTTCAAGATAATTACTCCCCTACCCCCCCTGTACCCTTTCGGCTCCTCAGAACTCCAAGCCTATTCCTATTGAAGTTTGCTCTTAAAATACTGAACCAAACGTTGTCAAAGTTGGCACATGTCTTAATTATAGTTAGTTTCCCGCTGAATGTGTCACTACTTTATTTATATCTTACCTGAATAAGCTCGAATGATGATGTATATATTATCAGTCCGAGTTGGAAGCAGCTGTCTCCAGCCCAGCCAGGCGGGAGAGAGTCCTACTGTAAACCTCATGCACTAGCTCCAAGCTCCGCGGGCGCGCGCAGCAGAGCAGAGTGTTGTCTGAGAGTAGAGAGAGCAGTCTGATATTTCCGCAAACAAATATGGTCGCAGTTTAGCGCACATGTAAAATATAACGCTATACTACGACGTGACAACGTGACAAAGCTTCTCTAAACACATCGGCTACTATCATTTCCCTGCATCCCTCCTACTGAGATTATATCGGTAATGATTTTGGACAGACTGAATGCGCGGAGGAGAAGGAGAGATCTGCAGCTCTGCCCTGAGTAGCCCTGAGAGACACTCGCCTCGCTCCGACTACTGTGCCCGTCTGTGAAAAGCGTCCTGTCCAGTCGCACCTTCGCAAACAGATGCGGGATTCCCTCAATCCTGTACCCAATCTCAGACTGTATTCTCTAAATCGCACACCAGCTATTTCTGTCTGTTTGTTTGTTGCTCCGTGAGGTTACAAGCGCCCCATGCATGCAACAGGCTGTTTCGCCAGCCGGGGTCTGGCAGGAGGGAGGAGGCGCAGGCAGCCTGCACTGCGCTGAGAGGAAAAAACTTTTGCACAACTTTTAACAACAATCACGAAAAGCCCCCAAACTAAAATGAAAAAGGGACTATATGGCAACTTGGACGAGGGAATGACGTAGAGAAATCTCGCATTGTGTTACCCCAGAACGGGGGGTTTGTCGTATTGTGCGGTGTGCTGCTGTAACGAGCCCATGCCACTTTGCTCTCGTAACGTAGTTCAACACACTGCCATAGAGTTACATGCAGAAAAATAATTAAATTTCTAGTTCGCCACTGAATTACCAAATTGATATAACTTTCAACCATTTTGAGCAAAGCTCTTTCCATACAGGCCACCAGCGTTGGCTAATTGTTGATATTTATACAGATATGGCCCCTCTCAAATAAATTATTTTTGAGGCAATAGGCAAACTGTAATGGCTTCGATTTCCGAAAAAAAATCTGGACTTCAACACAGCCAAAGAGTCCAGTATAGACAAGAGCATATGTCATTTCTTGGTTTTTTCCATAGGTATTTTCAAATCACTGTTCTAATACATATCTAGGGGGTTAGTCCCCCTTTAAACTCAGAATTCTGAGTTATTGTCAGAATTTTGAGAAAATAGAGTTTTGAGATTAAAGTCAGATATTCTCAGAGAATTCTATGTGACATCACTGACGATGTCACTGATGACATTATCAATCAATGGTGTACCGGAATTTGAATGTCGCGGGTCCCTAGATTTTTGCGATGTCAAAATAGGGTCACAAGCCAAAAAAGGTTGGGAACCCCTGACCGTGGGACACTTCCAGCACGTCTGCAGACTACAGTAGCACTTTGTGTGTAAATGTGCAGAAAGCATTTATTAATCATGTCTTTTTGTTGTGTTTGGCAGCTGAGAGGGTGACATCACTGGGCAAGGACTGGCACCGGCCCTGTCTGAAGTGTGAGAAGTGCAGCAAGACGCTGTCACCGGGCTCACATGCAGAGGTGAGACGCCTGAACATTTGAATAACGTACAATGTGTCAATGCACTGATAATGTACAGGGCGCTTTCATATCATGTTAGATCAGGGGTTCCCAAAACTTAAGAATGCCACGGCCCACTTTGAAATCTGAGAATCTTCCAGGGCCCACCCAACCCTTTAATCACAACTCTGATCAACACACGAGACTGAGATGATGTATTTCCTGATATGTTTTTTATATTATATATTTTTTATTTCATTAACAGAGCATGTGAACTTGGGCATAAGGGAAATTAATAATCCATCCACATACAAAAACATTTCGGCAAAATACCCAAAAGCAGATTGTCAACATTTTCTCCCCCCTTACTCATCAGAAGTATTTGCATGCATAACACATCTGTTAAGACAAAATGTGATGAGCAACAACAGAAGAAATCATTCCACAAGCTATAATGCTAGGCTGTGAAAAATGCTACCTAAAGGGGAGACCCGTGGGTACCCATTGAACCAATTTACCCCTTTCTGACAAGCTAGCATACTATGCTTGATACCAATGGATTAGGTCTTCTAGGTTCTTCTGATAACAGGATCTCCACTGTAGCTTTAAAAATGACTCAGCTACAGCCATTTGATTGCCCGCAAAAATCGGGAGTGACAGTACCTCCACGGCCCACTATTGGGCCGCGGCCCACAGTTTGGGAATCACTGTTAGATGGTAAATGGTAAATGTACTGGATTTATATTGCGTTTTTTTGCTGTGGTGACTGCTCAAAGTGCTTTACAATAATGTCTACATTCACCCATTCACGCTGACATTCACACACCGACAGCGTCTGTGTCGGGAGCAGTTAGGGTTTCAGTGTCTTACGAAAGGACACTTTGACATGCAGCCCGGAGGAGCTGCATGGAAGGTTCCCGGTTCCCAGACGACAAAACAAAAATAACAATAATGTGCAGGATTGTGCAGTTGGTTGTATAGCTCTTTTTTAAAGAGATAATGCTTTACAGGGAGTATTGAATAAACAATCATGTAAAAAAGTTATAATAGTGTACAGTATTGGCTCTAAAAGACAAATGAACACCTTTTGATGAGCTTTTGATTGTATAGTGAGGATGCCGTCGAACTTACTGTATTATTATTGGATGTTTGGACATTTTCAATATGAGTCGTGCTAATACAACTTCTTCTGCTTCTTACAGCATGAAGGCAAGCCATACTGTAACAAACCCTGCTACGCTGCACTGTTTGGACCTAAAGGTAAGTTGCTTTTAACTCACGGTGTTCAATTAAAGAAAATTGAGAGAGAACTGTCAAGAAATATGGGACTCACACAGTCCAGTGACTGTGGAGACCCTGGTTCCTATCTGCTCAGTCATCATCCTGTTTTCTTCCTATAAGCGTTTTTACACAATGACTGAGCTCACTCTGACCTGTTGACACCACAATCACAATATCTAAGGTTTAACCTCCTATAATAAGAAGAATGCAGGGTGACCCCTGACCCCTAGGGACCCAAAGGCTTGACCATGTTTGCTCTCAAGTCTAGACTTCATCATGGTGTGAGGAAAAGGCTTTGTGTTCGATTGTGTTTGTTTAGTCTATAAATGGTCTCGTCAAACCTGATAGGGTCATGTTCTCACTGACCCAGGCATTACATAATTGGTCCCAATTCCCATTTTGGACCAGGGCGGAATAGTTGGAATTCTGTGACAGGTTCGGATGTGTGTTGCCATAGCAACTGGCCTTGTTGCTTCCATTTTGAGTCCAACAGCAGGCGCCGGGGTCAGCCAACACGGGAGTTTCCATTGTTGTGGTTCCGCTACCCTCCTCCGCTATCCGCTTGAAACTAAATCCCTAAACATAGTGCAAATGTAAGTGAGCTGATGTAACTTGTCTCCCTCCCTCCCCCCCTCCCTCCCTCCCTCCCTCCCTCCCTCCCTCCCTCCCTCCCTCCTCCTCTCAGGATTTGGACATGGCGGAACTGAAAGCCACACATTCAAATAGACTAACACAGGTACACAGACTTACATTCACTTGGTTCCTGTTCATTTTCATACACTCTGATCAGACAAGCATAGACTGACTCTGAACAAATCCATCCTGGTATATACACTGATCCATTTTGTGTGCTTTGTTGTCAGGTTCAGGACCCGCAATAAAATGCTGCCTGGAAACTTCATTCAAACCAAAACCAGCAACCAAATTTCATTCTTCTCCGGAGACAACATTTTGTGTGTGTGTAGTTTTTGTTTTTGTTTTTGCAGTTGTTTTGTCATACAGGATATGTCAGTCTGAAGACAGAGCACAAAATTTGGTATCATGTCGCCTACGGTAGTTGTCAACCAGTCTCTTCCTGTACTTAATATGTGGCCATTTTGATTAAAGTCTTTTTAAAGTTTGTATCATTGCTTCATTGTTTTTCCTTTTTATTCTCCATGCAGAGTTATTGGGTATGCCGTCCCTGAGTCAAAAAAATCCCATGAATTAGAGAAGTTAGTTGAGGACGTTCCAGTCACTTACATTGTTAGTGCCAGCATGTCTCGCCACACTGTGTGGCCTAATCGAATCAGCCATCAACTGATCCATTTAGAGCCATGACATAGAATCATTCTTTGGTTGAACACTCTCTCTCTGTTCAAAACGATATGACCGCTCAACTCAAACTCAAACTGAATCGAATTACATTTTTCACACTTCAGTTATATGTGATGCTTAAACCCATGAGCTCCGCTGTGCCATAACGTCATCTCCCACGGTTTATCACACATTGTGGTGAGGGGAAGCACTGCAAAGATTGTAACCTGAGAGGTTGTCATGTACACACACACACACGCATGCACACACGCACGCACGCACGCACACACACACACACACACACACACACACACACACACACACACACACACACACACACACATCGACATGAACACATCGGTCTAGCATTGCTGTCAAAACATAACCCCAACTTTTCACTAAGTAAAGTAATGGAAACAGTTTTATTTATTCACTAACGACCATGTATTTTTGCAGTGATGTGAGTTTTGTAAGGTTAATGAAACATTCTTAATTTAGGGTTATGACGCAAAAAAAAACATGAAAGTCCACTCCTCACATTTAGAGTCTTGGTATTCACCTGACAGCAGCATTATAGTAGTATTGTGCTATTTGGTGAATGCTTTTACCAAAAACATCTACCGTGCAATTAATGCATACATTTTTAGCAATGTATGTATGGCCCCATGGGAATCAGCTAAACTAGGACCACTTTCCTATTAGACTGTAATGAAACCTTGGACACCGACATTAGTTTAGTTTGTTGTAAACACATTTACATGCGCCTCGCCTTCTCTCTTGTCTTGTGTAACTTGTGTAACAGTGGTAGTCATTAGCCATTGAGCAACAGCACCACAGTATGTGCTTTGTGCATAGTGGGAGGGAGGGTGCGGTGAAGAGTGAGATTTAGCAGATCCACCAGATCCTTCCTCTTGAGTTGTGCGGGCACCAGTGCCATACTTTGCTCTCTGCACAGTCACTCTCATCTTCCGTGGTCTATGGTGAAACGCCAGGAGCCGCCTACCTCCGTGCCTCTGCCGTCACAGGCTGACGGTTGCCACGGCAACAGACACAAACAAGACCCAACAACAGGCACCCAGAGTGGCTCGCGCCCTCGCCCGTAGCTCTCTTCCTCTGCAACAAAGACCTTCACTGTCACACAAGCCCTCCGCCAAGGCCACAGACACTGTCACACTGACTCGAGGCACGCCTGGCAGATGAGGCGACAGGGAGGAAACGGAATGGGTGCAGTGCTGCCAACCGTGTGCCCTGCTTTGGCTTTCACTTTGCCGCTCCCTGCATTTGAATATGCACTATGTACACCTGCAGCGCCTACACAGATCAAATAAAGCAAATGTGCAAACAGACTTCATGAACTGTGACTACATAACGTGATCATTCTCTGTGCCAAATATCACCTGAGGAAAAGGCGAGGGAGATGGAGGAGTCTTTTTCAGACTGTTTTGACATGGTCTGCTGGTTTGAGTGTAGACTTTCTGGTCTGATAGTGACAGCTTCTTGGCAGCATTGTCTCTCCCGCGCCCAACTCTCAGCACAGGAAACACACCTCAACGGACACCTTGGTAGTCATGGTGACACATCCAAGTGTTTTGAAGTGAAAGCTGCAGTATGAGTGTAGTTCACAGTTGAAGTGTTACATTCATTTGTGATTTCATGGTGTGAATTGACCACAAAGGGCAAATGCTGCATGGGGAATTCCCCAGCACTAAGTAGGAATGATGAAGCTCTCAGATGCTGGGGGGGGGGGGCATTTGGCCTTTGAAATGGGAGTCATGAGGTATTATCATGTAATAACACAATAGGCTACAATACAAACAATAAAATACAGTTACAAGCAGTGACATTATAGTGCTTGTAATTGTGGACATTGCTGGAAAAGAGCATCCATGCTCAGCCAACATACTGTGTGTGTGATTAAATGGTTAAACAAATACAATAAAATGAAAAATCACCATAAGGAGAATTATTAGTTGAAATTATAGAATGAGAATTATTAATAAGAACAGGCTAATTAGACAGTGAGGAAAACCTGGGGACTGAATACCTTCTCGCAAAACTAGTCGAACCATCTCACAAAACATACCTGATTTATGATGCATTCTGTGACATAATGCATTATAATGAAGATAATGTTCTGATGGGATAATAATGTAACCCTCATGCAGAAAGCACTTCAAGTGAAGTGTTACCATTTTTTCTGTCAGGGATGAAGACAGGAAAGTCAGAGGAAATTGCCAAACTAGGACCTGCTGTGTCAGCATGAATCTGTGGACATCCACCGCCAAGCTGTAAACTAGATCCATAAACCTATTAATGGCTGGAAAACCAGTGAAGAAGAGTCTCCCAGATATTATAGCTCATCTGGACCTGGATGGAAAACCAGTGAAGAAGAATTTCCCAGATATCATGATTCATCTGGACCTGGATGGGGATGATGCTTGATGTATCCCATCTGCTGAGTGGCATGTGAGCAAAGCAGCTCTCAAGCCAGGGATGCTGCTAGAAAATATGAGGTACCCATGACCAAATATAGCCCCCCATTACACACTTGTACGTATCCAACTAGTTACAGTCTCATCTCACCTCTCTGAAGGCCCCCCTCCACAGTTTGGATCTCTGTACTCACTGAGCATTGAAATATATACTGGGTTCAATCTCTCATTTATGCAAAGATGATTTCTGCTGTGCGTAAAGTTTTCATTTTCAACACAAGTTTTTCTTATTAAACCATGATGAAAACCTTACCCGACCAACCAAAGTTGCTTTAGATGCCTAGACTTAGCCACAGTTTGATTTCTCCAGCCTTAACCCTTCCCTGGACCCAAGTTGTTTTAGTGACCTAAACTTAACCTTACGCTCACCTTTTACAGGACGCACACATGACAATTATTATTGTCACATTTTTCTCTTATGGTGGATCAATGCCATTTTTCAGAATGTGTGCACATTTGCTGCTGTCTTCTTGAAGTAAGAGTAAAAAGCCTTTTTCTGTTTCTGCTTTCACATCAAATGAGGTTCCAGCAGTAACCAAAGCGCTCTGGGCACCCCCTCTCTGCCCACTTCCATCCCCGTCTGTCTCGCTATGCTCCTCAAACAAATCTCACAGCAGTTTAAATAGGCCTACAGCAAGCATGTTCTAAACGCATCGGCTAGCAAAATATAGCCTGGATGTCATGATGAGATTAGATTGGTGAAAGTTTGGGCAGAATGATTGCATCATTTTCTCCCGCAGCGCTGCCTTTTTTCTCTCCCCCTCTGCACGACAGACAGGTAGGATGATCCTCTATGACAGGGCTCAAAACTACGGTATAACAACTTTTTTTAATCGGTCAATTGTGCCTGATTACATATAAATTAGTGGCCTTTTCCCCAAAATACTGATGGTTCTGTCATTCTGTGGTGTATACATTTCAGATCTGATGCTTGCAGTGCGCTATAGGGGCAGAAATTGACTTGTCAAGTTGTCAAGTTGTCAATTGTCAAGTTTCACTCCCTGTGCGTTTTGGGCTTTTCAGTGTCATAGTGTGAAGGAGGCATTACAGCTGAGAGCAGACTCAAAGTCTTGGGCAAGAAGACCTGCAGGCGTCTTCAGGTCAGGCCACAGCAGGTGGCATGCCCCGCCCGCTCTTCCTGATTTTACTACAGGATATTTCTTTAGCTCCCCTCTGTAAAATGGACAATAAGTGAAGATATTTCATCTCCTTGAGCTATACAGAGAATACTTTAACCTACATCAGATGTGCAGAGCCATGGTAGTCACATAAAATAAAGCTTAGCATGCAGTAATGAACACTGGGCTTTGCCAGCACATGTCGTTATTCATCTGAACGTCTAGCTTTTGTTACAAGATCGGACATTCCACAAGTAGAGCACTTAAAAAATTATAGTGTGTTTGTGTAAATAATTTTAGCGCTATACAGTCTGTGCATGTGTGGTCCATGTGCGGTGTAGTTTCCACTCTCCTGTTGCTGTCATTTCACGGTGTGAAAGAGAAATGCATTAGAAATCAAATCAACCACTTGTTTAAAAGATTATCGATTAATAATACTAAATACATGTCAGAGGATTCCCCCCCCCCCCCCAACTTATTTTTTCCCCCTTATGTGAGGGGTTTTGTGCTGAGGACACCCAAAAAGCCTATAATTGTCTAAGTAGGCCGGCTTTACACCGTGAAACATAATTTTCATGCAACTTACATTTACACAAAGCAATTCAAAAATAATCAAGTCTCATGCAACATTATTGTTTCACTGACAAGCAGCTAGATTGGTAATGTTTCATGTGTCATATTGTTTTTCTCTCTCTTGCTCATTGACTGTATATAATAATTATCTTGCTACAGTATATCAAGTGGGGAGTGTCATTCATTAATTTGTAACTTGCATCTTTGTATCTGATTTTGTATCATTTTCTAGCTGGATAATATCAATTCAGACGTGTATCAGGTTCTCTTCTGCCACTGGTTGGCTACTTTCTTTCATTATGGCTGTCCCGGAGAATAGGAAGAGAGACATCCAGGGCCGTAACCAGGGTCCCGAAATAGGGGAGGTCCAGCAAGGGGAGGCGGATTCGGTGGCGCCCGCAAATTTTTTTAGTTTTTTCCCCCCCCTTTTTTAGCCATATTTAGAGTAATATATCATTTTAAATCAACATTAGGATTATACTGTTGTGATGTCATTATTCAGTATATTCTCTTTCATGTCACCACCTGCTCAGCTCTCCTGTCAACATAATTGTAACTAACAAACACAAACTGTTTTAGCCAAATTCATATCAAAATGACACCTACAAACACAGGTACACAACCCAAGCCGTACACAACACACAAAGTCATCATCGATAATAAAAAAACATACAGAGGGACATTTATTTATTCCTGATAGGAACGATTGAAAAATAAAATAAAATATATTATGTTGTTTTTAACTTTACACCACCTCTTTTTGTTACTTATTGGGTCATGAAACTGAAACCATGCATATAGCCACCTGCATACCTGACTTCGGAAGCTTGGCAATTGGCATCATGCATGATTAGCCAGTAGCATCCCAACGTGTCACACAGGTAACATTACTTAACACATTCACTGCCAGCCGTTTTTTTTTTACTGTAGGTAGGTTCTGCCAGAGGTTTTCTTTGAGGATTCTGGCTAATCTTTCAAGACCCGAGGATTCTTTTCTGCTAAGATTTTGTGAACACACAATATCTCAAAAGAACTAATAGAATGTGTGCTTTCTCTGTCTAAAAGAGTTAGTTTGTAGAGTTAGTAGTTATGTAAGCATTAGCAGTTGAATACAGCATGGTTTCAGCGTCTGAAAAATTATTCAGAGATAAACGGCTTTTTGTGAAATTCGATAGAACAGTCACTTTAACCATTCATTTTTGGCATCAGTAAGACGTCAGACATCTAAACAATAGTTTTGAACAGTAATTTCCTCCATAACAGCAGGAAACCCCCCTCTGCTTCCAACTCCTCCCTCCGTGTGTGTTCTTCTTGGCTGCAGCGGCCGTGTCACAAGCTCGTTTCTGCTGCTGTAACCTCGCGTCACCAGTCTCACTGCTTTGCTGCTGCTGTGCCTGTCTGTGCGGCCGCTCTTTGAGGAAGTCTGGATGGACTCGCTCGTTTCTTGGAGTTTTGGTTGAGAGCTTTGATGAAGCTTTTGCGATTCTGGTCATATTTATGCTGCGTGTTTCAAAGTGTGTTCCACCCGTAATCTATTATGCAAATTTGCAATCCCGCACCGCCAGCAATCAGCGCGAAAACGAAAGCGTTTTCGCCAATCCATTTTCATGAGAATGGCTTCGAGGAAGCCATTCTCATGAAAATGCTTGCCTTCCTCTAGTCAGGAGAGCACTGTCGCCACTTAGTGGGTCGGTGGAATGGGTTGTAAACGTTCGGTGGTTCCAATAATTATATAAGAGATGTAAAAGGGTTAGATGCACATCCCACGGTCAAAAAAAAAAAAATCATTTTTTTGACGTCTCAACTCGTCATTGGCAGTGAACCGTTGGAATTTTTTTGACGAGTCAACTCGCCATTGGCAGTGAACGTGTTAAGAGACAGACTAGACACTTACTTTCTTGGTTGTTGCTAAAAAATCTGTCAGTGTCACTCACTGTCTGTCGTTCACTTCGCTCACTGTCTCGCAGCTCGCTCACCTTCAATTATCTCGCCAGGCAGACAGACAGTCATCACTCACCACCATGCTGCTGCTCTCTCGGAATCAAGTTACCGCGGACGCGGCGTCAGATGACTTCCTGCCTGACCTGCCTTTCGTTTAAAAATAAAAGCGATCCCGTGTTTTTCATGCTTTTTCATGCAGATTGTTTTATATAAAAAAAAATAACCTCCCCGTCCTCATAGCTAGTTACGGCCATGGAGACATCAGTGCATTAATAGCCTACTTATCAGCGTTTTGATTGGTTGTTGCATTTCACAAAGCTGAGAGTTTTGCAACCGTTGCAGCTGAGCTTCAGACAAGGTTCAAGTGCGTCGGGTTTTAGACCATGCAAATCATTTGCAACTAGTTTCACCTCAGTTTCAACCAACTAAAGTTTCACTGTGTAAAGACAGCCTTAGCTCATACAAACTGAAATACATGGTTACTTTCTTGTCTGAATGTGCAATGAGCTTATGCTGGAACCATTGATAGTAAATATAAGCTGGAACATTCTTCTTGTTATTTAAAATTTTATTGAACCTGTCAGTCCCATTTAGATTGAGAATAAACACTTTGTAAAGGAGACCTGGCAAGACAGCAGCATCAAGACAAAAAAAAAAGCATTATGTACAAAACAAGAAAACAAAAATGATTCAAAATCACATTTTGAGGTAGGCTACATGCAATCCTCATTGGATTCATGTTAAAAAAAAATCTCATGAAGCAGAGGAAGCAGGGACTCAAGTCAGGTTTAGTCACCATTTTAATAGAGAGCTCCAGGAACGAGTCCGGAAATCATCGATGCTAACAGCCCTGGTTCTTCACAGTTTTCGCCTATGGGAGTTTTGAATGGGTTTTTGGCGCGATGCTTCTAATAATCTCTCTGGGCAACGCTGGCTTAATCAAACGCGAACCAGTGTTTAGTAACATCATCTTCACACATGAAGACCACTTTTATGAGTTTTGAAGCTTTTATGTGCCGTTAAAAGGGTGGCTAGCTAGCAAACGGCTAAATGAGACTACAATGTCGACGCGGATATTATACGTCATCACGAGTGAACGCGGAAATTCTTTCTCTGGCAATCAATGCATGGACGCCTATGTGACACTGTGTGTAGTTCTGGATTAGCTTAGCACGAGCTTTTTACCTCTAGGGCTCACAGTTACGCTTCAAAACCCATGAAAGTGGCCCTCATGTGTGAAGATTATCCCGCTGAACCTTGGTTCGCGTTTGATTAAACTTGCGTTGCCCACAGACATTATTTGAAGCATCGCCCCAAAAACCCATTCAAAAATCCCATAGACAGAAACAGTGAAGAACCAGGAAGTTCGGGACTTCCGCATTCAGCCTACAAAAATACGTCATCCCTGGAGCTCTCTATTGCTAGAGACTTGATTTGGGTTTTGGTGATGACCCTCCCACTCTCCTGGCCGGGCTGGCCCTGTCTTGCAGGAGCCGGGTGGTTGGGGTCATTAGGCTGATTGGGTGCACCTGGGCCTGGTTGGATTTAAGAAGACCTTCAGACAATCCAGACTCTCTGTGACCTCACCACACCTTTTGTTCTGTCATATTAGTGTCTTAGTCCTTAGTTTTAATTAAATCACCAAAGTGTTAAAAAAAAAGGTAAAACAATAATTTATTAACTACAACACAAACTACATAAACCAAAAGAACAGACCAAAAAGGTGCACACAGGTGAGGAGGGAGAGAGACTCTGGCCATGTTCAGACTAGGAGGCCAAATCTGATTTGTGAACTTGAATGACCTATTAATGAGTCTATCCAGATTGGTTTTATGAGTCTGGACACTCCAAGTCTGATTTGTGTCGCTTGTCCCAAACAACATATGTAGGTCTGGACACACAGATTCGACTTGAACACTTGCCCAAATCAGATTTGTGGCAGTGCGGACACACTCCCAAATCAGATTTGGGAAACCAATCAAGATAATGATGATTAATGACTTTAGCAGCAAATCGGATTTGCCTGTAGTGTGAACGTGGCCTCTCTGAATTGTCTGCAGACTTTTAAAGCCCAGGTGCACTCAATCAGCCTAACCTCAATCAACAGGCTCCTGCAAGACATGACATGAGAATGGGAGGGCCGTCACACTTGGGACTAAAGTCTCGACAGATTAACATTACTCATGATGCACTTACAAAGTCCTAGATATTTTGTTTTCTTTACTATATTAAATTGATACTGCACTCTTGTCTTGGTCTGACTTGACTTGATGATCTACATTAGACTTGTGACTTAACTTGTGGCTTGACATTAATGACTTGGTAATCTTCAGTTAGACTTGTGTACTTGACTTGTGATTACATGGAAGTGACATTGACTTTGACTTGGTATTCTACAGTTAGATTTGTGATGCGACTTGACATTAAAGGATAAGTTCACCCAAAAATGAAAATTCAGTCATTATTCACCCCCTATGCCGGTGGAAGGTTGGGGGAGGTTTCTTAGTGCACAAAACATTTGTGGACTTTTCCAGGGAAACAGAGTTACAGCATTCTCCTAAACAATAAAGTGGATGATGACTGATGTAACATAATTAAAGTAAAATTTCTTGAGTCAGAGGTTTGGATCGGCATACTTGAATATATTTCAATCATGAGAGACTATGAAAGTTCAAAATAAACTTTAATGATACAATAATACAAGATTAAGGTTTGGCGTATGGCTCCATGATGACGTTCCTCCAGCGATGATGAGGGGAGGGCATCAGCAATGCATAGAATATAAATTCCCCTATGGGGGATCCCTCTGGCAGGGAAGGAGGCGGGCAAAATGACACGGGAACACGGGAACGAAAGCGACTGCAGTGACAGCATACGGTAAGAAGCCAACCATATACAAAATACAAGCACTTCAAATACTCACAACCGCTTTAGATTATTGGTTCAACGGCAAAGCGAGGGAAAGAGATAGCTTGAACCCATTGGTTTTTGATAGCGTGGGAGAGCGTGGATAACTGTGATTGGATAGGAAGGAGTATGAATGAAAGTGGGCGTGGATAACGGAATGTGGACCGGGCATGGCTAAGTAGTCTTACATGATTTAAATTACATCTAGACTTCACTTAATATGATTTCAGGTATCATGAAAGGAAAAGATGTAACAAGCATGAAGGGATACTTCATTCAAGTCACTGGGGCAATCCATGCGGCGATCCATATGGTGGAAAGGTTTTCTTGCGTTCACTGGGGGTGAGGGGGTGCCGCTGTGTCCCGGCCTGGCCTTCCCTCCCACGCCCTATGTGGGCGGGGGCCGGGTCGGGGGGCATCGGTGCTCTTCATCACTGGTCGAGGGCTGCCGGTTGGTTTAGAACAGCTTAGGTAGGCGATAGATTAGCTACAGCCTAAGGCTGACCTGTTAGTGTTCAGGCTAAAATCAGACTAGAGCAGGGTAGGATAGGCCAGATTAGGCTGTAGATTAGCTAGATACTATGTCCCAGTTAGCTCTGGTTAATGCTTAGAGTAGTCAGTTGTCTGATCTTCTCCCCCCCCCCTCTCTTTCCCCCTTCCCCCGCTTCTTCCCTTCTTCCCCCTTCTTGTTCTCCTCTCTTTCCATGCTCTTTCCTCCCCCACTCTCTTTCCATGCTCTTTCCTCCCCCACATCCCACCGCCCCCCCCTCCCTTCTCCTGCTCTCTCCTCATTCTCCCCCCCTC
The DNA here is from genome assembly GCF_964638095.1 of Poromitra crassiceps. NCBI lineage: Eukaryota > Metazoa > Chordata > Actinopteri > Beryciformes > Melamphaidae > Poromitra > Poromitra crassiceps. The sequence goes on along the minus strand of NC_139625.1, from coordinate 23,952,021 downwards.
TGCTCCTTCTCCTCTTCTCCCCTATTTTCCTGAATCCCTGCCACTTCCTGCTCTCCCTTCTCTCACATTCCCCCTGCTCTCCTTCCCCTGCACCCTCCCACCTCTCCTTCTCTGCCTCTCTGTCCTCCCCCCTCTCTCACATTCCCCCTGCTCTCCTTCCCCTGCACCCTCCCACCTCTCCTTCTCTGTTCTCTCCTCCTCCACATTTCCCATTTTCCCCCCACCCTCGCCCTAATCCGGGCCCGTACCCTACTCCCTCCCTCCACCCTAGACCCTACCTCTACTCTCTGTCCTCCCCCCTCTCTCACATTCCCCCTGCTCTCCTTCCCCTGCACCCTCCCACCTCCCCTTCTCTGTTCTCTCCTCCTCCACATTTCCCATTTTCTCCCCACCCTCGCCCTAATCCGGGCCCGTATCCTACTCCCTCCCTCCACCCTAGACCCTACCTCTACTCTACCTCCCCTGTACCCTTCCACCTCTCCTTCTCTGTTCTCTCCTCCTCTCTGTCCTCTCCCCTCTCTCACATTCCCACTGCTCTCCTTCCCCTGCGCCCTCCCACCTCTCCTTCTCTGTTCTCTTCTCCTCTCTGCCCTCTCCTCCCTCTCACATTCCCCCTGCTCTCCCTCCCCTGCACCCTCTCCTTCTCTGTTCTCTCCTCCTCCACATTTCCCATTTCTCCCCACCCTCGCCCTAATCCGGGCCCGTATCCTACTCCCTCCCCTCCCCCAACCCTAGACCCTACCCCTACCCTGGCTCTCCCTCCCCTGCACCCTCATCTCTCCTCCTCTGTTCTCTCCTCCTCCACATTTCCTATTTTCTCCCCACCTCCCCCCTCCCCTCCCTCCTCCCTCTCCCTCCCTCCTCCACTCTCCTGCTTTCTTCAAATGTTCAAATGTTATCTTTATTCTGTATATTCTTGTTACTGTGTGTTAGCTAGAATCAGCTAGACATACTTTCTGTGAAGCCCTCTGAGACATGCTTGTGAATTAGGGCTATATAAATAAACTTGACTTGACTTGACTTGATACAGTTTTTCAAAGAGGAAGAGGTTGATACAGTTTTATGTGGTGCTATGACGTACAGACAGATGCCATTATAATAGAAAGTTAGTGCTGATACAGAGCCATTGTACAGTACAGTAACTAAGCTGTGGTAGCCTACATGTGTGATGAGCAGTCAGAGCATTCATGTAAACAGTTACAGGATTAGACCAGATAGATTGAGTAGTTTTACAGTCTAGTGAAATATTTAAATATATTATTATTATTATTAAACGGGACGGACAAAGGCCATCTTTATTTTGTCACAAACACCGCATGCACACACACGTGCACGGTGGCCAGTACACACACACACATGCTTTGGAGGCGCCGTGAAATTTGTGCCCCACGTTTGACCCATCCTGGCTCGTCCTCCTCCATGGTTCAGGCCAGGAGCAATGGGCAGCTGCAGTGAAGTGCCCAGGGACCCACTTCTTCCAATCTCCGCTTGTCAGACGACGATCTTCCGCATGTTTTTAGTGGGGGGGTTATGTATGGAGGAACCCTGCAAACTCCACACAGAAAGGCCCTTTTGATGAGATAGCCCACCTGGGCAGTAGGCACTGAAGACATGGGGGGACACACCCTCAGCGCCCACCAATCCAAGACAGACAGTAAGACAGCCAATCAAGCTGCAGCACCAAGGGACTAGTATATATAAAACAGCTCATACATCAAACATTTTGTAAGATGTCAGGTTTTTTTTCTTTTAACAAATGGCAGACATCTCATTTTGGGACATAGCTCCTCACACGTCCTTGTGTGAGTTTGCAGTAACAGAGTCTTCCGCTCCTTCCATCATCACCACTGAGCCCGCTTGGGCCAATAAAACACAGTGTGTCAAATTCGCAAACATGCCTTTTGTGAGCGCTCCGTCTTGAGAGATGTTAGCACAGGGACGGCCTTCGACCCTGTGAAGAATTCCCCGCTCCCCATTCTCGCTTTAAACGAATCAATTCTGAGGCTCCAGCAGAGTTTCATTTCATTTGCAGCGGGATAACCAGTCAAGCTGTGGATGGATGAGAGCAGAATCTGGTCCTCATTTTGATAATTGAATATGCATGCCTGACGCTCCCCTCCGTTCCCTCTTCTATGTCTACCTCCTCTTCCTCTTTCCTCTATCTACTTCAGCCCTGACCTCTCTCCATCCTCCATGCCCTCCCATCCAATTGGACAGGATTGGGCTGCGGATGATTGCGGCTTGCTGGATGCATGTGTTTCCAGTGCAGTGCCCCGTCTCAGCACATGTGTATAAATAGGTCCTCTGCTGTTGTAATTGCTAATAAGGACAGAGTGTGTGGAGCCCATGGTGAGCTGTTGCCATAAGCATCTGTACGGCAGCCAGCTCACCTTCAACCACACAGAGAGGGGGATTCATCAGCGCCTCCGAGCCCAGGAGGAAGCCTCTACACTTGGGTAGATAATGAGGTGGCAAGGCCTACCAACCTGGGCCCGGGTTCCCAAAATAAAGGAGAGAAAACATTATGGTGCATCGATCATCTTTTTTCCTCTCTCTCTCTCTCTCTCTCTCTCTCTCTCTCTCTCTCTCTCTCTCTCTCTCTCTCTCTCTCTCTCTCTCTCTCTCTCTCTCTCTCTCTCTCTCTGTATGAGCCAGCAGCTAGGAGCTGGCAAACAGTCCCCTCCCCTCCTCCAATTAGGCTTCTGGAGGCTTTAACAAGGACCTAATTAGGTCCTAATTAAACCTTGGACACCAACATTAGTTTAGTTTGTTGAGAACACATTTACACCCCCTCCCCCTCCTCTCGTGTAATTATGTGTGTGTGTGTGTGTGTGTGTGTGTGTGTGTGTGTGTGTGTGTGTGTGTGTGTGTGTGTGTGTGTGTGTGTGTGTGTGGGTGTGTGTGTTGCGTGCGTGTGTGTGTGTCATAAAGTTCGAGCTTGAAATTGCAGCCCCTGTTTGGAAAGCATATATCCTGCAGATTTGGTGGGCAGATTTTCACAGAAATCTCCCCCTCCCTTGTGGCAGATACATGCAGGACTTGGCAGGGCGTCGGGACTCCAGGCTGAGAGTCTTCCTCTCACACCTCCTGTCATACAGCACAGACTTGGGCCTGGCTCTGATGACCAGACACATATCATATTGGAGGCTGGATGAGGATTATGATGATGATGATGAGTGTGTGTGTGTGTGTGTGTGTGTGTGTGTGTGTGTGTGTGTGTGTGTGTGTGTGTGTGTGTGTGTGTGTGCGCATGTGTGAGCAAACAAAACAAAGAAAGGAGACATTAATTTCCTCTCTCTGACTCCTACACAAACTCACTCACTCATTCATACACACTCACTCACTCACATGCACGCACACGCGCACGCACACACACACACACACGCACACAAGCACGCACGCACGCGCACGCACGCACGCACGCACGCACACACACACACACACACACACACACACACACACGCGCGCGCGCGCACGGGCTCATTTGCGAGCCTTTCTGTTTGAAACATGCCGTGGGGGATTTGGAGACAGGCAGATTTTTATGGAGGTTATAGATGACATGTGGTTTCTGTCCCCCTGATGGATGTTGTAATTAAGTCAGAGGGATTTCTTGTGTTTTTTTGCATGGAAAGTGTTTTTAAATGCATGTGACACAGAGAGATGGATGTGAATGATGTCATGTGACAGAGAGAGATGGATGTGAATGATGTCATGTGACACAGAGAGATGGATGTGAATGATGTCATGTGACAGAGAGAGATGGATGTGAATGATGTCATGTGACAGAGAGAGATGGATGTGAACGCTGTCATGTGACACAGAGAGATGGATGTGAACGATGTCATGTGACACAGAGAGATGGATGTGAACGCTGTCATGTGACACAGAGAGATGGATGTGAACGCTGTCATGTGACACAGAGAGATGGATGTGAACGCGGTCATGTGACACACAGAGAGATGGATGTGAACGCTGTCATGTGACACAGAGAGATGGATGTGAACGCTGTCATGTGACACAGAGAGATGGATGCGAACGCGGTCATGTGACACAGAGAGATGGATGTGAACGCGGTCATGTGACACAGAGAGATGGATGTGAACGCTGTCACGTGACACAGAGAGATGGATGTGAACGCTGTCATGTGACACAGAGAGATGGATGTGAACGATGTCACGTGACACAGAGAGATGGATGTGAACGATGTCACGTGACACAGAGAGATGGATGTGAACGATGTCATGTGACACAGAGAGATGGATGTGAACGCTGTCATGTGACACAGAGAGATGGATGTGAATGCTGTCATGTGACACAGAGAGATGGATGTGAACGCTGTCATGTGACACAGAGAGATGGATGTGAACGATGTCATGTGACACAGAGAGATGGATGTGAACGATGTCACGTGACACAGAGAGATGGATGTGAACGCTGTCATGTGACACAGAGAGATGGATGTGAACGCTGTCATGTGACACAGAGAGATGGATGTGAATGCTGTCATGTGACACAGAGAGATGGATGTGAACGCTGTCATGTGACACAGAGAGATGGATGTGAACGATGTCATGTGACACAGAGAGATGGATGTGAACGATGTCATGTGACACAGAGAGATGGATGTGAACGATGTCATGTGACACAGAGAGATGGATGTGAACGATGTCATGTGACACAGATGGATGTGAACGCTGTCATGTGACACAGAGAGATGGATCTGAATGCTGTCATGTGACACAGAGAATGCTGTCCTGTCAGAATCATGTGAAGCCTGCTCTCTTGTCTGATTTCCTCCAGCTGTAAGATAGCTAGCCTCAGAATTCAACTAGCTCATTTGTTTCTTTCACATGGCTAGTCTCACACACAGGCTCAGATATTCCACTGTGGGCTCCATTTAACAAGACCCTACTTTTTCATACATGTAGAAATCACAATAAAACAGTACTTGGCTATTTGTGTTCTTAAATATTGCGTTGTTTCCAATACCAAGATGTTTTCCTCATGCCAGAGCCTGTTATTTCTGTTCTTCCGGATGTGTAATTTACGGGTTTCCACCCGTAGCCACAGCAGAGAGGGCGCTGTGTCCCTGCTGGGAAGCGAAAGTACAACAGCAGCTATTCTCAATGGAAAGGACACGCTGAGACAACCTTGGGTTTAAAAGTACTCTTTTATTGTGATTGCTACACACGTATGAAAAATAGGGCCTTTGCAAATGGGGCCTGTAGTGGAATATCACAGTCTCTATGTGAGACTAGCGATATGAGAGAAACAAATGGGCTAGTCGAATTCTGAGGCTATAAGATCAAGCCAGATAAAGCAGGGTTATTTGCCTTCAGATATCACACCCCTTCCTCAACTCTGCTCCTTTCAACCCTCCTCCCCTCCTCCTATTTGTCTTCCTTCTCCTCCCAGGGTTTGGAACGGGCAAGGAGATTAGCAAGGAGCACATCTGAGGTGCACGCTGTTCTTGTTTGCCTTTCCCAGAATGCCACTGCTGCTGGCCCCGGTGCTGCTGGGAGTTGGCAGGTCCCCTCATCACTTTATCTCCTCTGTCAGATCCTACCAGACTGCAGTTAGCTTCACCAGACTACACTGTCACAGTTATACACACAAACACACCGCTCTTTTAGAAGGCCCTACTTCTGGTTACATTCTCTGTGCTGCTTCTCTGCTGCACCAAAGAGGAAGACGACACAATCCGGTGACAGCTCTGAATACGGTAAAAGAAGAATGGGAACAATAAACTGAAAAATCTTGCAGTAAGAATTCAGAACAGATAGTGGAGTGGGGGCGACTTCAACACCCTATCACTGTAACTCTGCACAAACACTGCCAGGGCCAAATCTGATCTATTCCATCTGATATTACAACAACTTGCGTGCTGGCAGCTCCAATAGGAAGTTCAATTAACAGAAATATGCAACATGACGTCAGTAAACTCTAAACGGCACACGGCATGTTCTTGTTTACCAAGCCAGCTGGTCTCTGATGCTTTATACCAGGAAACCAAGGCATGAGAGAGGTGGGGGAAAAAAGGTAGCTTGTGATGCCCCTCCCACTCGCAGGAAGGAGCCTGGTGGGTGGGGTCGGGGGCATCGTTAAGGCTGATGGAGTGCACCTGGGCCCGTGTTGTGTATCCTAATGCTTTAAAAGACTGCAGACCACTCTCTGCCTCCTCCTCACCTGTGTGCATCTTTTTTTTTCATGTTCCACTTTATGTTTTAGGCCAGTGGTTTTCAAAGTGGGGGCCGCCACACTAGGGGGCCTCAGCTCAAGCTGAAAAAACATGTTTATGGGGAAGGAAATGATTCAGCTATATTTGTTAATACAACAGTATAATAAATAAAGTATGTAATATCTATTTTTATATATTTTATAATTATATTTAGTGTACGATTAACAAATAATTGAATCCACATAAAAATCAAATTTTCCATGCCCATGTGTCTAATTGCCTGTCAATCAAAACGTCATCACATTCACTGTCATTTCCCCCTGGTGTGGGTAATAGTCTGGAACAATGTTGTGTAATTATTATTGTAAAGTGTAATTATTAGGTTATTACTAAGGAAATATATTCTGAAGTTGTATGGATGTGATTTTTTACATTTTCAATAGTATTGTCAATGGGTTTTAAAATACATCTTGCAATACGAGGGATCAGCCGAGCAGCATTTTGGTAAACAAACCGCGTCACTGGGTGGCAACGGCAATGGAACCCTATGGAGCGTGAGCTTTGGGAGGCTTGAGTGTCTGACTCTAGCCAGCTGACCCTGTTTACATTTTAAAAACCGCGACAGTTCACACAACTTTAACACGACACATTTAACACATGTATATATTATACATCAAATTCTTGAGCTAATTCTGCTCTCACTCAGAATGTCAAAATATAAGCGATGTGATTGATGATAGTTTTTGAGATATTAATGTTTGTTTGGCACAACTCATACTAGTTAACTGCCGCAGGGTTACGCATTTCTGGGTGGCAGTGACGTCACGGTGATTCGTCCTATAGGGGCGCCGCGGCCCCCTAAAACCCCTGTTTTAGGCTCATAAGACGGGTGGACTTTTTAATAAAAATCTTGCCTATAGTGAAGTTTAATGAAGGGGAAAGTGAGCCATTATGACAACAAGTAACAAGAGACAGCAAAGAAACAATAGAATATAAGACTATAAAGCAGGTTATATAAACATACACAACTGACAGTTTCAACATTGGCATGTTAAGTGGGAATGTGAGAAAGTATGAAAATGCATGGAGACACAGGACACATGGAACAGTTTAACAGACAACTAACTGAACTAAAGCTTTGGCCACAAAGTTATCCATGTAAATTTACAGTTTAAGTAAATATCAGTAAATACGGTAAGAGCCACACCCTTAAACCATCAAACCACTGCAAGCAAGAGACTCCCCCACACAACCACAACTGAGCATGATGGCGTCAGAGCCATGACAGTGATGGAGCACAGCACAGCACAGCACAGCTTGCTATTACAGTTTTCATGATTGCTTACACACATTTTCTGAAATGGGTTAATTTTTTTCCACATCTCAAATAAATACATCTTTCTAACAACCGCCATACACTTGATGTGCTCACTGGAAAACACTGTAGAAATCTCATCGGTGTAGACTTATGCCTTTAGCCCAGGGATACTCAACTGGCGGCCCGCGGGCCGCATGTGGCCCGCGATGGAATTGCAAAAAAAAATAAAAAAATTACAGTGCACCTGAACGCAACATGCAAGATACCCGCTGAATAAGTGTCCAAATGTTATACTCCTGCCCAATACTTATAGCATTTCAGTCTGGAATATGGAATATCTTTCAATAATCTATGATTTAGCTGCTAAATTGTCAAATACCGCCGTCTGCTCGCTACCCAGGCACATATGTATGTACTTAACCTAACTAACTATCCAGTGTGCACAACATTGTCAGACTAAACTCCGGCTGACACCCCAAAAACCTACAATCCGCTACAGAAAAATGTATATTGATTGTTTATTAACTGGCCCCTGGCCTTCTATCATTTCATGAAAGTGGCCCCCGGGCAAAGCAAGTTGAGTATCCCTGCTTTAGCCTGTTCAAAGGTACACTCATGTCAAGTCAAGTTTATTTGTATAGCCCTAATTCACAAGCATGTCTCAGAGGGCTTCACAGAAAATATGTCTAGCTAATTCTAGCTGACACAACAGTAGCATTTACAGTAGAAATAATAACACATTGAACAATCATATGATAGAGAAATATAGAAAATATAGAATAGAATGGGTGCCATGCTTTAGGGTAGAATGAGTGCCATGCTTTAGAATAGTGGGGGAGGAGAACAGGAAAGGGAGGAGGTGGGGAGGAAGCAGGGGGAATGTGAGAGGAGAGAGCAGGAAAGTGATGAGGTGGGGAGGGAATGGGGAATGTTGGGGGGGAGAGAGCAGGGAAGGGGAGGAGGTGGGGGAGGAGCAGGGGAAGGGGGAATGAGGAGGGAGCAGGAGAAGGGATGAGGGAGGGAGAGCGGGGGGTATGGGGGAGGAGAGAGCAGGGAAAGGGAGGAGGTGGGGAGGGAATGGGAAATGTGGGGGAGGAGAGAGCAGGGAAGGAGAGGTGGGGAAGGAGCAGGGGAAGGGGGAAAGAGAAAGATAATGGGTGCCATGCTTTAGAATAGAATGGGTGCCATGCTTTAGAATAGTGGGGAAGGAGAGTTCAGGAAGGGGAGGAGGTGGGGAGGGAGAGCAGGGGGAGTATGAGAGAGTAAGAGGAGAGAACAGGGAAAGCCATGCGTTAAGAGTAGAATGAGTGCCATGCTTTAGAGTGTGAGAGAGAAAGCAGGAAAAGGGTCTCAAAAACGCATGCAGTACTATCCTGTTGTAAAAGGCTGTTACAGTAATGTAGATGTTACGCCCAAGTAGTTTAAATCACAAATACTCTCTCGCTCAGACTCCCTCATGCTCAATGTGGACCACATGGTGACTTAAAGTGACCTGGATCAAATACTGTCACTCCTCTTCCTCTAGCTCTCACTGCAACATTATTCTCAAAAACAAGAAAGCTCAGCTGTGCCAACCTCCCATGGCAAATGTTGTGCCTAATAATAATAATAATAATGTATTGTAGAGAATGAGAGAAAACCACATTACTGTGTGTAGTGTTCTGCAAATGTGGGATAGAGAATTGCAAACAAAATGCGCTTAGGTTTGCAGACTTGGTTTAGGGATTTGATACATGAGTTTCAGGTTTCAGGTGATTGTGTCCCAAGTTTCAGTTTTAGTGTGTAAACTGTTAACAATTATGAAAAACTGAAAGACAACACTGCCCTCCTCGGTACTTGGTGGGTGATACTGTGCAGGAACTGCTGGAACAATGCTGCCCCCTTGTGCTTAAATACCTCTATGAAACACCAGTTCACAGTACCATCATTTTGTTTGATAGGAAGGAAAGAAAAATGGAGACATTAAGAACTTCATGAATATTGTAAAACTTTAATATACAGTGCTTCATAAATCATTAGGCTACTAAAAACACAGGTGGTAAAAATCAAATTAAAACCAATAAGTTACATTGTAGTAAAAAGCACTTGAGATTCCTTTCTGTTTTCATCATTAGTGTGAACCCCATAGGAAAATAGCATAGAAAGTATGCAAACATAATTTCATTCATATATATATTTCTAATCTTTAGCTAAATAAACATTTCCCTCCCAAAATTCCCTTAACTGACTGGATGAAACAAATAAGGTTTAATACAGCTGTGTGGTCGTGGCATGGCCTCAATTTCACCCATAATTACAGCATGAAAACCATTTGACAATGACAATGCTCCAAGACAATCTCATGACAAGCCAAAATAAAATAACATGAAATAAAAAACAAGAAAAGGAAATATAAATTAAGATAACAAAAAGTGAACAGTCCGGAAAACCTTTTTTCCTCCAATTGGCTGACATTTAAACATTTGACCTCAAGCACACGCGCGCGCACACACACGCACGCACGCACACACACACACACACACACACACACACACACACACACACACACACACACACACACACACACACACACACACGCACACGCACACGCACACGCACACAGTCTGTGCATAGACTCAGGATTAACTTGTGGAGTAACTGATAATTGGAGTCCCCCCTAACTCCCCCACTCTGGTTGTCATTTACAGGAAAATCACCCTTTAACCCATTTGTTGCTATGGCGACAGAGACTGCTCTGGGCTGAAAGGCTTAAGATACAGATATGTAGACATAGATAAAAACGTGTCGTTTCAATAGTCCAAGTCAGTGCCTCCTATCACCACAAGGTAAACAGCAAAGGCAACATACCGTAGATACACATGGTCGGGTTAGACGGATATAGCACTTTGTCGCTATATCGGCCGATATTGGGAGTAAGGTTTACTACCTATCCTTGAATATGTGGGCTGCATCACATTAACCCACCTACAAAGAAATTCACTAGTTGAATTAATAAAACTAGTTTCTTTCTTCTTCATGAAACTGTTTAAATTTAAACATACTGATTAGATATTGGCATTCAAAAATCCACATAATTTGAACCCGAACAACCGGACCATCCAGGTTAATGCGGGGTACAGTAAACTCACCAACGAGGCTTCCAGCCTCTTAATGCCGGTTTGCATCAATTAATCATCAATGTGTATCTATAGACCTACAGTCTCAACATGTGTATCTATAGACCTACAGCCTCAACATGTGTATCTACAGTATAGACCTAGTCTCAACATGTGTATCTGTAGACCTACAGTTTCAACATGTGTATGTATAGACCTACAGTTTCAACATGTGTATCTACAGTATAGACCTAGTCTCAACATGTGTATCTGTAGACCTACAGTTTCAACATGTGTATGTATAGACCTACAGTTTCAACATGTGTATCTACAGTATAGACCTAGTCTCAACATGTGTATCTGTAGACCTACAGTTTCAACATGTGTATGTATAGACCTACAGTTTCAACATGTGTATCTATAGACTTACAGTTTCAACATGTGTATCTATAGACCTACAGTTTCAACATGTGTATCCATAGTATAGACCTACAGTCTCAACATGTGTATCTATAGACTTACAGTTTCAACATGTGTATCTATAGACCTACAGTTTCAACATGTGTATAGTATAGACCTAATTTCAACATGTGTATAGTATAGACCTAGTTTCAACATGTGTATCTATAGACCTACAGTCTCAACATGTGTATCCATAGTATAGACCTACAGTCTCAACATGTGTATCTATAGACTTACAGTCTCAACATGTGTATCTATAGACCTACAGTCTCAACATGTGTATCTATAGACCTACAGTCTCAACATGTGTATCTATAGACCTACAGTCTCAACATGTGTATCTATAGACCTACAGTCTCAACATGTGTATCTATAGACCTACAGTCTCAACATGTGTATCTATAAACCAACATGTGTATCTATAGACCTACAGTCTCAACATGTCTATCTATAGACCTACAGTCTCAACATGTGTATCTATAAACCAACATGTGTATCTATAGACCTACAGTCTCAACATGTGTATCTATAGACCTACAGTCTCAACATGTGTATCTATAGACCTACAGTCTCAACATGTGTATCTATAAACCAACATGTGTATCTATAGACCTACAGTCTCAACATGTGTATCTATAGACCTACAGTCTCAACATGTGTATCTATAGACCTACAGTCTCAACATGTGTATCTATAGACCTACAGTCTCAACATGTGTATCTATAGACCTACAGTCTCAACATGTGTATCTATAGACCTACAGTCTCAACATGTGTATCTATAAACCAACATGTGTATCTATAGACCTACAGTCTCAACATGTGTATCTATAGACCTACAGTCTCAACATGTGTATCTATAGACCTACAGTCTCAACATGTGTATCTATAGACCTACAGTCTCAACATGTGTATCTATAGACCTACAGTCTCAACATGTGTATCTATAGACCTACAGTCTCAACATGTGTATCTATAGACCTACAGTCTCAACATGTGTATCTATAGACCTACAGTCTCAACATGTGTATCTATAGACCTACAGTCTCAACATGTGTATCTATAGACCTACAGTCTCAACATGTGTATCTATAGACCTAGTCTCAACATGTGTATCTATAGACCTACAGTCTCAACATGTGTATCTATAGACCTACAGTCTCAACATGTGTATCTATAGACCTACAGTCTCAACATGTGTATCTATAAACCAACATGTGTATCTATAGACCTACAGTCTCAACATGTGTATCTATAGACCTACAGTCTCAACATGTGTATCTATAGACCTACAGTCTCAACATGTGTATCTATAGACCTACAGTCTCAACATGTGTATCTATAGACCTACAGTCTCAACATGTGTATCTATAGACCTACAGTCTCAACATGTGTATCTATAGACCTACAGTCTCAACATGTGTATCTATAGACCTACAGTCTCAACATGTGTATCTATAGACCTAGTCTCAACGTGTGTATCTATAGACCTACAGTCTCAACAGCCTGACTCTTTGCCTCCTAGCCGTTACAGAGTTGATAGCGAGGCATCAGAGCTTTCAGTCATAAGGATGACACTAACAGGGAGGAAGGGAGAGATCTGGAACCCGGGGTCAACTTGTTCTATTGCACATACATTTCTGACTCAAGTTTGTTTTCTTCATCTCTGGCTTTCAGAATCTCACAGTTATAAACAGGCAGCAAGGAGCATTATTTGTTGTTGTTGTTGTTTTAAATAAAAAGCAATCGACAAATAAACAAAAAAGCGCTCCAAATTAAAATCGCAGCCAAAACCAGGATATAATAATAATAATAATAATAATAAACAAGAATATTCACAAAAACAATAACTATATATAGATACAGAGGCAGAAAAAGTAACAGTCACCTGTATAAAAAAAAAAGGTCGAATTGATTGTCATTTCAAGATAAAAAGCATCAAAACATCCAAGGCATCAACAGTGAGGAACAAGAGGAGGAACTATAAAAAGTGACAAGGAAGGTGGTGGTGGGATTCACAGAACTAAAGCCCAAACCAACAGCGCTCAGAGGGGAACTCATTTGGTGTCAGCATGCGTTTGAGAACACGTTTGGCAGCCTCGAGTAGCCAACGGAGGCTGCGGTTTGCCCACGCCATCCATCAGTCTATCAGTCTGTCCGGGGCCAGACGCTTCACAAGCAGAGAAACTGACGCTTCCCCCCTGCTGCCAGTGTCAACACTGCAGCGTTCATATCGCCACATGGTTCCCAACGATCCCGGCTCCTCCTGACAAAGCGGGTCTGAAGAGTCCCATCCGTCGACATAGAGCGGGACTCGAAAGTGCTGAGGGGTCGCAGCCCGGAGAAGCGGCATGGGTTTGACGTTATGGAGCCCTGTGACCAAGAGGTAACTCTTGAAATGCTTCTCAGACAGAGTAAAGGGGATGGCGAGTTTTGGAAAGCGCGCACACACGTGTACACACACACACACACTCCCACCCACTCAGGTCCACGCATTCACGCTCAAACTCATAGGAAACCTGTCCCTGAATGTGTCAAGCTAGGAAGTTGTTCCACAAAATCTACAAAAAGCAGTTCATGAGAGGATTGTTTTGTTTGTTGAGACAGAGAGAGCGAGCCATGCTGCTTGGGGGCAGCGTTAGGTGCTGCTTGGGGGCAGCGTCAGGTGTGGCGTGTGGCAGGAGAACCAGCAGGACCGGTGTGGGTTCAGTCTGCATGCGCAGCCTTGGTCTCAGGGCCAGTCCACATCGTCATCTTCCTCTCCGTCTGTGGACTCGTTGTTGGTGCTGTCCCCGCCCCCCGCCACGCCCGGTCGCGTCCCGTTGTGCTGCCGCGCGGCCAGCAGGGCGGCGGCCTCGGCCTCGGCTGCCGCCCGCTCCTCTGCCTCTTTCTGACGCAGCGCTGCCGCCTTCTTCTCCTGCTCGGCGTGGCTCTTCATGTGGGCGCTGCGGCTCTTCACCTTGTAGAAAATCCTGGGGGATACAGAGAGGAGGTCAAAGGTCAACTTTCTTGCAGATTTACACATGATACATTGAACTAATAATTAGGGTCGTATCTAGACCTAGAATAGAGTTTAATCTGATACTAAAACAGAGCAAATTATATACCTGATTCGACATACTTACAACACATTTTCAGTTTCCAAGGTTAAGTATGATGTGCAATAACAAGGTTTGGGTAACAACTGTCATCACTGTAACTGAAGATTATTATTCACAACAAATATGACACTATGCGACATGGCAGTGGGTCTACAGCTACATAAAATGTGTAGTCATTTGTGTACAAGACATTAACATTGAGAACTTCTCCAGACTTTTTGTGCAACTTCCAAGTCTTTCAAGAACTGTTAACTACCAACTTTAAATATGTCAAGACTTGTCAGACCTGCCTAGCAGCCCTGGTTGCAGTTCTTTTAACAGATTTTATTATCCATTATAAGAGTGTACAAGCAGTGTACGTGGGTAAGGGGCATGTGGAGATCTTGTTCACAGTCGCTGGGTAGAGTTGCATTGACGAGGGGCACGGTGTGCCATATCTACTCTGTGTTTCAGTTGCTAGGAGACAGCTGGCAATAACAGGCCTGGTGTTGCCATGGGACAGCTAGCCATTTAATCAAAGCATGTCAGGGTTTGATTCTTTCCTGTTCAAACACACGCCATGAGACACTTGCCACTATTTACCAGCACCTCATCCAGGGGGACGCGGGTCTGACAAGAGCAATGTTCCCCTGTAAAAACCTACACATCTTAACTGGCTAGGTCAGTCTAAGGTCACTTGCATAACCCAGGCGATTACTGGCGTCAGTGTATCTTTGCTTTGCATAAGCAAACAGACCCATGCCAGGACACAGGACAGCATTGAGAGGGGGCCTCAGTTTAGGCCGGTGTGACCTTTTTGAACACCGACCTGCCACATTTCTTGCAGGGGAACTCTCCCTCCGGGCCAGGGGCAGCTACGCCTTTGTTGCCTGCTGGCGGGACGGTCTTGCGTGCGTTGCCTTCGTTGTGCGGTTTGGAGGCGGAGGCGGAGGTGGGAGGGGGAGGCTGGGGGGGCTGGATGACTCGTGACAGAGGCTGCTCCCTCCCCACGTCGTCCTTGCCTTTCTGGATCAGGTCCGCACCACTCTGCACACACAAATGACACGAAATGTCACTCACCACTATTAAAATCCAAAAAACCTTCAAAAATGGTTGCACCATAAAATAGACCATGTGAGAGTGCAATTCAGCAGAGAAGGACACAACTCGAAAAAGTCAAGTAAAGTCCGTAGCCTGGGCCTGTTGTCAACAACGTATGGCTGCTGAACAGTGAAGTGCATTATGGGAATAATGAGGTTAAAAGTTTCTTGTCCAGTCATTGTTTACTGACAGACACACCGAGGTTACACAATCCAGAGGCAGACATTGGCCAAAATAGCTCATTCGGAAATGCCAGCAGGGGGCAGCAAACTCATGACCGTGCCCCCATCCTTCTGTCAACTGGGGCAGAGTTCAAAAGGGCAAATACGTCAAACCTGACTGATGAAGTCGACTGAGGTGGCTTAACCAAGAATGCGAGGAGTTTTGATTTAAAATGATATAGCCAACATTTGAAAAAACATCACTGACAGCAAAAAATGTAAATCTATTATGCCATTTTCCAAAAATAGCACGAAACTTGAAGTGCTTGGTTGACAAAATTAGAGCACCTTTACACAATATATCACCTAGATTTTACAGATATTGAATTATGAACTTCAGGTAATGATTCAGTCACCAAAATGGATATAGAGTGTTTTGAAATAGGACTGTTCACATATACTGTTCTTTCATGCAATCTATGTTTTAAGTTGCAATGCACGCACACAGGCCAGAAAACCAACTGACCCAACCGCATTCAAACCACCGTGCTGAACATAAGGTTTTAGGCAAAGTCATCTGTGTATAATTAGCCTAAGCAGGCTGAGCTGCATTTGTGGGCTGACACAGGAACAACAAGATACTCCACCATTCATCCGCTCATTCAATGGATTCATTCTTTCATTCAGTTTCCCACGCGGAGCTGCTGATCCGTTTCACACTCACGTTCTCGGGGGGCTGCACCGTGTGTGTCACCCTGGTGGGGCCGGCATCCGGTTTCCTGTCAGCTGACCCCTCCCACTTCCTGCTGTCCTCCTCCTTCCGTGACTCCAGTCTCTGAGAGCCCTATTGGCCGAAGGAAGCAGAGTGTTAGAATCGAAACTCTAACTGCTAGCTGAATCACATTTCTGATGCATATTCAGAGATGCAGTAGAACAGGGGTTCGCAACCTTTTTTGGCTTGTGATGCTACTTTGACGTCACAAAAATCTAGGGACCTGAGCCATTCAAATTCCAGTACACCATCGATAATATCATCAGTGACATTCATCAGTAATTTGAGAATTCTGACTTTAATCTCAAAACTTTTTTCTCAAAATTCTGACAGTGACTCGGAATTCTGATTTAAAGATATAATCACAAAGATTTTCATCTAAAGAAAATAAAAAAAAATAAGGGTCACTCACAATGTTGATTGAGGCTATGGTCCATTGATGGAAGCCTTTGCAGTATATAGTGACATTATGTGACATTAGTAATGTCACATAATGCAACAGTTTGGATCTCACCTGCAATTACCACTCATCGCCATAGGTGTCACCCAAGAGAACAAAGCTGAAATCTCAGATATTATCATTTTAAACTAAAAAAACAAAAACAAAACAAAAACGCAAGTGACCCTAATCATCTTCGGTAGTATTAAATTGTGTGTGGACAGCTCCAAGTCCGGCAGTCACATACACACACATATATATATATATATATATATATATATCTATCTATATCTATCTATATCTATATCTATATATCTATATATCTATATATCTATATATCTATATATCTATATATCTATATATCTATATATATATATATATCTATATATATATACACACACACACATACATACATATACACACAAACCTATTGAGGTACTACTTTATTAGATAGTATGCGGTGAATACTGCCAGGAGAGATGGGAGAGGGGTGGCATGTGATGAAGATCATGAGGCAGTTTTGAACGTATACTTTCTCACATGGTCTGTGGGTTTTTTATCCATCTAATATGTAATTATGTACGTATGCACATTTCTAATGCTGAAGAGAATAAATATACCATATCAGACCTGGTCCATTGAAGGTTTTGTGGAGTCTGTTGTCGTTTCTGAATAACACACTGCTGTGTCACATAAGAGACGGCTGTTTCACATCTAATCATATCACTCTGCAGTCAACAAGCTGTTCATTTCCAATCAAATTAACCTGACACCTGGTGCCAAAAAGACATTGCTCCTTCTCCTTTTTCTTTTACACTGCAGACTGTCCTGCAGGCCTATTTTTTTGCAAGAGCATTACATTTAAATGTTAAAAGATTTAGCTTGCAATAAATGTATAAATATTGTATTGTCAAATGATTCATGTCTCTGGTAAGTAGCTGTAATACGGACCACTTTGCATTGGGGTCTGGATTCACCCTGTCGTTATTTAGCAATCGTAAATTTGCAAAAGCTGCGACTACATGCGAATGCAGGGTGGCAGGGGCAGCCCACCCTACTCTGCCTCTGCCACCCTGCATTTCAAAATTTGACCCCACCCCCCCTCCCCTTTAGCCAATTGACACACACACACACACACACACACACACACACACACACACACACACACACACACACACACACACACACACACACACACACACACACACACACACACACACACACACACACACACCTAGTCCTATGGCGTAAACTATGGTCGCGAAAGGGTGGGGACATTTTTGTGGACCGACTGACCGACCAACCAACCGACAAACAGAGCTGCTGGTCGCAGCTAAAAATGACTCGCTGTACATTATCCCCGAGTTAGATAATGTGTCTATAGAGCAACAACAAAACACATCTTGTTTGATGTATAGATTATATTAAATAAAGGGATGCACCCATATGGTTTTATGAGGCCAGATTTCCACACCCATATCAGCCGATACGATACATATTTTGCTAACAATCTGGTACAAATGCAGATGCAAAACAGGTTAAGCTTTTCAGACATGCCTATCTTAAGATAGTTAGTTTTATTCTGTTGTTAATTTAACAGCTGAAAAAATGGGGGGAGACGAAAATGCTAATTCCACAATCAGCGAAATATTGGCAATAAAAACATCATTATTATTTTGAAAGCCGATATCGGCCAATACAGATAGTCTGCCGATATTTAATTATTTATTATTGAATTCGTGTTAAGCTAATTAGTGTTTCACTACTTAAATAAGGGCTGAAGCACTGCCACGTTCAGTATTGTTATTTCTTGTGTGAGCTAATAATAATGAACTTGACTGGCCTTGTGGTCCAGCTCCTCCTCAGTGGTTCGGCTCTCAAGAGGGTTCGCCTCCCCGTATGTCAGGGTCCCGTTGCGGCCGATCTTGACGTGCTTCTTATAGGTATAGTAAAACTCCACACACTGTGCCACTGTCTTAGTGCTCACCTGTGGACCAAAGACATGCTTCTTATAGGTATAGCAAAACTCCACACACTGTGCCACTGTATTAGTGCTCACCTGTGGACCAAAGACACACTTCTTAAAGCAGAGTTTTTCTTTTGGGCTTCACATAATATCCATAGAGACACTGCGGAGTGTGCCATCATTCAGAAACCACGCCCAAAACGGGGGGAAACAAAAATTCCCCCCTAATCCTGGCGTTCTCCTATGTCGCGTGCATGGTCGCGTGTTGCACACAAAGATCCTATATACGGAACATGAACACTCTAACTTACTTCACTGACAGCTAGATCCACATTTTTCTTCTCGCCAATTCTCAATGGCTTCCTTGTTTTGCTCGGGAGTACAAACAAACTTTAATTGGCGATTTTTTAATTTGTTGTGTGCGCAGCCTACCACACAACAGCTTTTAGTTATGTTTAATTCAAGGAAAATGACGCTGGTGTGTGGAAGTGAACGGAGAGCTTTCCCCCGTGATGGGCGTGGTCTATGTTTATTGCAGTGTCTCTATAGAAGGCTTGTTGAGCATGTAAGCTCCTTTTTCCAGAGTTTCTTCTACTGCTAAATAATGCAGCTACTCAGTCTGCTTTACAAAGACTGTCTGAGGAACACGGGCCTATGACACCCTTCATTCAAGTTGAGAAGATAGATCAATAAACAGGGTCAAACTGATGCGTTTTGGCCTCACTCTGTGTCAGTGAGGCCGTAAAGACAAGAATAAAAATACCAAATAGTTCCATGCACTCATACAAAGATCATATCTGACTGAGATACAAGATACTGAGACACGGCACATCATGAAACAAGAAGGGAACTTTGTTCTGCTGTGTATTTTCCTTTGTCTTGTCTTTCCCTCCAAGGCCAGACCAAGACTTGATCATGTCAGGTGCACACTCTGTGAAGGTAAGGCGCTATTTTCTACAAGTACAGATAAAACTGCACTTCGCCAGCAACTGTCTATTGTGTTGTATCACAGCATTTAATGTTAGCTAGTTCTCAATACCTGTGCTTAGACCATGTTGAGAGGATACACATAGTGGTTAGCTGCCTATTGCTCAGAGGCCGGCGTGAGCAGTTTGTACTGGGGATCAAACCAGCAACTCTTTGCTTTGCTACCACAACTAGAATCCACATTTTCTATTTTCTTGTCCTTTTTCTCCGAAGCCACACACACATACCAGCTTCTGCACCATGAAGAAATCTTTCTTGTAGGCGGTGAGGCCTTTGTTGAAGTGGCGTCTCTCAGCTGCTGTCCAGCTGTCTGATCCTGAGGGAGGGAGGTAGAGAGTCAGAGGAAGACAGGTAGAGAGAGAGAGAGACAGACAGACAGACAGACACATTGAAGAGGGCAGGGAGATGAGAGAGAAAAAAAGAGAGACAGAATGTTAGTGGGCAGTTAGTTAAGACACTAGACCCCTCACAAGGCTTCTCTACTATATTCCGGTTGTGTGGAGACCCCCAATCCACCCCCCCCCCTCACACGCACACACACACACACACACACTCACACACACACACACACTCACTACTGGATAAACAATGGCGCTCCTGTCTTCTGCTTGGGATTAACCACATGCTGTAGTGTAACCCCCTCTACCCCCCCTCTCTCTCTCTGCATCCCTCATCACGTTGACCCTGACAATCCTCCACAGTCACCCCCACCCCCACTCAGCCCCCCACCCCCTCTCAGCCCCGCACCCCCTCTCAGCCCCCCACCCCCTCTCAGCCCCCCACCCCCTCTCAGCCCCGCACCCCCCCTCAGCCCCCCACCCCCTCTCAGCCCCCCACCCCCTCTCAGCCCCCCACCCCCCCTCAGCCCCGCACCCCAGCTCCTTCCTCCCTGCCCCCACAGCCACACTCCCACTGCTGCAGCTGCTGTGGTTTGCAAGGCAAGGCAGGGGGCTTCCAAAGTCCCTCGCTGTTGCAGGCCAAGTTTGCAGAAAGGGAGGGATTGATGCAGGAAAGATTATGAACTGATATGGATGCAAGCTGACGCACGCAGACGCACGCGTGCCAGTTCTTAGACCTAGCGGGCAAACAGGATCTTCTAATTGTCAGCATTTGTTTGAACCGTCTTTGAATACCAGCTGGGTGAGGTTTCCTGCACAACGCAATACAATGGGTGGCAGAAAGTTATGTCAACCACAGGAAAGTAATTCATAATCAATTTGGAATACTTTTCTGTGATTAACAATTTACCTGACTGTATCAGAATAATCCTGATTGAGTAAATCCCAACCATCCGGCACTGTAGGTTAAAAGAAATGCTAAAATATACAGTATATATATGTTTATAAAATGGCTCTCTCAAATCAAGCAATCTGATTGGTTCACAGCCATTGTATAATTCCAGTAACCGAGTTCAATAACCCATGGCCATGGGTTATTGGTTGCCATGGCAACTCTCTTACTAAGAGAGTAATAATAAGGCTTACCTCAAATGACAACGTAGAAAAAAAAAATGGCGGAGACAGCTGTCAGATCCTTGTGAATCGATCTTCGCTTATAACTTTACTAATACTTCGCAGAAAATGATGTTTTGTACAAGAATAGATGCGGGCTAATGTCTTCTTTGCAAAAGAAAGGCTGTTAACTCCGCATTTAACCCCGCATTTAACCCCGTAACGTTAGTTGGTGTCGGGCAAGCCCTGAGAATGCAACGCTGCGCTCGAGCTGCCTGGGTTTCCAGAAAGCTCTCAGCCAAGCGCCAGGATTGGCCAATGTCGACTTCAGTCTCCAGAACGATCCAATCAAATCACCCGCAGGTCTATCTTCTTGCTAGAGGTCCCGCCTTACAGTAGTGTTTCAACTGACTCTCAGAATACCATGCCAGTCGGACTTATAGTGTTATTATTATTATATTATTATACTTGGAACCCTTTTATAAAAGCAATATAGCACTCGAGCAGCGTGTGTTGTGGAATATATCCCCCTGATCAGTTGTTATCCCACTCGGCCTGCGGCCTCGTGGGATAACAACTGATCAGGGGGATATATTCACCACAACACACTTGCTCTCGTGATATATTGCTTAAATATACTACTGGACCCAAGTCTGATGAGTTGTAGTTACAAGACAAACCTGAGTAGTGGTAGCCTGACAGATGATGGGACTTGGGGAATATGGGGTTCTTCAGCATCAGGAGGGACAGAGCACCCTGGGAAACAAACAGAAGCTTAGAACATCATCAGGAGGGACAGAGCACCCTGGGAAACAAACAGAAGCTTATTATAAGCTTATAAGTTAGAACATCTTTTAGCAATGATTATGTTATGAGCCTTTATAGAGTGGGTTTCTCCTGCCAAGAAATCAGACTCCAACAGGTGCTCCGACTGTGCTTTAAAGGCTGTGAAATACACCCAAGCCAAGCTATGAATCAGCTGCTTCACACTTCTACAGGTAAGCAGGGAGCAAGCTAATCATCTTTCTTCATCTCTGAGCATGATTATTAGTGGAATAAGAGTCTGGTAGAGAAGCGAGGGTGTCTGACTGTGCATGAATGTTGCAAGACAGCAATGAGCCTGACCGCTGCAGAGTGGGCGCTTTGACAGCACACACACACACACCCCCCCCCCCCCCCCCCCTTCTTCCTCCCTTGGTTTCCTTGACAACGTTGGACCAGTGCTGGTCGCTAGGCCCTGAAATCTCCACCACTACTACCACAAAGCACCATGGCCGTTCTGTTGTTATCCTGCATCAGGGTTTACAGTCGACTGGAGGTCGTTGGCGTTCATTAAGTATCGATTTAGGATCACTGGTTAAGCCACTTGAAGGCCATATGACGAGTTCATTTCCAAAACTCTGTGTAACCATTGTGATTTAAAAGAAAGTAAGTGCCAGTCTGTGTTATTATTTCATCAACTGAGTTAGCCATTAT
This sequence comes from Poromitra crassiceps, assembly GCF_964638095.1. Taxonomy (NCBI): domain Eukaryota; kingdom Metazoa; phylum Chordata; class Actinopteri; order Beryciformes; family Melamphaidae; genus Poromitra; species Poromitra crassiceps. Next base: position 23,929,536 of record NC_139625.1, on the reverse strand, counting down.
CCTTTTACTTATGCTCTTAAAAGTACAAGAATGTAGTTGTAGTTTATTTTGGCAATGTCCTTTTATTTTTTTATTATTAGTATTATTAGGAATAATTATTGATAGGGATATGTGGCTTAATTTATAATATTGTGTGTATGGGTGTGTTTGTATACGTATGTGTATATACATGTATATGTATGTATATACACACTTGTATGTGTGGAGAAGTGTGGTAGTAGGTATATGCGTATATATGGACGTAGAAATTTGTTTATGAATGGTTGGAGGGCAGGACTCGATAAGCCTAGGCTTCTTCCGGCCCCTTTTCAAACAGTTTGCTCTTTATTCTGTTGGAGTTTACGTATTTTTCCTTTTGCTGAAGTCTATTGGACGGTTATTGATGTTTACCGGTACTTGTTTTTTCATTTTTATGTATTGTTTTAACTGTTTGAAATAAATCGTTTCAATCAATCAATCAAGAATATATTTAAACTTTGTTCTACCAAATATTTTGCAAGAATAAGTGTCACGGATATCAAACTATTCAACTTCGCTTTGAATCAAGATGCCAACTGGCCACATGCACAAATGCTATTCCAAGATGGTACCCTTTGCTTTTCTCGTCTCAGCATCCCTCTCCAGCTATTTCTGTCTCCCTCCCAGTACTGGATTCTGTGTTTAATGCAGTTAAATTACATCACACTGCATTCTCCACTGTTGTTATAAATGACGACACCACACTGCATTCTCCACTGTTGTTATTGCCACTGCACTGGGATGTGCTCAGGAAAGAGGCACTTGCGATGCTGCTTCATGCCAGCTTAACTGTGACCGCTGTTTGCGGGCTCGCCCGTCCTGCAGCTCGCCAAGCTGGCCCTGCAGCTCGCATTCGCAGCTCGGCCGCTGCGCGGCCTTAACCACAACTCAGCTGCTGTGTGGCCAATGAGACAGACATCACTGATGATGTCAGATTTATGTCATCAGTGGGATTTATGACATCACTAATGATGTCAGTGGGATTTATGACATCACGGATGATGTCACAGTGGGATTTATGAAATCACAGTGGGACAGAGAAACAAACAAGAGCCCCAGCTCCCATTTATATACTGATGATGATTGCTTGGCGACACTAAATAATGTGAGAGCAAAGAGAGTAGAAAAAGAAGAGTGTTATAATTGTATTTCAAAAGTGCAGATCTGATTTGATTTCTGTTTTATGCATACTTGTGATCATTTGTTTATCTGGCAACTGACTTGACAGATGAGCTAAGCACAGCACATGTCAACACCCATGAAAATGTATAACCAGTAGAATAAGGAGAATTAGAATGCTGCACAGTCCACAGTCCAGTTGGAAATCTTTCCCTCACCATCTTGGGGGAAAGCGTGAGTCCTCTGCTCTATGCTGTCTGGATGGAAGTGACCTCTCTGTGAGGAGTGAGAATACCTCAGGACAAATACAGAAGCCAAGCTGTCAGGCACACTATGGTTACTGTGCTAATGCAATAGCCCCTGTGCAGCACACCTGTTTCACAGTGGGTCTGCCATGCAGACTGTGTGTGTAAAGCCCGCCACTGTCAAACGAACCCCATCATTTTCCAGTATCTCAACTCATCTCATGCTACCACTGAGTTTCAGTGCAGAGCAGACTGAAATTCTACAGATCAGTCACTTCCGTTGTAACGGGTTTACAGATCAGGGCATTTATTGGTGCATTGTGGTAATCACCTTTTGAAATGGCCACAATTCTATCAGTGTTGCGGTGGAAATAAATAATGCAAATAATAATGTGTGAAAGGTGCATGAGTCCTCATGTTTTGTTTCATTCAGGAAACGAGGCTCATGTTGACAGAAAGATCATATGTTCATTTTAGAAAAGAAAAAACGCTAATCTGAAGTTCAACATTAAACAGTTAAGCTACCTGCTCTCCTCAATAAAGTATTGCAATCCATTTGAATTGTGGGAGTCATTTTTTAAATGGTGAATATCTTAAACTCTTCAAGATATTCCCCGTCAGTGTGGAAGTTTGACTGTGAACGACTGTTTTGTTTGTTCAGTTTCTATGGGTCAAGGCAACCGCCAACCAGTCGCTGCTCACCATGATATCCCCCTTAGACTGGTACAGACAATGCAGGGCCAGCTCCTGGTTGGTGCCTCCTCCACACAACACACTGGAGCAGGCCAGGTGCATGAGGTCTTGCACTGAGACAGAGAAAGACACAGAGAGCAGATGATAAATTACAACAGAATTTCTTTTGATAATAAATAGTGTTGTGGTATCTGGGGAGGATGCAATGGGCTGCATGCATTTCACTGACTTCCACTTTTCACAAAACAAGGAAATGAGTTCACAGTTTCACATTGCAGAGAGTGAAACCCAATTAAGAGTGAGTCAGTCAGTGTTAAAGGGACAGCTCACCCTAAAATCCAAAAGACATATTTCTCCTCTCACCTGTAGTGCTATTTATCCATCTATATCATTTTGGGATAGTTGCCTGAGTTTTGGAGATATTGGCCGCAGAGATGTCTGCCTTGCCTTCTCTTCAATACAATGGAACTAGATGGCACTCGGCTTATAGTGCTCAAAGCACCAATTTTTTTTTTTTGAAAAATCATGACCTGGTTACTCAAGATAATGGACAGACTTTGTTGTGAGCAGTTTCATGTAGGAACTACATGAATTTTCTTTTGCAGTCTCATGTAGGAACTAGCTAGCAGCTAGCGGGTGTAATTCGGTCAAAAGAAAATATTTCCTCCATGAAACTGCAAGGTCTGTGGATTATCTTGACTAACGGGGTCATGATTTCTGGAAAGAGACATTGCTGTTGAGTTTGTCAAATGTATTTCTTTGGCACTTTGAGCACCACAAGCCGAGTGCCATCCAGTTCCATTGTATTGGAGAGAAGGCAGACACTCTGCGGCCGATATCTCCAAAACTCAGGCAACTAACACAAAACGATATAGATGGATAAATAGTAGTACAGGTGAGAGGGAATATACCGTATGTATTTTGGATTTTATGGTTAGCTGTTCCTTTAAGCCAGCTACTCCAGCAAAAAGCCAAACTCACTGTCTGCCAATATTTATGTGTTTGCACCTTAATGATCTGAAATACTGTATTAGGTATTGGTCTTACCTTTCCCCTGGAAGTCAGGTTTTGCCTCCAGGTCGTTCAATGGAGTCCAGACCAGTTGGGCCCGGTGTTGATCCAGTTCCACAGCTGATCGCTGCCTCAGCTCCGGCACCTCCGCCTGGTACCGTGACCCAATGTTTATCCGTCTGGGGACAGGACATTGATGTGAGTGATAAGGTTGGCGTTAGCTCAGCCTCTTATTATTAGTTAATAACAGAGTCTTCATTCTCAAACTCAACTTTGTTTAGTCAAATAGGAAGCAACAATAACACGCCAATCAAAACATGTGAATCATAAACCGCTCTTATCAGAATGTGTCATCTTTTTTATTTTATTTTATACGATCGCATGTCAATCGAAACCAGAAATCCCAGTGTGAGATTAGTGGAAATGATGTTGCGTCATGTTGACAGACTATCTCGTGGCAGGATGCCCCGCCCCCTCCGCTCTCTAACGGGTCTGCAGTATTTCCAGCTGAGTATATGTGTGCATTCTGGCAGCTTCCCCCCGGGTGGGTGGGCTGCTGAAAGCTGAGCTGCTCTGGCTGAGGTGTGTTTGGGAGTGCGGTGGGCGGGGCGCTGGTTTGTCCCTGACTGACTGTTGAGCAGCTGGTACCAGTCAGCGAACAGCTCCTACAATGCACCCTGGCTCCTCCCCTCTACACTCTCTCTGTGGTTAAAAAAATAAATAAATGAATAAATAACTAAAAAATAAACAGAATCCTTGACTGATGCTAAGTGGGTCAGACTCTATGGAGTCTCTCTGTCCTTTTAACCCACAGCAATAGCTGCTCCCCTTCTCTGCTGCTGCATATATGAACAAACTTCCAAACTATCAACATAACAGCTATGTGTACATGTACAGAGTAAGTTGGCTCTTGGCCATACGCCGTTGAAGGTCTTATTTGGTTTAAGCTATTTGCATGCACCGTTGATACCCTGCGATCTGTGATCCCTTTTTCTGTGAATAAATCAATTACGAGAATATTCCCGTCTGCATGTGGTATCCTGCCCAGAGCTACGACAGCCTGTTTGCAAAAAAAAAAAGCATGAAAAGGTGCGGCTGCCAGCTGTCCCCTACTTCTCTCTTCAACTGAGCAATAGTAGGTGTGCTGTGATATATACATTTAGCGGAGATGTAGAATTTTATTCTCTATCAGTAGGTTTCTTCTGATAGAGGGGAAGAAATCACGATCCCTAAAGTGAGAGCAAGTACCGCTCACCACCATGCTCTTCAAATCCAAATGTACCAGATGGTGAAAAGCAAAACTGAAAGGAGTAACATGTTGACTTGTCACAGTGACCTGTGGCAAGCCAGCCATTTTAACAGAGTTCCCCATAATCAGAGTATGAGCTTTCCTGGGTTATTCTGACAGAGTTATGACATTTACATGACTCAGACCAAAAGCAGGTTACTTGAGTAACCTTAGAACTTAATTCTCTGTGCATGTAAGCTAACTAAAGCAGGTTACTTGAGTAACCTTAGAACTTCATTCTCTGTGCATGTAAGCTAACTAAAGCAGGTTACTTGAGTAACCTTAGAACTTCATTCTCTGTGCATGTAAGCTAACTAAAGCAGGTGACTTGAGTAACCTTAGAACTTCATTCTCTGTGCATGTAAGCTAACTAAAGCAGGTTACTTGAGTAACCTTAGAACTTCATTCTCTGTGCATGTAAGCTAACTAAAGCAGGTGACTTGAGTAACCTTAGAACTTCATTCTCTGTGCATGTAAGCTAACTAAAGCAGGTGACTTGAGTAACCTTAGAACTTCATTCTCTGTGCATGTAAGCTAACTAAAGCAGGTGACTTGAGTAACCTTAGAACTTCATTCTCTGTGCATGTAAGCTAACTAAAGCAGGTTACTTGAGTAACCTTAGAACTTCATTCTCTGTGCATGTAAGCTAACTAAAGCAGGTTACTTGAGTAACCTTAGAACTTCATTCTCTGTGCATGTAAGCTAACTAAAGCAGGTGACTTGAGTAACCTTAGAACTTCATTCTCTGTGCATGTAAGCTAACTAAAGCAGGTGACTTGAGTAACCTTAGAACTTCATTCTCTGTGCATGTAAGCTAACTACTGAAAGCACAGACGCAGACCACTGCTGCACTAAGTGCACTTTTACTGAAAGCAACATTAAACTCAAATCTATAGTGAGATCACAGTGAGATCAGAAGGCAAGTGTTAGCATGAATGCTACATGTGGATGATGACAGGGCCAGAGATTCCAGTGGTTGCAGTGGCAGAGGGGACGACTCCCTTAAAGGGTGGGTTTAGGATTTCAACAACTCTGTGATCCATCTATGTGACTAAGAATCCTTTCCTCCCAGTGTTATGGGTTGAATAATTGATTGCAGAACTACCATTAGCATTTCTTTCCATTGCTGCTGCATGCTTTTGGACAGCCGTATCATTTCTGTGAAAAATGACACACAAAGCCCAAACCCAGCCTTTGATGAAGGGAAGCTGATGTTGGACTGTGGAGTGGGCGGTACTCAGTACTCACGGCTCGATGCTGACTGGAGTGGCCTCACCAATAGCAGACAGAACTGGTGGCGTTATGTCACAGCTGTCTAAAGGAGCAGCACAGCAACACAGAAAATCCACTCAGTGAAAGTATCAAAGCCATTTTTTTCTAGGTGCATTTTGATATGAAAGAGCGAATTAAAAAAATTACTGTACCGTTATGTGTTTATTACAATATTCACAAGATGAGTCCTTAAGTTGGGGCTCCAACTATAAAATACCCATGCAGTAAGTACTAAAATTCACATTTCTAACTACAGACTGTACATATAGTTTGATATGCCAGAATTTAGGGGAAATGTTACATGCATATTACAATTGCAAGAATTATAACCAGTGCTCCATGGGAGAGTCAACACCAAAATCAAAAACACATATTTTTACCCGCCAACCATCTCACCAGGTAGAAGGAAGCGTGCTAGCTAAGGTTACAGCTAAGCTAAGGTTAGATGCATGCTTCCTTCTGCACGGTGAGACAGTTGGCAGGTGTAGTAGTTCGGTCAAAAGAAAATAGTTCCTACATGAAACTGCTCACAACAAGGTCTGTGGATTATCTTGAGTATCTGGGTCATGATTTCTGGAAAGAGACATTGTTGAGTTTTTCAAATGTATTTTTTGGGCGGTTTGAGCTAGGGGTGGGAATCGCTGAGTAGCTCACGATACGATATCGTCACGATACTTGGCCCTCGATAACGATATATCACGATACTGCGATACTGCGATACTGCGATATATTGGAAGACGATACATCACGATACCTGTGTAACAAGTGAAAAAAATACCTCTGAAGGCAAAAAATCATGTATTATGCATTTATTAGCAGAATTGACATGAACTCTCTGAGTTCACTCACTCACTCATACCATTTTCGATACCACGGAGGAAAAGTTACACATTAAGTCTTTTTATTATTACTATTAAAACAAGAAAACCTATATAACCTACCTACCTACCTATATAATTTCTAAAAGTAGATATTAATGATCAAACATTTCCATTCATGTAGCCTACAGTAGTTATGTTTTTGTTTCAACTACAAACATAAATAAAGTCAACTTGAAAATATGTTTCAACTACCACACACAGCATAATATTTTAGCCTGTTTATAAAAAAAAAAAAAAAAAAAAAAAAAAAAAAAAAAAAAATTAATAAACATATCGATACTTGGCGCCAGTGTATCGATAACGTATCGCGGGTGGAAATATCGCGATAACGTGGGTATCGATATTTTGTCCCACCCCTAGTTTGAGCACCACAAGGCGAGTGCGATCCAGTTCCATTGCATTCGAGAGAAGGCAGAAATCTCTATAACTCGGCCGATATCACCAAAACTCGGCAACTCACACCAAAACTATCTAGATGAATAAATAGCACTACAGGTAAGAGAGAGAAAGAAAGAGAAGAGGAAAAAAATATGTATTTTTGATTTTGGGGTGAACTGTCCCTTTAAGTCATTGGACAATATTAAGCTTGTTCTTTATGGACTTACTAGAGCGCAGCAGGCTGCGTGTGGCTGACTTGGGTGTAGCGGGCGGAGGGAGGCCCTGGCTGCCAACTGCAGCGGCCGCAGCAGAGGAGAGGAAGGTGGAGAAGTAGAGGCCCGAGCCCTCGCGGACGGGGCTGAGGATGGGCGGAGGGGTGTAGGGGGGCATGCTGAGGGGGTTGTCGGCGAGGCGGACGGGCGAGCGCAGGTGGCTCTGGTAGGGCGTGATGCTGGAGTAGGCGGGCGGGGCGATGAATATGCCGGGTTTGGGCGGCGGGATGAAGAGAGGCTCGGGCCGCGGCCGCCGCTTGGATTTTTTGCCCTCGTCGTCTTTCTCCGTCTCCGTTCCGCCATTCTGGAGAGAAGAGAGGATGTTGAGAGGTACAAATAGAAAGGAAAAAGAATAGAGTCTGCACACTGCACTGATCCCACAAAGTCATGTATTATCAGCTGTGATGTTTTGAGCCATAGTGCTCTTCTTCAGACATCAGCTAGGTAGATGTATTCCCAGCAGTGCCTCTCCTCAATGTCATGTCAATATTTTGTCTTCTCTACCAACCACTTGTCCAACCATCATTTAGAGATTCCTATCCATTTCAAAAATCATATATGGCATGTATGTACAATATATGTAAAGCATAATGGCACATACACACTCTAAAATAGTGGGCATACATGCAAAAAAAGGTTTGTTGTATAAAACACAACATTGTAAAAAAATTAATATATGGTTATGAGACACTGGTCCCAGAGGAAGCATTATAGTACATTATACCTCATCTCATGTCAGTAAACAGACATAAACACTCAATAGCTGACATGCACACACATTCCTAAGTTGTCCTTCCCTGGGTTGTTTATCTAGAGAAATCCTACAGAGAGAACGAGGCCCCCCAGTACTGTACAGAATGTACACAGTATAGCAGTGCTATACTGTACATACTGTACAGTATAACAGTACTGTACTGTGTACATTCTGTACAGTATAGCAGTGCTATACTGTGTACATTCTGTACAGTATAACAGTGCTGTACTGTAGCATAACTAAACCCTGATAATCTGCATGATCTGGGACAGGGCAACCTGTTCACCAAATCTCTCCCAGCTGAAAGAGAGAAGGGGAGAAAGTGTGGAGCAGGGCAGATGGGGACATGAAGGGGTTTGGTGGGGGGCAGGGAGAGCAGTGTGTGTGTCTGGGTGGGGGGGCAGAGAGATAGGGCTTTAATATAAGGATTATTATGGATGTGATTATTAACAGATTATAAAAACAGACCAAACAAGACAGTGGAACGTCAGTTCATAATCCCCCCCCCCCCGCCACATATTTTCAATTTGCTCCCTCCACAGAGGTCAGAGTGCAGGCTCTACCACAGAGCAGCGCCCCTGGAGCTCAAAGGGATACATACAGTGTTAAGAGAACATTTCCTTGCGATGCAGTGTTTCCATATGTGGGCTTTATCACACCCAGGAAGACTAGTTTCCACCCAGTTAGATTTTTTTAATCCCAAGTTTGACTGCAACTTTCAATCATTCACAATACACAGATCAGTAGTTTTAGCTTGTTGTTATGTAGCTGTTCCCCGTCTTTCCTACTGTGCAACTACACACACACACACACACACACACACACACACACACACACACACACACACACACACACACAGTGAGAGAAGAGCGAGGCACGGTTTCACTTCCTTTGTTGTTTACCTAGGTAAATTAGTCTGCAGTGCTGCACAGGGATCAAATGTGTAAAGTGCATCGCCTGAAAGTGACGGTGCATTGCCTGACGGTGACGGTGCATGGCCTGACAGTGACGGTGCATGGCCTGACAGTGACGGTGCATGGCCTGACAGTGAGGGTGCATGGCCTGACAGTGAGGGTGCATGGCCTGACAGTGAGGGTGCATGGCCTGACAGTGAGGGTGCATGGCCTGACAGTGAGGGTGCATGGCCTGACAGTGAGGGTGCATGGCCTGACAGTGACGGTGCATGGCCTGACAGTGACGGTGCATGGCCTGACAGTGAGGGTGCATGGCCTGACAGTGAGGGTGCATGGCCTGACAGTGAGGGTGCATGGCCTGACAGTGAGGGTGCATGGCCTGACAGTGACGGTGCATGGCCTGACGGTGAGGGTGCATGGCCTGACAGTGAGGGTGCATGGCCTGACAGTGACGGTGCATGGCCTGACAGTGATGGTGCATGGCCTGACAGTAACAGTGCATGGCCTGACAGTGATGGTGCATGGCCTGACAGTGAGGGTGCATGGCCTGACAGTGATGGTGCATTGCCTGACAGTGAGGGTGCATGGCCTGACAGTGATGGTGCATCGCCTGACTGATCTACAAGTCCAGTGATACTCAACTTGCGAGCCCCGATATCTGTTTATCTAACATTAGATAAACAAAATATAATGAAAGGAGGGCAGCGGCGTTCCATGCAGGTGAGGTCAGATTGTGAGAAGGTGCTCTTTGGTCAAAAATGGGGTAACATAAAGTAATCAAAAAAGCTGAACCAAGGCACTCTTCAAAGATTTTTAAAAGCTTTAATATAAAAGGCGTATAAAGCCAACATGTTTCGACCACACGCGACCTTCATCATCCTCCTCTGCCCTGATGAAGGCCGTGTGTGGCCGAAACATGTTGGCTTTTTAATTTGTCCAGTAATGGACTACGCCTTTATATTAAAGCTTTTTTTAATCTTTGAAGAGTGCCTTGGTTCAGCTTTTTTGATAACATTAGATAAAGTTTGACTGAGCTCTAGCTAAATTGTCAAATATGGCCTCCTGTCATTCTACAAAGGTGGACCCCCGGGTAAAGCAAGTTGAGTATCCCTGTACTCATCACTTTCATCCAAATACTGCAAGTATTGCAACCAATCCAACTCCAGTTATAAAACCAAAGCAAAACCTACAATTCAATTTACTCCAGACTCTCATGTACTGTATCTGTAAACAGTAACGACCCACCCTATTCCTGCCAACAACCCCCCCCCCCCCCCCGCAGTTTGAAGATGGCCTGAATGCTACAGAAAATTATTTACTCTGTCACAAATATATTTTCATTTGACAGAAGAAGAAAGCTATAGAAAAAATGACAGCGATCAAATTGTCAAAGTATCTGCACTGGTGTCAAAAAAGTACACCCAGTGCTGCTGTCCCTGCAAAAACATCTAAGCAAAGTAAAGCAGCGAGGACGGATGGTACCCACCTGCTCTGAGCTCTCTGAAGGGTTCCTGAGGGAGCGCCGTCGGGTGACGATGACCGAGGGCTTATGGTCGGCAGGGCCCAGGTCCTGGGAGTTCGAGGGCCTCTGGGACCAGTCGGAGCCCAGGGCGGCTTTCTCCCTGTCTGGGGAGGAGGGCTCCTGCCGCCGCACTGGAACAGACACGGGGATGACAAGCGGCAGGAGGCTGTCGTCTCCAGGCCCATTGGTGCTCCCACCCTCTGACTCAGTGGGACTCCAAGGCCTGTGCGGCTCCTAAGAAAGATGGGGATACGTTAGTTTTGATTGTTTTTTGCTTTTTATTTTACTTTTTGGTATAAAGATATCAACAACATACTGTAGATAGGATAGGTAGGTAGGATATAGTGGGAGTTAGGAGAAGGGAAAAGGTCAACATTCCTTATTCCTCTGTTTGATCTAGTCAAATATTGATGGACTTGGGGTTGTTAGTATCAAGAAATGAGTTATGTTTGAGGGTTATTAGCAGTTATATACCCCCATTTGACTATTGGTAGCTTTGTGAAACAAATATAACATGTGGCTAATTATAAATGGGTCCTTTAGCTCAACATACAACATCAAGTCCATCATTAGGCTCCAACCAATACCATGCACTACAGTAGTGTCATATGTGCAATGCATTGTGGTCAGTGTAGTTCCCTAACAACTTTCAGCGCTTGTAGCTTATCCTACCAGCTTAGTACACTACAGCACCTGTAAATAAATAAAAGGTGGTACTAATAATAATACAAATCTTGGGTGGCTGGGAGGGCTGCCACATTTTAATCAATATATTGGAAACCTTGAAAATTCATCAGACTGACCCTTGCAATTCACCCCAGATAAGAAAGAAAGTAGAGAAAAAAAATCAATATGCAACTAAAATTAACTCAACCATAGAGTGTTCAAAAGATAAGTGAATGAAGCATTACACATATTCATAAGAGAGAGTAGCCAAACAGGAAATTAACTGCTGTGAAAACTAAGCAATTGGAAAATGGAACAAATTAGGACAAGAAAAGGTATTTTATAAATCTGCACCTCCATATTTTACTGTAAGGTCACATACCTCACATGCATGTCAAAGCCACTGTTGACAAACACATTCCTCACATTTTTGCTTTGAGAAACCATAATGAGAGAGTAGCCAAACAGGAAATGAACTGCTGTGAAAACTAAGCAATTGGAAAATGGAACAAATTAGGACAAGAAAAGGTATTTTATAAATCTGCAACTCCATATTTTACTGTAAGGTCACATACCTCACATGCATGTCAAAGCCACTGTTGACAAACACATTCCTCACATTTTTGCTTTGAGAAACCATAATGAGTGGGCATGAGAAGAAGCCTGTGCGCCAACTCAGGAGAAACTTGGAAGCTAACCCACATCATAGGACAGAAGCATACTGTCATTTCATACTGCATCTTCATGAAGCTAACCCACATCATAGGACAGAAGCATACTGTCATTTCATACAGCATCTTCATGAAGCTAACCCACATCATAGGACAGAAGCATACTGTCATTTCATACTGCATCTTCATGAAGCTAACCCACATCATGGAACAGAAGCATACTGTCATTTCATACAGCATCTTCATGAAGCTAACCCACATCATGGAACAGAAGCATACTGTCATTTCATACTGCATCTTCATGAAGCTAACCCACACCATGGGACAGAAGCATACTGTCATTTCATACTGCATCTTCATGAAGCTAACCTACATCATGGGACAGAAGCATACTGTCATTTCATACAGCATCTTCATGAAGCTAACCCACATCATGGAACAGAAGCATAATGTCATTTCATACTGCATCTTCATGAAGCTAACCCACATCATGGAACAGAAGCATAATGTCATTTCATACTGCATCTTCATGAAGCTAACCCACATCATGGAACAGAAGCATACTGTCATTTCATACTGCATCTTCATGAAGCTAACCTACATCATGGAACAGAAGCATACTGTCATTTCATACTGCATCTTCATGAAGCTAACCTACATCATGGAACAGAAGCATAATGTCATTTCATACTGCATCTTCATGAAGCTAACACACACCATGGGACAGAAGCATACTGTCATTTCATACTGCATCTTCATGAAGCTAACCTACATCATGGAACAGAAGCATACTGTCATTTCATACTGCATCTTCATGAAGCTAACCTACATCATGGAACAGAAGCATAATGTCATTTCATACTGCATCTTCATGAAGCTAACACACACCATGGGACAGAAGCATACTGTCATTTCATACTGCATCTTCATGAAGCTAACCTACATCATGGAACAGAAGCATACTGTCATTTCATACTGCATCTTCATGAAGCTAACCCACATCATGGAACAGAAGCATACTGTCATTTCATACTGCATCTTCATGAAGCTAACCTACATCATGGAACAGAAGCATACTGTCATTTCATACTGCATCTTCATGAAGCTAACCTACATCATGGAACAGAAGCATACTGTCATTTCATACTGCATCTTCATGAAGCTAACCTACATCATGGAACAGAAGCATACTGTCATTTCATACTGCATCTTCATGAAGCTAACCTACATCATGGAACAGAAGCATAATGTCATTTCATACTGCATCTTCATGGGCAGAGAGGGCACGCAGGAATGCAGTTAGGCTGGATCCATATTCATTATTCCCGATGGAAAAGTCCAGGCCTTACAGAGCAGGAGAGAGATATTGTGCTGAGCGCTGCAGGGCAGGCAGGGCTCCTCTGTATAGAGAGAGGGGGTAGGAGAGGCCAGGCTGGAGTTTCACTCCTCTGCTGGGATGGGGGGAGGTGTATAGGCATGCAACGAACACACTGTGTGTATGATGCGCTACCCATGAGGCAAGACCAGGGCACAGCCACACTGTTTAACAAGACTTGTGGCTGTTTATTTAGCAATATAAATCCTTGCACAATCAAGAAGCTTAACACAACCGAGTTAACTGTGGGATGTTTATTTAAAACTTCTCTTGAGATAAAACGTATCCCAATGCATTTAGCCTGTGGTAATGTTTGCGATATCAAGTCTTGAGGTAGCTAAAGATTGTCCCTGCGAGGCAGAGCTCCGCTCCGTGGTGTGCAGTTGATTAGATTCAGCAGGTCTTCCAGCAAAGCGTTACTCACAACCAACACAAGTTTTGGCACCGTTTGCCTGCCGGATGCATTGTGCCATTTGTTCCAGTTCCCGCTCTCGTGCGGGGAGCTGAAATCCCACTGCAATTATACCTTGGGATAACACGAGAAATCGAAAATTTGATTTTTAGCTTTCACCAAGATATTCTCTTTAGTATAGGCATTCAGCTTGCAACAATGAGTTTAGATACAAACTACAATACAGTCATATGTACTGAGGACACTTTGTTCCCTTTTTTGTTCCAGATTTTAAATAGGTAGGTATTTTGTAATTTGTATTTGTTTTTCCATGACAAGCTGCTGCTATCTGCTAACTTGCACCATGTATGATGTATGTTCTATGTTCTCTATGTTTTATGGTGTGCCGATTGTGCACAATACATAACATACTGTATGTGCTGTGAAGAGAAGCCAAAGACAAATTTCCACTAAGGTGGACAATAAAGTAAATCAAATCAGATTATTACAGTAGTATTCTTTTAATTGAGAGGGAACAGCTGAGAGACAGACAAGAGCGTGAGAGAGAGAAAGATGGAGAGAAAAAGAGAGAAAGACAGAGAGAATGAGAAATGGAGGGAGAAAGAGACTGAAAACGAAAGAGGGGAGAAGAGGAAGAAACAGGACAGAGGGAAGAAAGAGGGAAAGCAATATGTGGCATAGTACCTAAACTGAGCGTGAGGCACCATGACAGCCAGGTCCCTTACCTTAACAACATGAGGCGGTAGAGACTCCATTTCCGAGGCCTTCTGTGCGAGCGTCTCCAGGTTGACCTCCTGGGAGACCCTGCGTTTCCTGCGTGTGCTCTGGATGACGCCCGTCGGGGCCGCCTGGACGTCCCGGGCCCCGTTCTGCGAGCCCTGAGGCCCCGGGGCGGCCTGCTCCGGCGACACCAGGAAGGGGTTGTCGGACGGCGCCCCTCCTTCTTTGGAGAGCCGCCTGGATCTGCGAGGCTGGGGCTGGGCCTGGAGCTGGGCCTGGAGCTCTGTCGGGGGCTGCGACTGGGACTGGGGTAGGGGCTGGAGAGGGGGCTGCGGAGGCTCCGTGAGCTGGGGTTCTGGGGTAATGTCCTGGATAAGCGGTTCCTGGATCTTTGGGGGAGCTGGCACAGCAGACTCCTGGGAGTGTACTACCACAGGCTGTGCCTGTGGGTGAGAGTGTGCGTTTTGTGCACTAGGGTAATAGTCAAGCACATGAGGGTTTTGTTGTTGCAACTGCTGATGTTGCATTTGCTGCTGAATTTGGAGCTGTTGCTGCTGCTGCTGTATTTGCTGCTGTTGCATTTGTTGCTGCTGCTGCTCATGCTGTATTTGTTGCTGTTGCTGTTGCTGCTGTAGCTGTTGATGCTGAAGGAGTTGCTGTTGCTGCATTTGATGGTGTTGCTGTTGGATTTGTTGCTGCTGGAGTATGTGTTGTTGTTGTTGCTGGCGTTGTATTTGCTCTTGCTTCTGCAGCTGTTGTAACTGCTGCGGGGGTTTGGACTGCGTTGAGTAGTTGAGATTGGGTAAGGTTGTCCTGTTGGCTTGGAAGGACTGGTAGTAAAGGTGCTGCTTGGGCTGGCCAAAAGCCAACTGGAAAGGTTGCAAGACCGAGCTGCCTCCTTGGTTGGATGTGCTGTGCTGCTGCGTGTTCAGCACGCCTGGTTTAAGGTTCTGCTGAAAAGCCTGGGCCTGCTGTTGCTCCTGCTGTTGCTGCTGCTGTTCCCACTCTAGCCCCCGGGCCTTGGCCGCATCCCTGTAGGCTTCTTCCACAGCGCTGGCCCCTCGTGGTTGTTTGTCTGCAGCCCTGTTAGGGGGCTGTTGCTGCAGCTGTAAGCCAGAGGTCTCATGCATGGTCTTCACAAAGGCCGTCTGAGCCCTGGAGTCTGTTACGTTCACTCCTCCTATGTAATTAGCAAAGTTCTGCCCCCAGTTTGCAATGGTGGTCCAGGTAGCAGCTCTCTGCTGTTGGGCCTGTGATGGCTGCTGCTGACTAGGCTCTTGCTGGGGCCACTTCATGGGCACAGTCTGCTGATAATGACCCCTGCTCTGGTCACCCTTATCTGGGCTGAAGATGACGGAGTTGAGGTACATGTGAGGACCCTCTGGATTGGAGGACACGGTGCTAGCAGCCTCGCTCTGTCCGGCATCGGAAGCAGTGCCTCCAGGGGCATAATAGGAGCCTTCAGGGTGCTGGGACGTCTCCTTCATTGCAATGCTTTCGTTGAAAAATGTGATGCGCTTTCCTGTTCTTTTGGTGCTGGGTTTCTGCTGGGCTGGTACACTCATGGCGGGCATGAATACACAGACCCAGGAGAATATTTTGGGGGAGGGGGACAAAATCTGGGGGTAGTAAGCTATGCAGACAAAATACTAGCCTACACTGCCCATCAAACCCACCAGCTATTAATGTTCCACTGTGTGTGTCCACTTGAATTGGTTGATCCAAAAATCTAAGCGCAAAAAAACTTGTTTGTGTATATACCCATGGACAGGGCAGCCACACGGCAAAACTACATGGACAGCAGTAAGAGCAGTGGCCAGGTCAAACAACATAATCTTCTCTTCCCCTCTGCTGTTCTTTGTGACCTATTCAGTGGCGGCTGGGCTGGGGTGAACGGTGCAGAAGGAGTCCACGTGTTCTGCTCATTCATGGGCGACACCCTGTATAGAGAAAATGAGAGAGGGGTCAAGCATGGAGCCATCAGACTAAAGAGGTCCCCGCAGGGGGAGTTCATTATCAGCCCCGCCCCCGCGATGTAAAAACCTGCTGTGTGCCTTTTGAACAATACAGCTCCACTGAAAGGTATCGGGTGGGAGAATAGAGGAGCGGAGGGGTGGGGCTAAGCTGGGTCATAATTAGCTAAGCTCTAAGGACATGCATGCAGGCCAGCACATATGAAAAGGTCATTAGGGCAGTTGGGTGGTTGTTAATAGAGAGATGTCTAAATCAATCATTCCTGAAGAATGACATTAGAGAGGATAGCATCACGGTTTTAGGATGGGCCGTGCCATTCAGAGCAGCAGTGAAGTGCTGCCATGCACTGAACAACACAAGTTCATCATTCTTCAGGCTCACTGATAACTTTGACATCTTAACAAAGCCCCACATGACTCCACTGATGTCTAGCACACAGGATGTTCTCCTTCCCGCCAAGGCCTACGAAACACACAGTAGGTTAAATGGAAGATAAAAAAGATTTAAAACACACACACACACACACACACACACACACACACACACACACACACACACACACACACACACACACACACACACAGTTAACAGTAGTCTCTGAGTCATCAGTTGCACAGAAAAAGGAACCTGTACCCTTTGAACCATGTGTTCATCCTCAAAAGGGAAGGGCAAATGAGAGTGAGCAAGCATGAGTCATGATGAAACAACCTGCAAGGAAAATGCAGGGGGAAAACAGCAGGAGAGCACTGGAAAAGGCCATGTCAAAATGGCCTCCCACCAAGGACGTGGTGGCCGTTAGGCGGTCAATTCTATTGCCATGGCTATTGGCTAGCCATTATCATCATCAAAAATATGATCTGATGGCAGGGTTTCAGAGCAGACACAATGCAGTCTGCCAAGTCTTCAGGGGCACACAGGCCGTTTCTGTTGCAGTTATACTCCTTTGGCCCAGCTGTATAAAATGCACATCTTTGTCAGTGTTATGCATCAGTCAACAATCTGATAATGAAATGATCTGCTCCTCTGTCACTGCGAGAATCATCGGGATCAAACTACTTGCCTACTGCAGGACTCGGGTTGCATTTGACATATCTGTCAAAGTGATTATATTTAATTAACATTAGAATCGAACATCGTTGGCGATGCCTGTCGCTTCTCTGATATCTGAAGAAGTGGCTGTCAATTGTCACCCTTTACTCTAGTGGCCTAGTAAAACTCTCGCTCTCTCTCTCTCACTCTCTCACTCTCTCTCTCTCTCTCTCTCACACACACACACACACACACACACACACACACACACACACACACACACACACACACACACACACACACACACACACACCTTAAAATAGACAGCTGCAGCTGTTCAGATGCTGCACTAGCTCTGAGGCACCACTGAACATGGAGACTGAATCATGTTATGTGAAACAAGCTAAATCTCAGACTCCTCTGTGAACAGTGTATGCAAAAGCTATAGCACTTGCTTGCAGAATGACCGTGCTTCGATCGGTGCAAAAACATGCCTGTTGTTTATGGAGAGAGGAGATTACAGTGAGCATGTAAGGACAGTCTGTGCAGAACAGCCACTCTCGATCTGAAGTGAGGGCTGGATCATGACGTATCATCACAAGTGCAACATTACACAATCCTCATGGGGTTTAACCCAATAAACGAAGTAACACGTTCAATTGGCTTAAAATAAATGTCAAGTGCAGTCAGCCGCCTAATCCACCGCTGTTTCCTGATTTAAATCGGACCGTGTCGCCCAACTCGCACAGCCCGGGCCTGCGCGGTGCAGGAGGGTGCAAAGAAAACACCATGGCACGACCAATCAAAAGAGGAAAAAACGAAAAACACGCTGCAACCCTCTCCCTGGACTCCCCCCACTCTCCACATCCCTGTGGCCGCCAGCTCAGCGCTATTTACGAGAAACCCTTTGTTGCAGAAAACGGATTATCCAGCCACTAATGCCATGCCCCGCTGCAACAACGCAGCCTGTTCATGTAACAGGAACTGCAACGCAAAGTATGGGCATATAATAACGCTGCGAGGTCGACCCAACTTGTCAACACAGTAGATACGTCACACACGTCACCTATATTTCCACTTTTCGTGCGTAAAGTAAACGTCAATTCGCTTCGATTAAGATCACACATGCCACGCCGCCACATTGACCTGCTTTACAGCCATAATAATAAAGCGATGAGTGGACACCCGTCCGCCTAAACGAGGTAAACAAACTTTGTCAACCCACTGTCGCGCATAATAACAACATGCATTGTCGATGGCTGCAGTCATCAACCCCGATACTTACTGTGTTTATCATGAAAGCTGTCCGCAGGATGATCGCAGTCTCCACCGTGCACAGTCACACAGCACCACAGACCTGTGATGATGACTGCATACATCCCCAAGGTTGACTCATGCTATGCTGCTGACCTCACTTAGTATTTTACCCCCCCCTCCCCACTCCAAGGAAAGGGGGTCGATGTCAACAACAACACGAAAAACGAAGCTCTAATCTGCAGAAACGCTGGGGCAATGCCGCCGCTGTCTGTTGCACATTATTGCACTCCGATTGCAAGGAAAAACACACTGGATGCAACATCATATAATTGCAGCGCCGCAGAGCCCGCAGAGCCAGCTGGCTACGCCTCTTGACACTCTTGACACGGTCTGGCTACGCCTCTTGACACGGTCTGGTATACACATCACCCTTCAAAATAAAATACTCGTTGCTTTCTATCTTCCACACAAAATAAAATACTCGTTATTTTTCTCTTGATTTAAAGAATTACAAGAACAATTATGCTTTCTATCTTCCACACTGAGCGTAGTTAGGCTCGTTTTCAACTCACCCAACACATTTTGTTTTTCATATGTATATTTTATGGATTTGGAAAATGTTTCTAAATCCTTTTTAAAGGTTGTAGACAGAGTAGAGTTTTGCTATACAGTATTTACATTTCTGTATAAAATATTTGGTCAAAATAATTACATTGTTCATTAAAAATTATTTTTTTTTACCTTCAATGAATATTCAAAATTTGACAGTTTCAAGTATAAATGGTGGTAGTGCATCAATGCTATATTTAATCCATAAATTCAAATTAGACCAAAAGCTAGTAGCTAATCCAGTGAAAAACATAAATTATCTGTTGTCTCTATCTCTGTATTACAAAAATGGCAAGAATTACAATCAATATTAAAATTATTCTCAGGAATAATCCCCTTGTTGGAGTGGATATTGCGTTATAAGAGTGGGGGGCACAGGACCCCCTGGTGCGCAAGGTCCTGGAGGTGGGGGGTCTCTGCCGGAGGTGTGGTACCCGGGCAAGGTGAGGGGCAGGGCGGGTAGTGGAGGGGGACCTGCCTGGGTCTCTGGTGCCCAGGAGAGGGGCTCCAGGCCTGGGTAGTGGATGGGTGGTGATAGGGGACTTGCCTGGGTGTCTGGTGGCTGACAGAGGGGCCCCAGGCCTGGGTAGGGGATGGGTGGTGATAGGGGACCTGCCTGGGTCTCTGGTGCCCAGGAGAGGGGCTCCAGGCCTGGGTAGTGGATGGGTGGTGATAGGGGACCTGCCTGGGTCTGTGGTACCCGGGAGAGGGGCTCTTAGCCTGGGCAGAGGCAGTGTGGAGGTAAGGGGACCTGCCTGGGTCTGTGGTACCCGAGATAGGGGCTCTTAGCCTGGGCAGAGGCAGTGTGGAGGTAAGGGGACCTGCCTGGGTCTATGGTACCCGAGATAGGGGCTCTTAGCCTGGGCAGAGGCAGTGTGGAGGTAAGGGGACCTGCCTGGGTCTATGGTACCCGAGATAGGGGCTCTTAGCCTGGGCAGAGGCAGTGTGGAGGTAAGGGGACCTGCCTGGGTCTGTGGTACCCGAGATAGGGGCTCTTAGCCTGGGCAGAGGCAGTGTGGAGGTAAGGGGACCTGCCTGGGTCTGTGGTACCCGAGATAGGGGCTCTTAGCCTGGGCAGAGGCAGTGTGGAGGTAAGGGGACCTGCCTGGGTCTATGGTACCCGAGATAGGGGCTCTTAGCCTGGGCAGAACTGACACACACGAACTCTTAATGCGTTGTTGGACCGTGTCAAGAGGCGTAGCCAGACCGTGCCAAGAGGCGTAGCCAGACCGTGTCAAGAGGCGTAGCCAGCTGGCTCTGCGGGTCTGCAGTTAGATGTATCTCACTGGATGCGGCCTTTCGCTGTGCATCGAGCAACCAGCGAGCAACACTCTCTCTAGTCTGTGGCTGTCTTGTGATCCCCTCTAGCTCGCTCGCCACACCCACTTCCATGCCCATACAAGGCCTTCCTCCTCCATGCAGCGCGCTGTAATTTACTGTGCAAGATCCCTCTCGGTCCATGCGGGAAATTCCGACACACGGACGGGAGGACCGTGGGGGAAGACACTCTCACACTTTCACTTTTCGGAATATGGTATGGTTTATATGAGTTTACTCATCTTGGGGTAGGGAGGTGTGACTTGAGAATGTGTGATAAAAAGTCACATTCAGTTCCTGCAGTTGAATTGGAATGCATGGCACGAGGAAACCGAATTGAATTGAATAGCCTAATTCCACTTCTAACATTGTAACATGAGCAAATATTGAATATCAAATGCAACTATGCATTGTATTATGATTACAGGTAATGCAGCCGAAAAGTCGCCTAGCTTTTATATGATATGATAATAATATAATATATTATATTATAATATCATATAAAAGCTAGGCTACTTTTCGGCTATATATTAAATATATGACACATCTATGTGCAATCTCTGATAATGTTGTTGGAAAATAAATAAATTCAATTCCAATTATGTTTCCTGTATCCCCCCCCCCCCCCGATTCCAATTCTGAGGAACTGGAACTTGAATAATTTACATTAAATCATGCAGGAAGTAGTGCCCACAATGATGTAAGCTATATGAAGGCCCTTAGAAAGGCATAGCCTACCTACATGTTGGTGGTTGTTTGCCTCGAGGATCAGGTATGGGATTAGGTTGAATATGTACCACATCAGCACACACATCACACTGCAGTGCAACATGTTTGCCTGGTTAAGGAGGATTTACCTTTTTTTGTGAACTCATGAACGGGGGTAGATATATCAAATTGCAATTATTTTCATAGTAGGCCATTCCCCCTGTAGTGGCAGCAGCAATCTAAACTAACTAACGTTAACGCCAACTGGTGAAGTAGCTACAAAAATAAAACATTGACTAAAATACAAATAAAATAACAGATAACGTTGATAGTGGAACCAGTGCAATGCAATATCATGGTAATAGGCATGACCAGGCATCTCTCTCTGTGTCTGTCTCAAAATAACGTGCAAAGCCTGAAAACATTCACAGATGCTGTTGACAAGAAGCCGAGTCAGACTGACATGCCTGCCTCTTATGACACTGCACTGGGTGTTTGTTTGTCTCTCTCTTCTCTCTCACTGTGTGTGTGTGTGTGTGTGTGTGTGTGTGTGTGTGTGTGTGTGTGTGTGTGTGTGTGTGTGTGTGTGTGTGTGTGTGTGTGTGTGTGTGCGCGTGTGTGCGTGTGCGTGCGTGTGTGTGTGTGTGTGTGTGTGTGTGTGTGCGCGTGCGTGCGTGTCCTCCAGCTGAACATCATCTCCTCTCTTCTCTGCATTGTTTCAATTGAAGCAACACTTTTTTTTTGCATACCACTGATTCCGCCGATTACATCAATTTTTTGTAAGGGGAATCTTGCGCACGGCAGAGATATGAATCAAGAAACATTACTGGTCAGTGGTCATTTATAATTGACACACTGACAGTGTCTATCTTCTCACAAAACTTTCTAATTTCTTTGGCTCCTTCAACGGCTAGCTGTCTAACTTCATTATCAATAACTAATGAAACAACGCTTACTTTCGGCTATAAACAGCAACATCAACCACGGGCAGCCATGCATAAGCGTGTAATCTTGCAGTAATGCTACTTACATTAAACTCAGTCTCTCCATGGTACCCACACAAGCCTTCATTTCCACGCCATTTCCCGGTTCTGTTACATTACATTTGTCGTTATCTGAATGAACGTTAGCGAGTTACGGTGAGAGAAATCCCCGTTAAACTTTTTCTGGTTCATCCACAAGGCGTCACTTCCCAGTTCCACTTTGCACTCAAAAGGGGGGAGGTCCCTGGTTATTACATGTGGAAAACTGCGCTGATAGCTGATACAACAAGACAGGATTTATCCGGTAATGATATAGATTGCAATGGCAATATGTAAAAATAGCTGTTGAATCTGCAGTCTTTGATCAACTCTGACACTGACACCACTTCTGTATAGCAGCTAGCAGCCTTTAGCTAAGCAGCCTTGCTGCTAAACTGTACTTAATAGACAAAGACGATATTTTACGATCAAGATCATTACAGGACTAGCTACACCGGAACACCGTAGGGCAGGAAATGATCTTGCACTTGTCTTGCGTACAACTGTAAAAAAAACAACAACAAAAAAACAGGCCAGCACACTCAATCAAAGCCTGTTCTCTTTTCTAATAAGTGTATTTTTGCCTTGCAAGGTGCACTTGTAAACATTAATGTAGTTATGGTACATAAGTTATTCAAGACGTCACCATACTACGCATGCGCAAAACCAGCTCCTGCGCGAACTGTTCTTTTAAGCGAACACGGAAGTTGTTCAAGTGAATCATCTCGCTTTGCCCTGCTACGCTTTTGACAGAGCGAGTGCAGAGCACTGGGTGCAGAGATGGTACATTGGTAGGCTACATGTTTGCTAAAAACAACGCTACGAGTCGGCGTTGTAATTTGTTTGCTGATTTTCTTGTTGCTGTTTAATATACGATTTCGAAGTCACATTATACGCAGTTATTCTGTGTAAAAAGTCAGAAGTGTGCTGCCAGGTCTGTGTTTCAAAACAGTTACCTTACGCAGGGATGAAAGTGCAAAGAGTTGTGCTCAACACCCGGCCTGGTATGAAGTAAAATAATATACCCTTTTCATGTCAAAATATGTGCTCTTTCGTTAATCTCCGTGTTGTACTGACCCCTGGTGGCTAACGTTTACTTATTCTTTTGCTAATTCTCTTCACCAAGGTAAAAATGGGGTGCCAGTTCCTGAAAATTTCCGCCTTGAGGAGACGACTTTACCACTTGACCTGGAAGAGGGGGAGGTCCTCGTCCGAACACTTTACCTCTCTGTCGACCCTTACATGGTATTGAAGGCATTCAGAAATAATTTATATATTTTAGCATATTGTTAATTTTACAAACTATGGTACAGGCTTAAAGGAACGTTATCACATGCAACTCTTTTGAGCGGACAGTCTGCATTTAGTTTTGGTTAAATGGAAAAAAGGGGGAGTAGAGCAAGTAGGAACCCACCTGTGGCATCTAACTAAAACTTCCTGTACTCAAGCTATGCAAATGCAGTCAGTCCCACAGACTTCAATATTCAAGATTTTTATTGTCACTCCGTAGTACAAGTATCACGTGTGAAATTATTGTGCTGTGGACTCCGTTTACAACATAGTACAATTATAACAGGGCATATGAGTGCAAAAACAACAAGAGACACAACAAGCAATAAGGCAGTAGAGTGATAAGACAAGTCAGAGACAGTGGCATATTCACTGCACATAGGTGCACATGTCATGTGCATACTTTGGACGTACTTAAACATTTTAAATTCGACGTATTTGACGTACAGGTGCAAATAGCATATACCTAATTAAACATACAATTAAACATTAGACATACATAATGGTAGCATCTACAGTGCGGTACAGTACAGCTACTACACTATTTGTGTATGTTAAGGAGTCTCGTGGCCTGCGGGAAGAAACTGTCCCTCAAGCGATTTGTGCGTGCTTTTGGGACCCTGTATCTCCTCCCTGAGGGTAACAGGGAGAACAGGTTGTTGTGGGGATGGTTTGTGTCTTTGATGATCTTCAGGGACCTCCTGAGGCACCGCTGGTTATACAGTTCCTGCAGTTCTGGCAACTCACATCCTGTTACGTGCTGGGCCGCGCGCCTCACTCTTCGTAACGCCCTGCGGTCCATGGTGGTACAGTTCCCGTACCAGGTGGTGAAGCAGCCAGTCAGCAGGCTTTCAATGGTGCCTCTGTAGAAGTCCCTAAGGATTTCTGGCCTTAGCCCAAATTTCTTTAGGCCGCCTGAGTCCGTGTAGTCACTGTTGGGCCTTTTTGACAACAGTGGCGGTGTGACCGGCCCATGTCAGGTCCTGGTGGATGTTGACTCCCAGGTACTTGAAGCTGTCCACCCTTTCCACCACTGTGCCGTTGATGGTGATTGGGGGGTGTGCGCCCCCGCCCCTCCTGTAGTCTACAATGACCTCCTTGGTCTCGGAGACGTTCAGAGAGAGGTGGTTGTCCTGGCACCACTGTTCCAGGACCCTCACCTCCTCTCTGTAGGCCGTCTCGTCGCCCCTGGAGATCAGCCCCACGACTGCTGTGTCGTCTGCAAACTTCACGATGGTGTTACAGATTTGAGTCGCCACGCAGTCGTGGGTGTAGTAGAGGTCGTACCAGAAGGGGCTGGAGACGCATCTCTGGGGCGCTCCTATGCTGATGGTCAGTGGGGAGGAGGTGAGGTTGCGCACTCTCACCACCTGGCGGCGGTCTGTCAGAAAGTCCAGGATCCAGTCACACATTGCTGTGTTTAGTCCCAGGACCTTGAGCTTGCTTGGACCTTGAGGGTACTATGGTGTTGAATGCTGAGCTGTAGTCCACGAACAGCATTCTCACATAGGTGTCCTTCCCCTCCAGGTGTGAGAGGGCAGTGTGGAGTACATGTGCTATTGCATCCGCCGTGCTCCTGTTCGGGCGGTATGCAAATTGGAGCGGGTCGTGGTCCGGGGGGAGTGTGGGGCGGATCTGTGATATGACCAGCTTTTCAAAGCACTTGCTGGCTATGGGCGTGAGGGCTATTGGGCGCCAGTCGTTTAGGCTGGTCACTTTCTGCTGTTTGGGGATGGGGATGATCGTTGCCGCTTTGAAGCAGGAGGGAACTTGCCAGAGGGAGAGGGACTGGTTGAAAATGTCTGTGTATATATATGTATATATGTGCAGGCCCGCCCGGGGATGCCGTCCGGGAGGGTGAGAGGAGAGGATAGGGGGGGGGGGGGGAGGTGATGGAGAGGGGGAGGAGAGGTGGGGGGGAGAGGAGAGGTGGTGGAGAGGGGGAGGAGAGGAGGGGGGGGTGGCGGAGAGGGGGAGGTGGGGAGGAGAGGGGGGGTGGTGGCGGGGAGGGGGGTGGGAGATGTGGTGGGTTGGGGGGTGGGCGCTCTGGCAGAGGGGTCAAACCTGGCGTAGAACGCGTTGAGTTCGTCCGGCAGGGTGGGTGACGCGTCTGGGTTTTGCTGTTGTTTTTCCCCTTTGAAGTCTGTGGCAGCGTGGAGTCCTCTCCACAGGTGTCTGGGGTTGTTGGAGTCCAGTTTCTCCTCCAGCTGCCTGCCGTATTCTCTCCGCGTTTTTTTGATTGTGGCTCGGAGGGCGTATCTCGTCCGCTTGTATTGTTCTGGCGTCCCGGACTTGAAGGCGGTGGCCCGGGCGTGAAGTGCTGCAGCCCGGACATCACAGTTGATCCAGAGTTTCTGGTTTGGCATTGTTTTAACTGATATACAATCAGAGGAAAAACTCCCTCACCTCCTTTATGATGCCTCTGTCACTGTCCTCCTCTGCATCTCCTCTGCAGCGATGTCGTATGAATGAAGAGACAGGTGCAGAGTACCTGACTCCATGGCAGCTGGGTGAGTGTGCGGACGGTGGAGGGGTTGGTGTGGTCGAGTCCAGCCGCTGCGGTGCTCTCTCTGAGGGAGATGTGGTCACTTCATTCAACTGGGCTTGGCAGACTCATGACGTTGTAAAAGGAAGTGTCTTACAGAAGGTGAGGCTTATATTGATCTCTTTCAGCAGTGGCATGTTTTCTGCTTAATGGTCCCCAGGTAAATTATGTCAAAATTGCCTTCAAATGTATCCCCAAAAATGGGGATTCATGTAATAATTTGTGTGGACAACTAGGATGTGTTCTTGTAAAGCTCAATGATATAACATGTCATTAACACACCCAAGGTTAGTGGTGCAATTCGGACTATACTGGAAAAAAAAAAGTATGCATTCATTTATACTTTAAAAGCAAAAGGAAAATGTTACATTATTATACAGTATGGATCTTATGACCTCATGTTATGCCTTCATTCCCCTGAATTGTACATGCCAATCTTATTGATCTTATTATTTTGAATTTCTCATGCCCCCATACTGATAGCACCCTGCATGTAAGAGAAGAGCCATGTATGGATTAAAGCGGCAACTAACGATTATTTTCATGATCAATTAATCTACTGATTATTTTTGCGGTTAATCGACTAATCATTTAGTCTATTGAACCTTACTTAGTTTGACCAGCAGCCAAAATAATAATACATGATTTATAATGCTCTCAAATGGAAAGCAAATCTTAACATTTGTGGTTGTAACCAGCAAATATTTGGTATTTTTATTTAAATAACTTAATAAATAATTACTTAAATTAGATAAATAACTACAATGATTAATCGATTATCAAAATTATAATCAATTAATTTTCTGTTGACTAATCTTTTCAGCACTAGTATGGATATTGATATCAATTGATATTATCAGTTGTAAACTTGACCCTCTCTCGACTGCAGCTGGACCCACAGTTGGTCGACGGGCACTTGTCCTACTTTCTGGGTGCAGTCGGTATAACAGGCCTCACTGCACTGCTGGGCATTAGGGAGAAGGGTCATGTGACCAAAGGAGCTAATCAGACCATGGTGGTGAGCGGAGCAGCCGGGGCCTGTGGCTCCATCGCTGGACAGGTAAACTCCACTTTGCGATCATTCAAAAGTCTAATCCAATGGAATATCGGTCAGGGAGAGAAAGGTAGTTTTATTTGATGGGAGGGACAGAGGGGATTGTTAAAAATATATGTGATGATTTTAATGGTTGGAATTTTACTTATATTTACCCCTACTGGTGCAACTGGTCACATTACTCTGTTTTCCAGCAAGTAAAAGCAATGTGAATTCATTTAATGGAGACTTTAAGGTTGTATACTGTGATAAGATGCAAGAAAACATCCATAAAAACTGTAGGTTTTCTACACATTTATCCCCTCATAGACTGACTTGTTTCAGTTATTTATTTTGAAATATGAATTTTGAATATTTTGAAAATGTAAGTAAAACATTGCAGTGACCCAAACTGACCCATGCCATTTCTTGAGATGATCTGACTGTCTCATTCAAATGTAAGAAAGATGTGAGAAAGATGGCCGATGGTAGGTGGTGATGGAACTATAATTACTACATTTGGGAAATCACACTCAGGGCCGCACATCTGCTCCAGCTAACCATGAATATTGATATTAGCCGCATTCAAAATCGTTCACTCATTCACTCACTCACTATTCCCATATAGTGTTTATGATATAGTGAACTATATGGGGAATGATCAAAATGAGTACACAGATTCGATGATCAAAAAGACTACACAGATTCGGTAAAGACAACCGCATTGCATTGTGGTATACCGGCGAAAATGTAGGGTACATTCATTGTTCACTAGAAATCGCTGTGCATTGTGGGTATTTCATAGTGGACTAAATAGTGAATCAAATTAACAGTTTAGAATTCGGACACTATAAAAAAAATGGCGACACACTAAATAGTCCACTATTTCTGTCATAGGGGCCGATTCCAAACAGGGCTAGTGAGTACATAAATGAGATCACATGACAGGAAGTGAAACCCTGATGCTGTTTCCCAGATCGGCCGTTTGGACGGCTGTGTGAAGGTGGTGGGGCTCTGCGGCTCTGCTGAGAAGTGCAGAGCTTTAGTGGAAGACCTCGGCTTCTCCGCGGCCGTCAACTACCGACAGGACGACGTTCCCACTCGGCTGAGGGAGTGCTGCCCGGACGGTGTGGACGTTTACTTCGACAATGTGGGAGGTCCCATCAGCGACACTGTAATAGCACAGGTACTGTATCAGGTGTGACTGTGTGTTGGCTGTGGATTCAAAAGAGCTTCCCCTCTCTCCTTGAACTCTTTGATCTGACCCCCCCTCAACCCAACCCCCATCTTTAGATGAGCAATGGCAGCCATGTGATCCTGTGCGGCCAGATCTCTCAGTACAACAAGGACGTGCCTTACCCCCCGCCCCTGAGCCAGGAGACACAGGAGGCGCTGAGAAGCAAGAGCATCACCCGGGAGCGATTCATGGTGTTGAACTACATGGAGAAAACAGAGGCCGCCCTCTTCCAGCTCAGCCAGTGGGTTAAATCAGGCCAACTCAAGGTAAGGAGGATGAAGATGATGATGATGGTGATGATGATGTGTGGGTCAGGGTGGGAATTTTGTCATTTTAGGGGCAAGGCCATTCGCAAAAAAAATGTAGGGCACAAGGCTACATGCCAGGGCACAAAGGCTCTATTGACATTGTGAAGAGCGATTTCTCTGAAATGTGTTCAAATGAGCCAATTACACATTCTTTGCATAGGGCAGGCTACATTAAACTGACCATACAGAGCATCTTGTAACTGTAACCAGCCACTGACAAAAACATTAAAGGCCCCCTAAACTGATACTAATCAGACTACATATAGTGGCTTATTGTCCTTAATTCAAAAGTTCCTTAGCCACAGTGGGCAGTGACTGGCAACAATCCAGACTCACACAAAAGATCAATGTCCAAAGGTTTTTTTTCTTGTCAAAATGTATGTCTATTTATTTGCCCTTTTACAGCTCCATTCTTCCACAGTCATTACATAACTTAAATACTTGAAACAAACTAAAACCCCTTTTAGACTGGTCAAAAATCCCACTAATATCCACAAAATAGTGGCATTTTCTTCAGTCTAAAAGTTCCCAAGCTGCGCCATTTACCCGATAGAGCGACCCTGCAAGTGAGGTGGGTTTTTATGCAGCGGCTCTGCTCCGGCTGGCGATATAAATCTTGGCGGTGGTCCAACCCGTGATTTTCCGTGAGTTGCTGCCCCTTTTCCAGCGTGAGTCAATGCGATCCAGTTGGTCCCATATGCTGAAATTCAACTTTCTTGCAGAGAGAAAAGTGTCTCTCGTCGTCATGCACGAGTGCACCCCACAGAGCTCACGAGCCCAGCAGCCCCAGGCACATAGACTGCGTCAAGTCAGCCAAATGTAAGTAGGTCGTCCGCTTTAGCTCTTTCAAAATAAATCCCTCGTTGTAACGTTCACATTTTGAGTAATGATTTACAGCTTCACTATTATGTAATCTTAACATCAAAACGAGTATTTTGATACGATGTTTGCTGCTTCGTTTGTTGAAACACCTTTTTCTCTTCCAACGTGCATCAGTGAGGCTATTTACTTGTTTAAATGACATTAATTTGACATTTTCATCCGGAAGTTTTCATTTTGTTTTAGCTGGCCTGACACTACTGCACCTAGGGCAGCCGTGAGAGAAGGGAAAGGGGAGGGGGAAGAGACAGCCCACAGCGGTGGAGAAACGCGGGTTGAGAGTGCGATATATAAAAGTTTAAAAGGCGATGCTGCTGCTACCCCCTGCTGCTTTCCTGGGTAACAAAAACATGTGTACTAGTGGGTCTTTTGATGTAAAAAAGGTATAAGAAAGATGAAAAACCTTAATTCGCATGAACAAAGGGAAAAACCATCATCTTCAGCATGGTCAAAGACTGTGTGCCCTGCCAGGCCACTCCCCCTGCCTTCCAGGATTACCTGAGGCCTGATGTCTTTTCTCCTGCCAGGTAATTCACAGTAGCATTGACTTAACTGTACAGTACACTCACTTTTGGCCAGCCAGCTAACCCAGCATCTACTATGATGAGACATCGCCTCAACCTATGAACTCTTGTGACTGTGTATGTCACTCCAGCTACTGGAGGAATGAGGAGGAAGAGTGTGGCTCAAAAGAGTCTCTAAGTCATCTGGGTTCTGCTGGGTTGACGCTGGCAGACGTGAAATCAGGTCCCGCGCGACTGAAGACATCACTGATGTCTGATCCTGTATGTCACGCCGAATGGCCTGAAACATGGCAGTGTAGGTCTTCATGTGCTCTGCACGCAGCTGTGCAAGCTCTGCCCTCTGCTGCTCTTCGCGGGACACTTGTTTTTCCTCCCGAAGGCGCTCTCTCTCCTCCTGCTCACGGTCCATTCGAACCCACAGCTCCTTTAGATCCGTCGCCATCATCTGCCCCTTTGTGAGTTTCTGCCTTTTTTTGGGCGGGGGCTGGAATCCTAGAGAACAGAGGAAAATATAACACACACACACACACACACACACACACACACATAACAAGCTCTTAGAACACAGGCAAACTAAAAAATACATGGGGGGGGGGCATGTTAGGATTTACCCTACATTATAAAGCTTGGGGGAAGGGGGGTACTTTAGCTATGTTTAGGTTTTGTCTAAGCTTTTGGGGTGTTTATTATCTGTTCATTATCTGCTCTGGCTTTGTTTGTAAACAGGTATGGTATCTTCCAACCAAGCCCCCCACAAGGGAAACCCCGCCAAGGGCCGCCATTAATAATCACTTGCAATAACAACAATAACACGTTTTTACCTGAT
The DNA here is from genome assembly GCF_964638095.1 of Poromitra crassiceps. Classification (NCBI taxonomy): domain Eukaryota; kingdom Metazoa; phylum Chordata; class Actinopteri; order Beryciformes; family Melamphaidae; genus Poromitra; species Poromitra crassiceps. Next base: position 23,898,767 of record NC_139625.1, on the reverse strand, counting down.
TCGTCAGACGCCGCGTCTCTACTGCTGGGCCTGTTATCCATGTCCGTCCCCAAACTGTCTGCAGCCTCGGTCTCAGGAGAATTGCTGCAGGACGGCGTCGCTTCTGGGGTCTGAGCATTAGATCCATGGGTCTGAGGCTCAGCTGGTTCCTCCATGTTGCTAACTAGAGCAACCGGCTGTGGCTCAGCTGGTTCCTCCGTGTTGCTAACTAGATCAACCGGCGGTGCAGAGTGGCTGGTCCCCCAAATGGGCTGGCACAGGTCATAATAATCTGGCCAATCTAAGCGGTCGTTTACTTGGTGGAATTTCTTCCTCAAGCCCTTCAGCTTGCTCGTGACAGCTTGCTTGTCCCGAGAATACCCGCGCTTTTGCATCTGTTTCGACAGCATCTCTAATAACGGGCCATCTCTCACTGTCCCTGTTATATTGCGATTGAACTCGTCTTTTGCTCGGAGCGTAAGTAGCTCCCGGACCTCGCTGTATCCCCAGTTTGACATGATGCTCTTGTTGTTGTTCGTCGTCGTGAGACGCTGACCACTGGGTCAGACCCACCGTCGACGTAGACGGCTATGGGCGGAAGACCTTCTTCTTCTTCTTCTTCTTCTAATAGCTTTCCGGCAGACTAGATGCCTTACGGCACATTGCTGCCTCTCACTGGTCGGAAATATTACTGTTTATGGCGTTTCTAATTCCACAGGAGTAATCCTGTGGCGGCATGAATTCAAGGACTGCTTTCAATCAGTCTTGCCTGATTCTCAGTGGGATTCAGCAGGCTCTTCATTGATACAGTCTTGGTGCCCAGGCTTAATACAGCAGCATACAGCCTTTCTCTTTCTTGTGTGTAACAGTTACATTCCATTCCACTAGTGTATCCAGCTGCAACAAATAATTCAGCCCAACTTCCCATGCTAGCTCTCCTATAGGAACAAGCAACAAATAGCCTATCCATTCTTTACATTATTTTAATACAAATAAAGATGTAAAAGGACAGGAATGTGTGCTGTACATCTTAATATAACACAAAATGTTTTTTTTTTGTTTTTTTTTACATTCTAGCAAGACACTGCTATTGCTAGATAATTTTGTGGCTCAGAATTTCTGAGTCAGAAATAACATGATTCTGCAGTCACATGTTTGTTCTAATTTGAATTGATTGTACCATGGTTGTATTGAATCATGAAACCCTTGTATGATCAAGCAAAGCATTGCACACAGTTCATTTATAATTATTTCACTTATTTTTAGCATCCTGAGATTTACAGTGCAATGTGAAAAATCCCTTTTCCTTCACTCTCATCATCCTATGATATGGATGCGCAATATACGAGGGATCAGCCAAGCAGCATTTTGGTAAACAAACCACGTCACTGGGTGGCAACAGCAATGGAACCCTATGGAGCCTGAGTTTGAGCGTCTGACTCTAGCCGGCTCTCTAAGGCTTCAGGTCTTACAATCAATCAGAAAAAATGAGAAATTATTACAGTACATAATTCTGATAAAACTTCAATTTGTGGTATAAAGGTAAACAAGGCAGTCAGATATCTTGGTATCTTAATAAATAAGTCTGCATCGGATAGAATATCTTCCGATTTATCTCCCAAAATAGAAAAAGCAAAACAAGTCTTTAATTGCTGGTTGCAAAGAGACCTAACTGTTCAGGGCTGTGTACTGTTGTCAAAAGCAGAATATATCTCACGGATAGTATACCCTGCCATCTCACTCTATGTGGATACAAAGACCTGTGCAGCCATAGAGCCTCTCATTCAAGTTCATATGGAAAAACAAAACTGAGTATGTTAATTAAAAGAAAAACATGTATTAGAAGCTATGCTGAAGGGGGCTTAAACGCATTAGACTTCGGAACTATCAAACAAATTTTCAAGGTAAATTGGGTAAAACAAAAATAATTGTCAATGGTTTTATATCCCTAATTTATTTGATAAATGTGGAGGCCTACGTTTTCTTTTATCCTGTAATTATAAATGTGATAAACTGCCTGTCAAATTTGCCGATTTTCACAAACAAGCAGTTGAAGCTTGGAAGATGGCGTTTAATCGTAACTTTTCTCCACACTCATGCATAAATTGGAATAATCAACATGTCTTGTTTAGAAACAAATCCATGTACAGGTCATAAAAGAATGGTTCGATAAAGGTGTAGCATTTGTTTCGGATGTATTCACAGATGTTCATATTAACTTTTATTGTATGTTTGTGATTTGTTATGACTGATGCTAACATGATGAATAAAAGAAACGGAAGGGATCAAGTAATGTTTTTATTGCAAAGGGAAATCAAACAGTCACACAAAAAGTAACGAACAAAGCTGGGGGGGGCGGGGGCAACAAAAATGTCAAAATTAAGTCAAAAAAGTAACCCTAACTATAAAAAGGTAAAAAGTGTCAAAAGTAGTTATGGAAAGGTACCAAAAAAAAGTTAATAAAATAAGTCTTTACAAGGACTGCAACATTGCTATAGAGACAGTCGGTCAGTGTGGGAACGCCCACAAAATGTTATACGGCTGGCGCGTGAGTGGGGTAATTCCGCCCATATATCTCAATGGGCTGACTCACCAAAGGACAATGCTGCGGCTCTAACTACAGGATTGGGGATTCTAGAGCAAGATGCCGCCTATTCAGATGTGCGTTTAGTGCGGGGGTTGAATCCCTGATTGTGTCTGCCTGGGCTGGGCTAGCAGCTAAATGCTAATTACAGGGTTCATACAGACATTACAAAATGAAACTCAACGACTTTCAAGCACTATTTTTTTCCGCATTTTCAAGGACTTCACGCAAATCAAATAATTTATTTTCAAATATAAATTTGGCCCAAAAGTGGCATCAAATTTTCATTATATTACATTTTGTCTTTAACAAGTTAATTCTACTATCAATTTTGGGAATGGGACAGGAAAATATTTGTCTAAAGCAGTGGTTTTCAAATGGGGGTCCTTGAGGGGGTTCCAGGGGGTCCCCAGCCAAAAGGGGGGTAATTTATTTTCACTATAATTCCATTCATAAGTAACACAATGACTATTTTGGTCATGGGTTTTATACACTTTCTGTAATAAAACATCTAAAAGCATCAATCTTATTATCATATGGGGGACCGTGGGACAAAATCCTATGAAATGGGGGTCCGTGGTCTAATCTTTGTCAGTTTAGGGGTCCCTCATGTGAAAACATTTGAGAACCACTGGTCTAAAGATTGCTTTGACTTTGAACTCATACCTCAGTAAGCGCCTTTTGTCTTTTTAATACCAACCGTGGTCAAAATATAAGATGTGACAGTCACTGACAGACAGCGTTATGTGGTTCATGTGAAATTCAAGGACTTTTATGGCTCATTTCCACCACATTTTACTGCCCCGCACAGCTCGTCACCACTCGGCTCTAATCGTTTCGGCCCGATGGACGTTTTGCTTCCACCGCGGAGCATCTGCCCCCACCCACCCCTGCCCACAGCTGGTCGTCATAGCGACCGCATATCTGTCCTTCGCCTAATAGCCGAAGTAGGCTATAACATAACGTTACAATTAAATCCATCCACAGAACTTTTAAACTGTTTATGAAATACCGGTGCCTCTAAATGAGATACAGTGTACATGGGCAAATGTGACAATCGGCCAGGAGAATGGATATCACTTTGTAGTTAGTCAAACTCACAGGCATGCGCTGCGCTGTGCGGGGACGGGAGAGGCGCAACAGAGTGAAGCCTGTACCCCGCGGCCTCTCACCAGGCAAGACCGCGGCTTCACCAAACACCCGCTGCGGCCTAGCGGAGCGCTGCAGCCTCCACTCAGCTACAGAGCTCCCTGAGCAGCGGACTTTTCTCTCTCTCAGACAATTGAACACCCGCCACGATTTTATTTCACCGGAGGCGAAGGCAGCAACACAAAAGACTGATGGAAATATACATAACAGAAGAGAAGGTAAGCCCACTAAACAGGTATGCAGCTGCCAGCTTTGCATTGACAGTCAGTAGACAGAGTAAACACGATTCTGCCTGACCAATCAGTCGTCAACAATGTTTTCACGTCACCATATGAACCCGGGTTCACAGAATAGAACCACGACGAGGCAGGTACTAAAAGTAGCAAGACTCGACCCCAATACAACCCGGGCTGGGATAGTTTTTAGTGGTGGAATGAGACCATTTATCGAGTCGAGCGGAGCGGGATCGCGCTACTACCTGCGGTGGAAATGGGCCATTAAGCACCTTGTTTAAAAAAGGGGCTATTTTCAAGGTATTCCAGGAATAGATTCCCCCCCTCAAAATCCAAGCACCTTGGCAGAACCCTGTAATTATGCTGTATGGTGAGAACAGGGGGATTTACCCCACCCTGACCACGCCCCCAGCCAGCTAACCCAGCGTCTATGACAAGACATCGTCTCAACCTATGAACTCTTGTGACTGTGTATGTCACTCCAGCTACTGGAGGAATGAGGAGGAAGAGTGTGGCTCAAAAGAGTCTCTAAGTCATCTGGGTGCTGCTGGGTTGGCGCTGGCAGACGTGAAATCAGGTCCCGCGCGACTGAAGACATCACTGATGTCTGATCCTGTATGTCACGCCGAATGACCTGAAACATGGCAGTGTAGGTCTTCATGTGCTCTGCACGCAGCCGTGCAAGCTCTGCCCTCTGCTGCTCTTCGCGGGACACTTGTCGTTCCTCCCGAAGGCGCTCTCTCTCCTCCTGCTCACGGTCCATTTGAACCCACAGCTCCTTTAGCTCCTTCGCCACCATCTGCCCCTTTGTGAGTTGCCTTTTTTTTTTCGGCCGGGGCTGGAATCCTAGAGAACAGAGGAAAATATAACACACACACACACACACACAACAAGCTCTTAGAACACAGGCAAACGAATTAAAAAACATTGGGCGGGGGGGGGGGGGGCATGTTAGGATTCCCCCTACATTATAAAGCTTGGGGGGGGGGACTACTTTAGCTATGTTTATGTTTTGTCTAAGCTTTTGGTGTGTTAATTATCTGTTCATTATCTGCTCTGGCTTTGTTTGTAAACAGGTATGGTAGGCACCCACCCTCTTCCAACCAAGCCCCCCACAAGGGAAAACCCACCATTAATCACTAGCAATAACACGTTTTCACCTGATTCGTCAGACGCCGCGTCTCTACTGCTGGGCTGCCATATGTTATCCATGTCCGTCCCCAAACTGTCTGCAGCCTCGGTCTCAGGAGAATTGCTGCAGGACGGCGTCGCTTCTGGGGTCTGAGCAGATCCATGGGTCTGAGGAGGCTCAGCTGGTTCCTCCATGTTACTAACTAGAGCAACCGGCTGTGGCTCAGCTGGTTCCTCCTTGCTAACTATATATAGAGCAACCGGCTGTGGCTCAGCTGGTTCCTCCGTGTTGCTAACTAGAGCGGTGCTGGTCCCCCAAATGGGCTGGCACAGGTCAAAATAAGGCCAATCTAAGCGGTCGTTTGCTTGATGGAATTTCTTCCTCAAGCTCTTCAGCTTGCTCGTGACACCTTGCTTGTCCCGAGTAAACCCGCGCTTTTGCATATGTTTCGCCAGCCTCTCTAATAACGGGCCATCTTTCACTGTCCCTGTTATATTGCGATTGAACTCGTCTTCTGCTCGGAGCCTAAGCAGCTCCCGGACCTCGCTGTCTCCCCAGTTTGGCATGTTGTTCGTGTTGTTGTTCGTCGTCTGAGACGATTCAACTAGCAGGATAAACCTAGCAACATTTTTTTCTCCAATTTCCGGTCAGGATTCACTAAACCGGAAGTAAAATTGTGGGAGATTGTTGCTCAGTTCACGGAGATATCACTGACCACTGGGTCAGATCCAGCGTCGAAGGATATATTATCTACGGCTGGCACTGCAAGACTAGACGACTACTGCGAGACTATGCTGTGTGGTCAGTCCTTCTTGTCCAATTCTTGAATTCAATATTGAATTCTTGAATTCCCAGTAGTGGGTCGCACTGTGGTGACGTGCGATGTTTGCGACTCGCCCACAATACACGTCATCAGGACGTCATGTGACATACATCAACTTGTGATGCACCTGGACACATCATCAGTGATACCTGCTGGGGTTGGGTGTTTCGGGTCTTTCAACAATCAGACACCCTCCCCCAGGCGACCCAGCCGGGGTTGATCAAGCCCCGGCTTGTGTCCAGGTAGCTCTACCGCACCCACGGCTCTCCTCTCCTGATCCACAGCCACCTTGAAGCAACTTCTGCTGCCTCAGTGACGTCACACCCATTCTATTTTTTTTATTGAAAAACTTACAGTAACAGTAACACAAAGACATTTTCAAGTACAAAACTATACATTAACAAACTCCAACCATCAACAACATGACCATAATGTCTTACCATACAATGTCACACTCATTCTAGTCTCGCAGTGCCGCCAGCCGTAGATCTTTTTAAATTAAACATGAAGCATTTAATTCAATAATACATAGGCTACCCTCATTAATATCTAGTGAGTGAAATACTGTAGTGAAATTAGTATGGAAGTATGGACAACCTAAAGCCATGTACGCCTGCATGCACTGCATGTCCCTTATAATTTTGGAGGGTCCTTTGGCATCACAAGTCTAGTATAGGAGCTCTTGCAGTGTTTGGATTTGGGGGAGTGGACTCCTTGCCTGGTCCCGAGCTGTAGAACCACTCACTTATCTCTTTTTTTTTTTTTTATCATCATCATCATCATCATCAGTATATAAAAGGGAGCTAGGACTCTGTTTGTCTGTCTGTCCCATGATGACATCATCAGTGATGTCTGTCCCACTGATGACATCATCAGTGACACACACACACACACACACACACACACACACACACACACACACACACACACACACACACACACACACACACACACACACAGTCCCAGTTATGATGTCATCAGTGATGTCACACACACACACAAGAGACAGGCACACACATGCACACACAAACACAAACACAAGAGACAGACACACACACACACTGATGACAGTCTGAGGGAGAGGAGGAGAGGGAGAGAGGGGGGACGCGAGATGCCTAGTTAACAAAAACAGTCTTACTCCGTTGCTGGAAGCTTGCTGACGTCGACGGCGGGTCTGATTACGTGAGACTACACCCATTCACACAGCTCATGTTCCGTCCAGTGACTCCGTCTGCTCTGGATGTGCCCCTTTCAATTTTGTGTTTCAAATAAGATTAGAGAAATTATGTTGATGTTATTATTTATTATTGTGTTTATCATTTATTTATTTTAATTATTTCTTTCAGGTATTTTCTTTATTTGCACACTATAATCTTGAATTGTATTTGTACCTAAGTATACATTCCACATGTATGTTACGTCTGTATGTATCAGCTGATTGTATGTTTAATTCTTCTAAAAAAATAAAAATAAACCCTGTTCCGCTTTTAGATAGAGGCTGATTCTATCAGCACTATGACTACCTCTGCTGGCAGACGGAAGGCGGAACAAAATGATCCACCACTCCGTATTTGTGACTTTTACACAGGTGGCGAGACGTAATAACGCCGCAATGAACATGGCTTTCACAGGCTGTGTAAAAGGGGCTTATGTGTGTTAGAGCAGGAGATGTGTGGACGAGATTTAGCCTAGGCCCCGCCCCCAGCTCTGCACAGACACAGGCGTAGAGAGAGAGACTCGTGTTGAGGTCTGGAAATTAATGGAGAATTAATTAATTTCCTCATTGGCGAGACTTTAGCAGGCTATGGAGAGCGGTTCGAAACACGCACACGCGCGCACACCCACACATTGTCAGAGAGAGGGGAGAGGGGGGTGGAGGAGAAGGGTGGAACCTGCAAACCTGCACCACTTACTTCAACACCTGGGTGTGATTTTTCTTTTAGGTCCTGGAAACAGTGGTGAGCAGCATTGAGAATATGGGAGGTATGTTTTTTTTTTTTTTTCTATCTAGTTTGTCTATTTGTGTGACTATTTGTTATTTGGCTTTGTCGTGAGTAGCAGAATGTCTGTAGTGGGAATTGAATGATTTTCTCATTTTCTTGCAGTGGCATTTTGCTCCATGATGAAAGGTGGAAACATCGGCAAGCAAATTGTAAAGTTATCGGAGTGAAGGAAATATTTCTCCAGTAGAGACCGCTCTCACTAAAGGCCTTGGGAAATGAAGCTGCATTTATATCATCGCTATTAACACAGTTAATGAATCTGGGGGAAGACATTGCATTGATCTGTTGATAACAATTATTATTTTATTACTATTTGAAGGGTATAAATGAAAAATTACATGTTCCTTCCTTCCTGCTTGTAAGTCAGAAAATCTAGATTTTTTAATACTTGATTAACTTTTTTGTTGTTGTAATGTAGACAAATGGTAGGAAAGCAGAATATTGCAGTACTGAATCACTATACTAGGTGTATTACACAACAGTATGTATTGCAGTTTTATGTCATGGCTCAAGTCAGCATTTGCATTTTTCTCTTAATTCTGCATTATGATGGAATTGCAATATATGTGCTATGTGATGACAAACACAATATGATTTACTGTAATGAACAATTTATTTCACAGCACTATAAACCTTTAACAAAATAAAATCATGGTTTGCACTCATTACAGTTGTCACAATAAAAACATGTGGCCGGTGTAAATAATCCATTCATATACTTCCTATGGTAACACATGAGGGTATGCAGTCAGAGCAAGTCAAGTACTAAATACCAGTACATCAACTGTATTGCTTGTCAGAGACGTACTGGTGGTTTATGTTAACCATGAGGAGATAAATGTGTCCAAAAGAAACAAAAACAGCCCCATGCAAAATTTGAAAGTGAGGTAAAAAAAAGAAAACATTTTGCTCAAGTCTCCCCCCTTTACCAACCAAATCCATTCAATACTGCCCCCTAGTGTCACTGTGTGAACGTGTCCCGTAGCTTGAGAGGTACTGAACATCATTAGAGAATCTGTTTGTATGCTCCCCAAAAACACATTTCAAAATATCCGTCTTAATGCTGGAAATATACACATGGTGCTGCTCTCATACAGATGGAAAAATACACACTTGCCTAAGCAGAAAGGCAAAAAATAAAAATAAAAATAAATCGTTGCATGAATTAAACCATGGCTGACGTGAGTGCAAATCACTGCTCAGTAGTGTGAAAGATTTCTGTATTTTAGACACTAACAAAGTCCTAATATTGAAACTCATGGCTTATCGCTGCACCTGCACTAGGAATGGTTGGAGAAACACCAGGATTTAACTCTTTTCTGCATCTTTGCTTATGTGGAAAGACCAGGTCACTGTGGTTCCCCCGTACATAATTGAATCAGTTTTCTTCTTGTGGAACCGAGGCACCTGCCGCTATCAACTAGAAAGGACTGACGTAGAGTGCAACAGACTCAGTTTACTGGTCTCACACCGTCCCAAATAGGAAGTTACATTCTGCACAGTCGGGACAAACATGACATCACACACAAAAGCGCTCAAATGAAAAGTTCAAAAAGCAGCAGGGAATGCCTTCTTTCACCTTTCCCCTGAGGAGACTCGCTGCTCCCTGGCCAGGAACGCCCAGTATCAGTGCAGAGATACAGTATAACATAAGAGGAAGGTAGGGGGGTAGATAAGTCACACAATACAATCATCAAAATAAATAATTAAAACAGCATAGTACAGGATCATCGCTTTTCACCACAACTATATCACATTCATTTACTTCTTTTTTTAAGCCATCACACATCTCGATTGTTCAACATGGAGTTCACTGAGCTACTGTGGAGTATAAAAACATGGTCGTATTTGTCAGTTCCTGAAATACTGCTCACATTCCTGAGAAACAAACCGCTGCTTTCTATCGTGACGTCAGAAGGAGCGTGGAAAGTCAGGCCTGCCTCTCCATGTCTGTGTGGAAAATTGGCATTACAAGTTCAGAACCCAATAATTGTACAAAAATGTGCAGGGCTACAGTATATACGAATGTCTCTATTCTGATATGACCATTCCAATGTGAATATTGAGAACAGTGATTAGTGGCAGTTCAGCTATGTGCAAAGGAATTTCATGTCTTTTTGTTTTGTTTTTATATACACACTTTCACTCATACACAACTCGTACATGAATTAACTACTTGTTTGATTCATAATGTATTTCCTGTATTCATGTGTAGAGAGCACGAGTTCAAAATATGAGTATGATCGCTGTCATCTCCACCAAAGAGACTTTCTCAATCCTGGGTGTTTGAGGCCAGTGGAGGATCCTGGGTGTTTGAGGCCTGTGGAGGATCCTGGGTGTTTGAGGCCAGTGGAGGATCCTGGGTGTTTGAGGCCTGTGGAGGATCCTGGGTGTTTGAGGCCAGTGGAGGATCCTGGGTGTTTGAGGCCTGTGGAGGATCCTGGGTGTTTGAGGCCAGTGGAGGATCCTGGGTGTTTGAGGCCAGTGGAGGATCCTGGGTGTTTGAGGCCTGTGGAGGATCCTGGGTGTTTGAGGCCAGTGGAGGATCCTGGGTGTTTGAGGCCTGTGGAGGATCCTGGGTGTTTGAGGCCTGTGGAGGATCCTGGGTGTTTGAGGCCAGTGGAGGATCCTGGGTGTTTGAGGCCTGTGGAGGATCCTGGGTGTTTGAGGCCTGTGGAGGATCCTGGGTGTTTGAGGCCTGTGGAGGGGGAAAAGCACACAGAAAAAGGTGGTGCGCTCCTTTCTCCTGCACAAGGACTTTTGTGTAGGGAGGTAAACATTGGGGGGAGGTTTGGCACAACCAGCCTTCATCAGTGAATGGATGGGTTTTAAGGGGGTGAGGAGAGAGTAAACGGTAATATTGTTCTTATTCATCCTTTGGCAGTGGTGAAGTGGCAGTTGGCCAAGGCAACACTTCCAAAAAGTGCTATCGCTCAAGTCAATGAGTCAGCTTAAATCACAGCAGAATACCGCTCTCATATACTGTCAACTGCAGCATACGTTGGACTATTCCTCACATAGCTGAAATAGGCTATATAACCCTCATTGTATCCCTTTTTTTACACTGTACACATTGCTATGAATATGGCCAGAAATGTGCTCACCGGTGCTCTACGATAACATGCATATTAAATAAACAATACTATCTATAAACAGGATAGTGAGTGATGTCAAGTGGCTTTTGGAAGGAAGAGTGAAAGAGAAGTTGGGGTTTGCTGTGTGGGGAAAACCGTCTGAGGTGTGTCGGGGTGTAGAGAGAGAGAGAGAGATGGCAAAATACAACCGTGAGTCACGCTCGACGCGGTGCAACTACTGTCAAGAGGGAGAGCTGCTCTTGCTGTTGTTGCGGAGTTGAGGGGCGGGGCCTGTCCAGGCGCGGTAGACCAATAGCAGGCTGAGCCCTAGTGCCCACGTGCGAACCGGAGACAGGAAAAAGGCCACAGGGCCGTAGGTCTCCAGCAGGAAGTAGCAGGAGTAGGCCTGCCAGGTGAGCAGCAGCAGCATGGAAAGGTGCAGCGCCAGAGTCCGCCAGCGGCAGCCCGGCCGCAGGAAGTGGGAACGGAAGGTGTTGCCGCGGCAACGCTGATGGAGACTCCAGCAGAGGTAAGAGGTGAGGGGCATGTTGAAGAACACCAGCTGGCGGGGAGGAGAGGAGAGGAGGAGTTAGCCATTAATTGAGATCAGTTAACTTCTGAGTCCTTAAAAAGGAGAACCTCACCAAAAAACAATGCTGATTTATTTTGCACATGATCTCACCCATATCCAAAAACGTCTTTCATTTAGTTTGATAGTTATTGAGAGTTGATTTGAGTTAACTCGTGGACCAGTGATGCTATTCATGCACAAATGTAAAAACGCTTTCTTACTTGCACGACTCCAACGACATAAGTGAGGCTGCCCTCCAGGAAGTGTCCGTCGATGAACACCCCGAAGGCGAAGCAGGCACCACTGTGGCCATCTATCAGCTCTCCTATGAACCACGGACCTGCAGGAGGACGGGGTGAGCCAACACAGGGCATATCAAACTTAAAGGAACAGCTTACCCTAAAATCCTATTTATCCATCTATATCGTTTTGTGTTAGTTGCCTGAGTTTTGAAGGTATCGGCCGCAGAGTTTCTGCCTTCTCTCCAATACAATGGAACTGGATGGCACTTGGCTTGTGGTGCTCAAAGTGCCAAAGAAATACAATTGAAAAACTCAACAGCAATGTCTCTTTCCAGAAATCATGACCCCGTTACTCAAGATAATCCACAGAGCTTGTTATGAGCAGTTTCATGGAGGAACTATTTTCTTTTGACCGAACTACAGCCACTAGCTGCTAGCTAGTTCCTACATGAGGCTGCAAAAGAAAATAGTTCCTACATGAAACTGCTCACAACAAAGTCTGTGCATTATTTTGAGTAACCGGGTCATGATTTCTGGAAAGAAACAATGCCGTTGAGTTTTTCAAATGTATTTTTTTGGTGCTTCGAGCACTACAAGCAGAGTGCCATCCAGTTCCATTGTATTCAAGAGAAGGCAGACATCTCTGTGGCCGATATCTCCAAAACTCAGGCAACTATACCAAAATGATGTAGATGGATAAATAGCACTACATGTGAGAGGAAAAATATGTATTTTGGATTTTAGGGTGAGCTGTCCCTTTAATATCATAACGTTATTGGAAAGTAGAGAAAACTACTTGTTGATCAATATGCAAATAGTTGGAACAGATGCAAGATCATAGGGAAAGCTAATCTGTATTGTGCTTACAATCGTTACGTTTGGCCAGTGGGATGCATCATTTGTTGTTTATTTAATAATGCTGCCATACACAAACTTCTCGTTCAATGGAACAATAACTTGTACAAACAACAATATCTAAAAATCTTTAATATCACAGATATTGTACGGTTTTGGTTTCACAACACTATGCTGAAAGTGGAGGAGTGTGCAGCTTGACAGTTCACTCACCTAAGGCTGTGCACAGGTTGAACAGCAGGAGAGAGTAGTAGAAGGTGTCCATTTTACTGAGCAGGTGGAGCGACATGCATGCCTGAGAGCTCAACCCTGTAGGCGCTAGAGAAAAAGCACAGAAATTGGTACGTGAAGAAAATATAATAATCACTATAAGTCAAAGATACAATACTGCGGTGTAGCACTAACTCTATTGCAGCGGATTGGGCGTGATCAACCCTTCCGCAGGCAACGTTGCAGACAGAGTAGGAAGGCTGATCCGTGAGCGGCTGCTTCTGGGACGCGGGTCGGGGTCTTAATCGGCCTCGGCTGGGTCTACTGGGCGAGGGTGTATGATGTTGAGAGACCCAAAACACCTTACAACCCCAGCTAACATCACTGATGACGCGTCCCAGTGCATGCTGTAGCATGTATTTTAAATCTAGAATCCTGGCTCCCCTGGCCAGTGACACTTAGGAATAGACTAGGTGACAACCAAGTATAGTTTGGTGACAAGCTGGAGAGACAGTTGACGGTCGGAGAGACGACATCCGGTACGGGATGGGATTAGCACCCCATCCTGGCTCTCTCGTGAGGGAGAAATCCACAAACGCTATGGATTAGCCTCCTGAAAATCTGTGCAAAGATCGGCGCGGCCTGGGGTCCTTCAGGCTAGAGCGAGGTGCTCGCCGCAGGCGAATGACGTGCAGCGCACAGGCCTTCTTGAGGCGTCCTCTCTGCCCATGGTAGGATTGCCTTTTCCCCCGGGAGGGTCTGGTGAGACGTAGGAGGAGCCCGGCCTAGAGTCACCCACACAGGGCCTAGACCCTCCATGCACCGAAGGGTCTTACAATACTGCGGTGTAGCACTAACTCTATTGCAGTGGATTGGGCATGATCAACCCTTCCACAGGCAACGTTGCAGACAGAGTAGGAAGGCTGATCCGTGAGCGGCTGCTTCTGGGACGCCGGTCGGGGTCTTAATCGGCCTCGGCTGGGTCTACTGGGCGAGGGTGTATGATGTTGAGAGACCCAAAACACCTTACAACCCCAGCTAACATCACTGATGACGCGTCCCTGCGCATGCTGTAGCATGTATTTTAAATCTAAAGAACTACACATACATCCAAGTAAAAGTGGAAAGAGGTGATGTCACGATGCCACTTGACTGTTGAGCTCACGCGCGTTGTAGCTCACCTCTGCTGGAGGGAACAGGCAGGAACCTGAAGAGCAGCAGCACACCCACATTCAGCAGCATGGTGGCGACAAAGAGCACGCGGCCCAGGATGTAGTGGTCTGTGAGGAGGATGAAGGACTGCACCAACCCAAAGCTGGGAGTCAGGCTCTCCTCTAGAGTGAACTGCTGCTCACGCACCGTCCACCGCCCGGCTGAGTCCTGAATGCACACGGACGGACACACGGACACACACACACACACGGACACACACACACACACACACACACACACACACACACACACACACACACACACACACACACAGACACACACAGACATACACACACACACACACACACACACACACACACACACACACACACACACACACACACACACACACACACACACACACACACACACACACACACACACACAGTGAGGATAAAGGCAGCTCACTATATAAATTTGCATTTTAGGCATTTAGTTGATGTTCTTGTCCGGTGCAACTTAAAAGGAGGAAAACAGTAGAAGAGGCTTAAACGGACAGCTCACCCTAAAATCCCAAATACATATTTTTCCTCTCACCTGTAGCTATTTATTAATCTAGATCATTTTGTGTTAGTTGTCTGAATTTAGGAGATAACTGCCCTAGAGATTTCTGCCTTCTCTCTCTTTTTTTCTTGATTTAAAAAATGTAAACATACAAAAGATGTCTGCCTTCTCTCAATACAATGGAACTGGATGGCTTGTGGTGCTCAAAGCGCCAAAAAACAAAACAAAAAAACATTTGAACTCAGCAACAATGTCTCTTTCTAGAAATCATGACCCGGTTACGCAAGATAATCCACAGACCTCGTTGAGAGCAGTTTCATAGAAGCTATTTTCTTATGACCGAACTACTCCCACTAGCTACATCTAGATTCTAGATGGATAAATATCACTTCAACTGTTAGTAAAAAAAAAAATATAATAATAATACAACTATAATGAATCATAATTCAAACTAAACTAAGAAAATCAAAACTCACTGAAGACAAATGAACCACCTCAAAGCCTCAGCACACCTATCTCTTTAATGTGAGGAGAAATGGATGCTGTACCAACCTCCACTTTAACACTAACGGTGTGCAGCCCAGTGAGGTAGAGAGAGGGGTCCCATAGCACGACATACAGAGGGCCTCCAGCAGGGGTGCCTTTGCCCAACAGCTCACCATCTACACTCACATGCACTGCTGTGATTGGAGCCTCAGAGAAGGCCAAGATCCTATGGAGACACAGGAGAGAGAAAAAACAAGTTATAATCTGATTAAGACAATCTCATCATGTGTTTGTTCTCTATAGGTTTTAATCTTCTGTAAAAAACAACAACAACAACAACAACAACAACAAGCATAAAGGAACAAAAGAAGGAAAACACAAAGCTGAACTGGAAATTAATAGCAGTGTTTTGCCATAATCCTACAATGCTGAAAGCCAGAAAATTCACATCCCCGAATAAGCAATTCACAAACAGACTAATATGGTATGATGACAGGTGTTCGCTAAAGTTGAGTGAGTGTATGGCAGGTGAGCGGGTTGAGGATTCAGGACAACACACACAGCACAGACACCTGATGTGCGTGGAGCTCCGTAGACGCCCCAGCGGCTCCACTCCGGGATGCAGGTACTGCGCATCCTTGGGGTTGGTGATGAGCACTGCAGGCCACTGCTCAAACGTCAGGTCAGAGAAACTCAGCAGGTCATGATCGAAGGCCATAACTCTGTACCTGAAAAGAATGGGAATGTAGTGAGCACCAATAGATATCAGCGTCATCACGGTTGCCCATGTTGTTGACACAGCGCTGCAGCTCTCAACTAGTGACAGCCTACAGTATATGAGAGCAGTGCTAATAGGAAACTAACCGCCATTAGCGTTAACTCTATTGTCTATTACGTTCCTGTTGTGTTAGGATGGTGGCCTGCGTTATACATGGCTGTAGTAATGACAGCAATAAAGCCCCTGTGGTTTGTTTCTATGCTATCTCTACCATCTCTACCGTCTCTACCTACAGACGTGAAGGGAGCGAGACTGAGGATACGTCAGCACAGGAGAGTGGATGTGTGGATAGTTAGGAGAGACAGATGAAACTTTCTGCCAGCTCCTCACAGCAAAGTATGTTCACCTCTCTACCTAACGGCAGCATACAAACAACAACTCTGGGGTTTTTATTGCTGTCATCACCATCGCTATTTTGTAATAGACCTCAATGCAAAAGAAACGACAATAAGCCCTTGTTCACACCATACGCCGAAGCCACGCTCAAGCCACGCTGAAGCCACACAGTTTCATTTCTGCATCCTTGTTAACAAGTGAGACCGTTCACACCAGCTGCGCGCATGCCAAGCTGAAGCTGCGCTGAAGCAATCGTTCAGGATTCTGTTCTGTTTTCCAAGCGTGAAGCATGAAGCTGCTAGGCATGAATTCAATGCAAGTTGTGGGCGGGGGCAAGGCACGCCGAGCGAGGCGCTGAGGAAAGTGCTTCTTGTGTGACCAGTTTAGCGCGACACTCAGCTTCTGTCAAGCAATGATTTAGCTCTGCTTCTGTTAAGCGCCTGGTGTGAACAAAGGCTAAGGCTGTTACTAGTTGTCAGCTGCAGCGCTGTGTGTGCAGGACGGTATGTCAACAATATGACCACGGCGGCCGTGATGATGCTGATCGAATACTATCTATAGGGACAATGGAAACAGTAAGAGAGAGAGTGAAAGAAAGCGTTTGTAATGATCTGGTCTTACCTGCGGTTGTCCATCCAGTCACCCAGCTCCAGCTCCAGGGTTCCTCGGGGGTGTCGGCTGTGGAGGACGGGCATCAGGCCCCCTAGCGTGTGCAGGTGGCCACACAGATAGGCAACAGCAGAGCTAAACATGTAGGGAACAGTCCAAGTATTCAATATGAGGCAGGCTAATCAAATGGCTCTAGTAATTACATGTGACACAATGCAGAATAACGGCATTGTTAAAAAAATACTTCAAACAGAAATACGGATCCTTTTGCCCCTTTTTTTCCAATATTTTATTTTGCAATTTTCCAGAACATGAAAACAAAAACAGACTCAGACACAGGAAAAGAAAAGAAAAGAAAAGAAAAGAAAAGAAAAGAAAAGAAAAGAAAAGAAAAGAAATGAAAAGAAAAGAAAAAGCATACATATATCATCAATGTTCCAACACTGTGGTGCTACCAGCCGCATAAGGTGCTTACAGTATGTGCTTGTAAGAGATGTTGTGCATGGGATCACATGCAAGGGGTCAATGAGCTGGGCGAGTCACTTGTCGCTTTTAACCTCATCAAAGTAGGCCAGAAATACTGACCTTACTTTAAAAAAAAACATCATCATGTTACATGACCATAAAGAAAGACTTGTCTCCGATCATCACTCCTATTTTAAGAAGTAGTCGTACGGAAAAATTTGGCCAGAGAAAAACTTTTTTCAAAGGGGTCCCTTGACCCCTCACCTCAAGATATCTGAATGAAAATGGGTTCTATGGATTCGGGGGGTGCATTTGCCGATACCCCAGAAAATCTCCCTCTTTTTCACAGCCTAATAGATGCAGTCGGTCATGTTACTTCCGGTAACGTGTGTGTGCGTGTGTGTGGCCGTGGGGGAAAACGGGAGGATTTCCCCCACGCTGATCCATTCACCACTATGACATCGACACCGCCTGAATGTATGTTGGCAGGCATGACACTCTGCATATTAAGTAGTGACTGACAAGGCATAAGCATAATGCTTATACAGTACATTCTTATCAATTTAAGCAACCCTCCGGGAAATAAAATATATAATAATAAACACACTTCAAAATAGCTTTATAAACCATTCTTTTGAAAACCAAAAGTGAGTTACACATTCTTAAAGACGAAATGAACCCAACAGAATGCAAGTAGCGCGAGGGCCGGAGATGTTTCAGAGTCTGAAAACAAATCTTGTCTGACATGACAGGGTTGAGAGGCGGACCATAATAGCGTGTCGATGATTTGATTTGACAATTCTGGCAACTGGCTTTGGCCAATCCTGCCGTGTTCCGCCCCCAAATCGAGTGGGATTCAGCGTGTTGTGGTGCTACACGAGTGTGATCCGCCGAGTACCACGCAGCCAGCTGCTTCTGTGTGGAGCGGAGCAGACAATCCAATACATGAGTGCTGCCCAAAGTCATTTTTGGGTTCAGCTCGACTTTAAATGTATATTAGCATTGTTCCATAATTTAACCGCAACAATAGAAATACATATCCTTTTAACCCCCCCCCCCCCATACACACACACACACACACACACACACACACACACACACACACACACACACACACTTGTTTTTTTCTTTTTAGCTTTTTGTATGCTAAATATACAAATACAGTATCTCAAATGGAGAATTTTTTTTTTGTACAGTCTGGGAGTGACTTTGCTTTAGCTCTCAACATTATTATTATTATTATTATTATATAATATACCAAATAATTAAATTTCATAGCATGGGATTGTATAAACAGTGGATTAATGTGATCATAATAACCACCAGCCTTATTAATAATACTCAACATTGATGAAATTAAAATCAGCTGCCAGTCAAATGCTGCTGTCCTCAGCGGCCCCATTTTTTTCTATTCTGGCAGATTACCAGCTGTGATTTTTTTTAAGGTTCTATTCTCTTGCTGGTAAAAAGGCAAAGGCTGTTGAATTTTGTTGGAAAATGGCCAGACCAAAAAAAGAAAGAAAGAAAGAAAAGGTTGGTTCCCAGCCAGTTTCTGAATTCTGGCCCAGGATCCCACATGAATTCCTCCCATACCTCATCATTTCCCGGACACCTGGAGAGGGTGAGATGATAGTGGAGGTGGTGTAGTGGCCAAACCAGATGGACTGGTTGCTTCTCAGACTCTCAGCTCTGAACGTGGCCAGCAGGTCCATTTGAGTCTATACGGCATTGACAAAGGGAACATTATTAAATACATTTGATTAAATCATTACTTTCATCAATCATGTATAACTCCTATTGATTTAAGGTCAGAAAGACTGATGGCAAGCTAATTTTCATTTTAGAAAGTTAGAATTTAGAGCTCTCATTCATCACATAATGTAGTCAGGTATCACCTTATGTTCTAATGTTGAAATTCCCATCCGTGTATGTTTATAATACACCAATTTGATCTTTTCTTACATATATTAAAATTGTCTTTGAATATATCTCAAGACAATTTCCTGCTTCAACGTCCAATTTCTTATGATATTGTAACACAAAATGTAAATAGGATTTTTTTCTTTTCTTTTTTTGCAGAGCCCTCTGAGATTCACATCAGTGTACACATTTCACCAGTGGGGTCTGAGTGCAGGGGATTAAACAGATCCAAGTGAATAAATGAATGACCCAATAATTAATTAATTAAATAATTAGTGTTTTGCCACTTTGTGAACTTGTCAGAAATTCAGAGAATGGATGTTTTCTGCATTACCTAATTCTCTGTCTAGAGAACCTGCTAGACAGGCATACCTGGTTGAGAATACCGAAGAAATTGTATGGCCTCTTAGGTCCTGGAGTGAGGGTGGCGTCTGCGCAGATGAAGGAGTAGTTGCCAAAGGGAGTTTTGTGAACATAGTGGAAAGAACCCACTTTCTGATTAGCGGAGTACTTTCTGGAGAGAAATGAGGGAAGTCAAAGTTAGCAACAAGAGACAGAAGTTTGGGACACAGCCAATAGCTACTATCCTAATTGAGCCCTGAAATAATCGAATGCATGAATGAATTAATGAATGAGGAACGCACAAGAGAGCGGCTTTGTCTTGCAGAAAATGACCACATTAAAAATATTACCATGGACAAGAGATCATTAAGAGTAACAGCAAATGCACATAAAGCATAATTTGTGTCAAAAGAACAGAAGAGGCAGTCTCTCCATGTGGTCTGTGCTTCTATTTTGGGCCTCTGATAGCTCAGCTTGGATTAATGTCAATAAACGTCTGCTACTACTCTTGTTTCACAGGCAGGTGGCCCACTATAGAGGCAAGGCACTGGGATCGACTTTACACCCAGCTTGAGAGCCTGACATGCATGCGGGAGCAGGCCCTGTGAATGGATGGAACTCAGACTACATGTCAATTCAGTCAGTGCATTGATTGTGGTATTGATCATACCATACTGACCTGTAATAGTTGTTGATGCTGTCCAATGACATAATGTTGAAGGCATCTGTCAGGAGAAATGAAACAATTATGATACTGGGCAGCGTGTTCAAGCAGGACGGGGGTAAACAAGAGGTCAGCGACAGTTCAGTGATATGAGCTTCACTGTGAAGGGCCAGACTAATGTATGAGCTTCACTGTGATGGGCCAGACTAATGTATGAGCTTCACTGTGAGGGGCCAGACTAATGTATGAGCTTCACTGTGAGGGGCCAGACTAATGTATGAGCTTCACTGTGAAGGGCCAGACTAATGTCTAATGAACAGCCTCCCATGGGATGGGCACACATTTAATTCCACGATCACATTTCCTCATATTACTACAAGACATCGAACAAAACCTGTCATTTCCATAGAAAACAGACAAACTGATGAACTCACAGGACGCACATCGATAACTGTGATCGATAATAGCTGAATATCTGATAGAGAATTCCTGCAGATTCAATATCATAGATTTTTTTGGTACAGTTACAAAGTGGGGATATCTTGTTTCACATCTAATAGCTCGCGATCCAATAACAGAGGGGAAAGCAGTGAGGAGGAGGAGGATGAGGGTGACTTCCTCTGATGCGAAAATACACCACAGTTAATGGGTTCTTTCCAACTTCTAATAGACTTTACATTCTCAGATGTTTCAGTTCAAACAACAAGTTTGGCCAGATTACACAGGGGAGAAGATGCAAGTGCCGTGGTTTAGTCACCATGATTTCCACGGATGTCAATCCACCTGGTGCGCTCCATGACACGTGACCTCTTCAGCACATTGTGGTAGGCCTGCCACTCCACCTCGTGCTGAAGGGAACCCACCTTACTCTCCGTTTTGGCATCCGTCAGATCCCCTGCGGTGTGGGAAAAGGAAACAGTGACATTTGAGAGATGTGTTGCCATCAAGGAACAAACCATGTGACACACGGGAATGACAAAAGAGATATGGCTCAGACTGCAGGGAGATGAGAGCCACACCCACTTTCCAATTAAATTCAACCATTTAAGGATCAGGGGAATTACCAGTTGCAAGCACTAGAGCTGGTTTGATCACTTCGATGGTATCGGTGCAGAACTTTTCAAAATCTGGAATGCGTCTTGGGTCATGAAATCGACTAATATGGATGTCAGACACCTTGAATCAGACACAAAGACCAGAATCAGGGTTAATTATCAACATCTTTTGACTTGTAATGACAGTGATGACATGAGGAGAGATTGGAAATGATCACAGATCTGGCTTGTTGTGTGCACCTTTTTCTTCTTCTTCTACAAAATTACCCAGGCTGCATATTATAACAAGAGTCCAAAGTCTGACTAGTTACTCAGACAGTGACCCTCATTCAGTCAGCAAGAGTTCAGTGGGCAACCTTACTACACGCCAATACCAATATCAAGCCAGTGGCACATATTCTATGTCGAAGCTACAGCAGCAGTGAGGAAATGTCTAAAGCAAGCCCCTTTACAGAACTGCCAATTGTGTAATCTAGACTGGACTGCAGTCACCTCATAATGGTTGACAGCTTACGAGAGTAGCTAGGAAGACAAAATAACACCTCACTTGTATAAACCAGAAAATATTATCCAGGTCGCCTCCGGGGAATGGTGGCAAACTCCCCTTTGATTCATCTCCATGGACACTCCGTTTAGGGTGCCAAGCCGTGTCGTAGCTTTCCAGCACCCAGGAGGTGATGCACGCCAGGGCCAGTCCGAGGAGCACCAGCGCGCCGAACAGCCTCAGCATCCTCCTGTAGTGGCGACAGAGCCGAGCGGGCTAGATGCTGCTGTCCCGGACCACAAAAAAGCTAGCTACTGCTGGGACTAACCAGGGGAAGGGCACGAAGCAGACTAACATTAACTACGGCTCTAGCAGACAAGCTAGCTACATGGCTCAGAGGTAAGAGAGTCAGACCGTGGCTGTTGCTTCCATCGCCGCCAAGAGAGATGCATCGAGGTACCGTCTTCATTCACGGATCCGTCCAGCTGCCTTCAGAGGCGGAGGAGGTAGCTGGCTAGCTTGCTAGCTACCTACCAACCACCAACACCATAGACCCAGACCACCGACCGGTTGGATGTGGGAACGTCATCACTTGATCTGACAGGAGGAGGAAAGAGAGAGCTAACACTCTGACATTATTTCCGGGCACCACAAACATTAGAAAGTTGGGCGTGAGAATATTGTCCTTTTGTTGGAAATATTGTAAACATTTTGATTATTTGTAATCAAAGGCTTATTTGGGTCAAATAGCATCCAAGCCGAAACAACTGATAACATCTAGCTTAATTTACATTTTTGTAATGAGTAGCTAGTAGTTA
Source organism: Poromitra crassiceps (assembly GCF_964638095.1). NCBI lineage: Eukaryota > Metazoa > Chordata > Actinopteri > Beryciformes > Melamphaidae > Poromitra > Poromitra crassiceps. The sequence continues at coordinate 23,876,239 of NC_139625.1, read as the reverse complement.
GTAGTTAGTTTTTAAAACATTTAGCTTAATGTTTTCAAGACTGCACTCAGCCTCAGATGTTCATGCTGTCCCTGTCACCGTCTCACGTAGTCAGACCCACCGGGCTCTCAGAGCCTGGTACGCGTTACCGGTTACGACAGGCAGGAAGACGGAAGAAGACCTGCCCTGTCTTCCGGTGGTCCGCAGTGTTTTCGTTCCACCATAGAAATGCAGCAGTAGGCAGCCTAACCTCGCCAGTCGCTACAAGTTAGAGAAAAAATAAGAAGCATGGTCATACCAAACGAAGTACTTGAAGAAACTTGCCGGATCCATAACATTACGTCTGAACGGAATGCAAGAATGGAGCGGAATATTTTCCTGGAGCACAGCATTTTGGTTCCGGGTCTTCCGCCCATAGCCGGAAGACTCGGAACGAGGTTTTTCTATCCAGGCTATGCTGTCCCTGCTTTTCTTAACCCAAAACTGCAGGAGTCTGAGAAGAGCGCATGCGTGAGGCTAAGACGGGGCATTTTTTTGTATTGTATGTGTCATCATCCCGATAGACTATCTTTGGCTTGATGCCGCCTCCCAGAAGTCTTTGCGAGAATTGTCTGTTTTTTTTGTTTTTTTTCCTCTTTGGGCGCATTCCAAATAAACGACCACGAATCTATCCTCAATATTAAAAATACTAATAGGTGTCTGCAATGTGAATATCTGCAACACCTTGGATTTGCATTGCTCGATATCTGTAGGATGTAACACGTTAAACAAAATGTCATACCTGTACAAAACAATAAATCAGAGCAGAAACCATGATTGTGCTTTCAATGGTTCGCGCGCATCGATTGTGATGATCCGCGAACGCGCTTTAAAGACCCTGACGCGCGCGCCCGAGCTGTTGCGAGGGGGGATCGAATCGTGAACGCGCGCGCAGGAAGGCTGATCATCATCGGAGAGAGTCGTCACGTCACGGATCCGCAGCGACCGAGAGAGAGAGATGCTGAGGTGACAGCCCAGCCAGGGAGAAGGGGAAAAGGGACGATCATCGCATACATACAAACACGTTCACCGTTCTCTGTTGTTTTTAATCACCAGCTAGGACCCGTCGCCGAGCTCTTCCTATGGACGGTTCGTTCGCTAACGTTATGGGATTGCGCTCGATGCTGCTGTCGCCTGCACCGCCTCCAAACGGAGAGGATTTGTTGTAACCACACCCGGCTCAAGGATTGGGAGCAAGGACCCGAGGTAAGGATACTGTATCCTGGATACAGCGGCCATGCCATTCTTCGCCCCCTTCTCGGCTTCGACTCATATCATTATCCTCTATCCTAATCAATTCGGACGGCTAGCCGAGCCAGCTTGCATGCGTTGAGTTTGTTATTCTGCATGCTACCCGGGCCACCCCTCTGAGCTAGCATGGCCCTGTGGACGGCCAATGTGCGTGGACGCGCCTGAGTTAAATCTGCTGTGGCAACCACCTTGTGTCGCTGTGCAACAGCTCTTCCAACACCAGTCTGGATGATAATGCCGCGTTTAATTTCGCAGACTAGCACGATATGCTGGCATGACACATGTAATATGTGGGCTTACTGCAGCCTGCTAACGTTACACTGTCAGATTGTTGGATTCACCCTATCACAAGTGTTTGTCCCTTTCTTTCTTTTTAAATCCTTACACCAGTGATTGTCGACCTTTTTCATATCAATGGCCCCTAATTTGGTCCACAGTGAAACTATTACCAAAACGGTAATTCCTCTACATTCTCTAACTCTGTCAATTAAATGTTGACAGACGCAATAACAATTAGTCAATTTGCTGCTGGGGACCCCCTGGAACTCCACCAAGGACCCCCGGTGGTCCTCCGACCCCACTTTGAGAACCACTGCCTTAAACCCTGTTTTAAATACAAGGTACTTGGGAAGAAGGATTTGAGGCACTGTTGAATGAAAGTATAGAAAATGAATTCTATGTTGCACCCTGACAGCAGCACATACTTAAACGCAGCAACTCTGCCTCATGAACACCCACTTCCATGAATCTAGTGAAGCTTCACACCCTCATCATTCTGCTCCTGTGTGCTTTCTCCTGACTAGCGGCTGCATCCATGCTGTGAGCTGGACAGAGCCAGAGAGAGGAGGGCCTCCCCACACTGGCTCCTCTCCAGAGCTTGTCTTGTACAATGAGTTGTCAGTACCAGCACAGGAGAGAATTTGGCTCCTCTTATAGGTAGCCTACTCCCTCATTCTGGTATAGCAGGGAAAAAAGGCTCTGTTATCTTTACAACCATCCACCGAAAGTACCAAGCAGGCCTGCTTTATTGCACAACCAAAATCTTCGTCAAAACTTGCCATTTTCAGCGTGTAGGTTGCTAGCTTGCTAGCTAGCGTTATTGTTGTTGTTTCACAGTGGCAGTCGGCGAAGGCATTTAAGAGCGACACGCAGCGAGCGGAAAGGGATTTCCCTTCCGCTCCGACTGAAATGGTCGGCCCCAATGAATGAGCAGAGTTTATCTCCACTGCTACTTCCAGTGAGTCAGACTAAATACTGAAGAACACAACAATTATTCATTTTTGAATCATTTGAATCAATTATTCAATTAATTAGTTGATTAGAAAGTAAAGGGGGGGTTGTTGTGGTGAGTTTGTTTTCAGATGTGTGTGTGTGTGTGTCCTATATCTACTAATAAAACAGGTTTAAAATGAGTTTCGCTACAGGAGCCAGAGGAAATTGGAATGGTCTGGGATGGGATCAGTCGTTTGACATATCGTGATGCTTTATGTAGCCTTCACCTAGTCTAGTTGCAGAGACGGCAAGCTGCAGTCAGACTCAGCGAATGAAAATGGCACTGCACTGCACCGTCGTCACCATGGAGACGCCGGGGTCAGGAAGCGTGATTCACGATGAGAGTGACGCCGTGAACGGGGCCGGCTGTCATAGATGGGTCCATTTGGTCCAAAGCCGGCTCCTGGTTGGGTTTTTCTATTGATGATGATTTGCGGGAGGAGGAGGCAGAGGAGCAGCGCTGTGCTTCTCTGTGAAGTGTGAGATTAGTCACAATGTAACCGTGTGTGTGTGTTGGTGAAGTGTCTCTTCTAGCTTGCTCACTTGCAGATAGCAGCCCATCATATTTTACGCTTCTCTGTCCCACTTGGGCCATTTGGAGGGGTGGGGGAGTCTTTGACCCAAGCAGGATGTAAGGTCTGCCTCACCAGGTTAGGTAATGGGCAATCTGGGACCCCAGAGTCTATCACCACTAATAAGATTCTGGGACAGACGGCCGATATGTGGGGGTTTCCCCTGTAGAGCGCACGTCCCACCACTTCCGTCATTGTTGACAGTCCAACAACGTCTCATGTGCACTCTGCACTGCAGACATTTATTATTATTATTATGAGCTGAAGTGTCGTGTGGATCTATGATCAGCTCCAACTCCATTCTCGCTTCAATTGGACTGTAAACAGTAACCGTGGCGCATGGAAGTGGAAGTCTTGGTGCCGACATCCACTATACAGCAGAAACCCTGAAATATGGGCTGTTTGTCCCAGAGTCTTATTAGTCGTCAGACTGACTCTGGGTGAACAGATCGGGTAAAGGGGCCAAGGGCAAATGTTCTGCTTTGTGTGAGTGCAGTATTGGAGAAAAATCATGGCTGTGCAGATACGTTGATCACTATTGCATTTTATTCAATCTAAAACAGAAAAGTAATGGAGATCCACCCTTGGGACAGTCCCATTCATTGTCAATGGCGGCCCATTGCGGGACAAAGTCAATGTTACAGTATGACTAAGTCACAAATGTATGAGAGAGACCGAGCCATACTCCATCCTATTGTAGGGGACAATAAGGGGAAAACAGTGTGGTAAACAGCAGCTTTCTCTCTCCCCTTGAAGTTTGAGCAAATTACTTTCTGTCATCCTAGATTTTAGCATATCATCAGGAATTCCTCTCATCTCTTTACAAGACATTATCATCTCACAACTATCACAAGTTCTAGCTTTAGCTACGAAGACTTGCAATGCAGACCCGCAGATGCTATCATTCTACACATGTGGAAAAAATCTGGCTTTTGAGGCAGACTATATAGCCAAAAAGAGACATTTTGCTTCTACAATGTAAACTGGCACAATTCTTGTTCCATAATCTAGCTTTGGCCAATCTAGCTTTAGTCCGAATTTTTGGCACAAAGCAAGTTTGAATGTAAGATTATTCACATTTCCTCCCATTTCATATTTCTCTTGAGCAGAATTTAAACTTGTTTTAATACAATACATGCAGATAGGGATTTTGTCAATCATTTTGAATTTCTGTCCAAACAATTTGCAATTATTTCTGATGGGATGTTACTATTTTCCTGCTTTTTTTTTTAGAATGTGAGGTTCCCTTATTACTTCAAGGCTTAATGGCTGCTGCTGTCATGGTTTCATCTGAAACGTTCTCACAGTATAGCGTCCCATAGACATCCTGTCCAGACTCCTTTCATCTCTGCTTTGGGACAGTGCTGCTTCACCAAGGCCACCTCACTCCTGCATGCTGACCTTGTGTCAGATTTCATGGTCTTCATTTCACTGTTATCTAGTCCAACCATGCTTGCCCTCTTGTGGCGCCCAACCTCATCCTGGTGCATGGTGGGATTGATTGCCTCCTTGATGTCAGGATCATGCCCTGTAACCAAATATCATTTTGAAGGTTCGTTGCATAACCATAGTGATAGATGCCTGTGCATGAACTGTGTGCAGTACGATTAATCGAAGTCAGGGTTGCCGAGTCTGCTTGTGTGTTTGAAGGAGAGGAAGTTGCCAGCGTCTGCTCCCAGGAGAGATGCTTATCTATGACACGACTGTTGCATAATAAAGGACCACAGACACAGCTTTTCCAGGGGAAACTCCATTTGAACCTTGTTGTAGAAACAGCCCGGCCCACGGTTTTTGTGAGGCGAGTGTTGTGCAGTGTGGATAAACGCAGAAGGCAATAAATTCATCTGAGCGGTCACACTTGTCTTTGGTGGCATTGGGAGGTGAGGTGAGATCTTAAGAGTTGGTCCCGCACAGTGTTTCTCAAGTGGTGGGTTGAACTTGGGACCAAGGAAGGGGTGGATCACACGCTGTTTTGATAGGGCAGTGGACTAACATTTACATGGGTGAATATTACTGAGGGATATATTTGGACCATGTACCAGAACCACTGCCACCTTTTTTGTGAAGTCATTGCAGTTTGGTGAAAAGGCTTGAACCCCTGTAGTGGCCGCTTGCGGCTATATTTTAATAACTAATTTTGCACGTTAGCACTAGCAGATATCGTTATTATATTCTCACTGAAATCATTTCTTATTCTGATATTCATTTTGTCCATGTCACCCAGGTCTAGTACTTACATATTGGGTCCAGTGTAGGGCAAGCTAATTTGAAAGCATAGCTTTGACTAGTTTTTTCTGTATTTGCTCTCTGATATGCATATTTGCACAATGGGGCACAGTTGTTAGTATAAAGCTATCGTCATCCACTTCCACAGTGGCACAGTGACATCACTTCAATAACTACTTTAATAACTTGACTGATTTGTTCCTTTTCTCTTATTTACTATTTATTTTCTTGTTGACTTTGTTGGGTCATCATCATCTCATTACAAATGAAAATGTTTAAATGCAGGATTAGTTGAGAATGGCTGGTCTAGCACAGGGGTTCCCAACTTTTTTTGTGCCGCGGACCGGTAGATGGATGGGAGAAAAAAGTCGCGGACCGGTTTTATAAACATAGGCTATAATATTATAGGCTGTGTGGTAGTTGAAACATAGTTTCAAGTTGACGTTTATTTATGTTTGTAGTTTGTAAAAAAAAAAGTTTGTAAAACATTTTTATTTTCTTATTTTTTTGGACCGGGCTCGCGGCCCGGTACCAAATGCATTGCGGCCCGGTACCGGTCCGCGGCCCGGTGGTTGGGAACCACTGGTCTAGCACACACACTGTATATTATAATAAGACACAGAGGTGACAAAGATTAAACAGCCTCAGTATATCTGATTATGAGAGTGGCAGTGCCTCATTCATAAGATCAGCCTTTTACCATATAGCCAAGGAGCAGAATGGCCTAACTAACTTCTAACACAGAAGATAAAGGCTGGTAAAAACCTGATACTCGGATGAAAACTTTTGCCATTTTCGACCTAAGAATATGGTCTTCATACCTCGGTTCCTTGCAGAGTATAAGTGCATTGGAAATACTTTAATACTCTTATCAGTTGCTGGGGTCAAGTGACTGACTGAGATTCAGTCGCTCAGGCAACGCCAGCAGCCAGCGACAAGTTTGTCTAGAAAGACAGCTGCTGGCAGCAGGTGTGGCAGCTGCAGCTAAGGCCCCTAAACCGAGGGCTTAACTTTCTCTAACTGGGAGGACTTCCAGACTCACTTTGATACTAACTACATCCAATCATGCTTTGAGGACTTTTTATTCAAAATCCAAAGAACATTAGCTACTGTAATACTCAATTACAGTAGTAATACTCAACTCAATTCCTTCACTTTAAAAGTTGGAATTTATTCATTGGTCGTCTGACAGTTGTGTGTCTCTCTTGGGCTTCCGTAGGGTTCTCCAGCACGGCCCAGATGCCCGGCCCAGTCTGAGGCTGTCGGTTGTCGGGGGGGGAAGCACTGAGAACAGCGGTCCTGGTCCACTGACGGGATGAGCGGGGGAGCGGAGCAAGCTGACATCCTAAGCGTGCTCGCCCTGGTCAAGGAACGATGGAAAGTGGTAAGTGACGTGTTCCTTCAGTGACAATAGGCGGTGTGTGCATCTGACCCCATCGCTGCCTGTCCTCATCCCGTCCCCCCGTCCCCGCCAGCAACAACCCACCACAACGCTCACATTGTCCCTCAAACAATGGCGTCCCCTGCCTGAGTCCTTGTCCTTCACCCCTCCGCTATCACCCGTCACTCAGGACAGCTTGGGGTCGTGTCGTGTGTCTCTCTGTCCAGGTAGTGCTGCTGCAGCATTGTAAGGGAGAGCCTATAAATAGCCCGTGCAAAGCTATTTGTGGCAGTGCAGTGTGTGCTATTCAGCAGTAGTGTTCCCCCAGGGCCCATGTCTCCCACTGCCCTGCCAGCCTGTTATTCCTAACTGGCAGCCTCACGCCACCTCCGTCTTCTAAGGAGAGCAGTTACGTAATGATGCCGCAGCTAATCCCTTTAGCTAGCTAAAAACTAGCTAAACTTTAGCTGCCAGTGCGACACGTGTGTTTGTGTGTGTGTGTGTGTGTGTGTGTGTGTGTGTGTGTGTGTGTGTGTGTGTGTGTGTGTGTGTGTGTGTAGGACAGTGAAGGACATGTACAGTAGGAGCTTAGCAGAAATTAAAGTGCTTACTAGTGGTGAGAGTCATTTTACTCTGCAACTACAAGAGACATTTTTCACAAAATCTAGTTTAACAGTGCATACTGACATACATGGTACAATGACATTGGAACCTGAGTCCAGGGTAAATGGACAGTGCAATGCAGAAATCACTTTAGATAATATATACATTTTGGTAGGACCCAGTTATAGAGGACGATGTCTCCCCTGACTGAATGACCTGAATTTTGCACTTGTTGCCCACATCGCCATGGTGATTGCACCATAGTGAAGAGAGACCGTACGATCCTACGTCAAAGCCCTGCCTACCCAGCTGCAGGGCCGAGTGCAAAGAGAATATCCCCACTGCAATCTTTAAAGTATAACACACTACATAGGCTACGTTCACACAGCAAACCTTAGGGCTTGAATCTGATGTGTTGCTCACATCTGATTTTTTGTGTGGCTGTTCACACAGACTTTTTAAAAGTGGCCCATATCAGACTCCAGTGTGAACAGGTCACGGCGCTGAAGTGACCCGCATGCGCAGAACAACAATAACGTCACACGCAGCACACTGCTGTTCTACGTAAACCCAGAAGAAGACAGCAGTAAACATGGTGGTAGCTGACGATGTTTAATGAACAAGTTATTGTGCAGTGGAAGCCAGCGAATATTGGAGCAGATAGCGAGGAAGAGGAGAAAGAGAGCCAAAAATGTAATAATGGCTTTCTGTGGAGCAATAGCTGCTACTTCTTGCTAATACATATAAGGTCTAAAACCTCACTGTCCCTCCACTGATTACCTCCCTCGCAGCTGTCCTCCATGTTTATAATCACAATCTGCCCGCTTGGTCCTCCCTCCTCCCGCCAAGTGCAGAATAGTGACGAATGTCGCTCTGGAATGATGTAAAAGTCACATTGAAGCATTAAGTCAGATATGGGCCAGATGTCTGTTCACACCGGAGTCACATTCCAAAACATCAGATTCAAATCTGATGTTTTTCCACATTTGAAAGTAGCCCAGGTCGTATTTAAAAAAGTAACTTTCAATGTGACTTGTACTGTTCACACAGTCATGAAGAAAGACTGACTTGAATCACTTTGGGTTGAAAAGATTAGATTCAAGCACTAAGGATGGCTGTGTGAACGTAGCCTTAGATGTCACTCTCCATATCTATAGATTAGAGCTGAACAATTAATCCAAATATTATCAAAATCACAATATGGCCAAGTGCAATATCCAAAGCGCAGGAGCATTTTTTTAGATGAAGGGGTCACAAGCATTGTGGTGCTACAGAAATTCTCCGGCCTACAAATCATATTCTCCAGACATAAGAGAACATGCTTGTTTGGTACAGACCCCAGCAAAAATCACATCGTCATTTTTCTATATTTTTGACAGTGAAAATGAAATGCAAAAATTACCTACTAAAATCGTGACTCATATCGCAATCACAATATCCAGGCCCGCTCCAACCCATTACGCAGAGTACGCAGACTGCGTAGGGCATCACGTGACAGAGGGCACTGGTGCCCTCAGTCAGGCCACTCACTGAACAGCAGGCCAGGCGCCGCCTACTGGTTTACTAGTGGTTTTATTACTTTATTCAAGGTGCATCTCATTGGGACGCCGGCACGCACGTCGGCCTGTATCGGCCTGGCCTGCTTGGTGTCTAATGCCCGGCCTGAATTATGATCCCAGTCCGCCCCTGCTTGCATGTACAGTTTAACAATCACTTGTTTGCTGACATGTACAGTAATTCTAACAATTGTTTGTTTCCCACATGTAATGAAATGTGAGATACACTAGTATCGTTCATAATTAATGATTTTGCAGTCTTTCGTTTGACAGTTATTGAAAGTTTTACGGGGGGGGGGGGTGGGGGGGGGGCACCACAGAACAATTACGCTTAGGGCACCCAAATGGCCAGGATCGGCCCTGACAATATCTGTCCAAATAATCACAATATGATTTCTCGTTTTGCATATCATTCAGCCCCAGTGAAAATATAATTTCCGCACGTCAGGTTTTCACGCCGTGCTTCCTCCTCCTCCTCTAGGTGAAGAAGATCGGGGGCGGTGGGTTCGGGGAGATCTACGAGGCGCTGGACCTGCTGACGCGGGTCAGCGTGGCGCTGAAGGTGGAGTCGGCCCAGCAGCCCAAACAGGTGCTGAAGATGGAGGTGGCCGTGCTCAAGAAGCTCCAGGGTGAGTCCAAATGGATCCAGTGGATTATGTTACATTCCATCCTCCTCCCTGGCATGGTGTGGGTGTGACCTATTGAATTGTCCCAAAAGGGCATATCCTGGCTATCGGCTGCATTCTTGGCAGACACAAGCTCGGGTAAAATGCACTTTTTTTTCAGTCAGTAATTGCTCCGGGAATAACAAGACCACAGGAAACACACAGAGAAACATGGTGAACCGGGGAAATCATAGCTAGCGGCATATACGGGGATAGCCTGTGTGCATCTACAGCATCAGAGAATAACCCCTCCCTCTGAGAGAATAACCCCTCCCTCTGAGAGTATAACCCCTCCCTCTGAGAGAATAACCCCTCCCTCTGAGAGAATAACCCCTCCCTCTGAGAGTATAACCCCTCCCTCTGAGAGAATAACCCCTCCCTCTGAGAGAATAACCCCTCCCTCTGAGAGAATAACCCCTCCCTCTGAGAGTATAACCCCTCCCTCTGAGAGTATAACCCCTCCCTCTGAGAGATCACACAGATCGTCTGACTCATCTTACAACACTGGCTTCAGCTCAGTTCACTTTGCCTCAGTCTCTGCAGTGCAAAGCAAGCCATCATTCATTAGAACAGCTGATGCAGCCCAGGCATTTATCATGATGTATTTCATGTCTTTTTTTCTTTCTTTTTTTTAAGTCTAGAGGGTGAAGTGTTTCAGCTGTTCAACTGTTGGGATTTTAAATCTAACAGAGACCAAGGTGACAACAACGCACTAAAAGAGAAGACAAGTGGGCTTCATGTGTGTTTGCCTGGAGTGGACACTCCCAGTCTGTCATCGCAGAGACAGAGGACCAACAAAGCGATTAGGAGCGCTCCTTTGGGGGACGTTTTGTTTGCCTCTTGTCTCTTTTTTAACCTTGTCTTTCCCGCCCCTCCTTCTTCCTGCCTTTTTTTTTTACCACCATGCCTTTCTCTTTCTCTCCTCCGCGAGGAAAATCAATGTGCTGGGATCATGTTTGCTGTCTAATGGCAGCGGCCTGAGGCGTTATGGTTCTGTTGCTTCCTGAGGGAACCAGGATGTAACCTGAGACGGGCTGAACCACGGCCCCCAAACACTGCGTACCCGCCCACTCTTAAAGGATAAACATCGACCCAAAAGCCTCATAAAAGGACAATAAAAGGACAAATAGGGCCTATCGAGCTAATATTATAGGCTGTTTTTGTGTTTTGTTTTTGATTCTTTTAACGGGTCATTTTGATTTATTCTACCCTCAGTTAATAATCAAGGGTTTTTTTCTCTCTCAGAATGGGCATTTGGGGGGGTGACTACACATGACAGTAAGCATGATCGGTCCATGTGAAGACTGAACTTATGGAGCAATGTGTTTTTAAAGCATCCCAAATTTCAGACTTACCGTAAATCATTTCAATGTAAAAATGTGTGATTTTAACTTTGAAATTCTCTAAAATGATACCGTATGCTTGCTTTTGGGTTAGTGTGTAGCGAGGGTTATCCTGAGTACAACCATATCAGTCATTGTCAGAACTTAGGGAGCAATGTGTTTTTACAGCGTCCCCAGTTTAAGAAAATACGCCATTTCAAGCTACCAATCAATATGGGACTTTAACTTTGAAATGCTCCAAAATGATACAGCAAAAATGCTTGATTTTGAGTTAATATGCACTGCAGTCAGGGTTGTCCTCAACTCAAATATATCGCCCATTATCAGGTTTTCTTCTTCTTGTTGCAACCCCAAATCAAATAATAAATGAATGGCCCTCACAATTTAGTGTGGAATGTTTTAATCTAGAAGGCTCTTTGAGGTGTGCCAAAAATTCCTCTCTGCAGAAAAAACCCTGAAATGATTCTTGGTGGAGGTGAATTTGGGCAAATCAAGCAGTCAAGACGGGTCAGAGCAGCCAGCTGGGAGTTGGGGCTGAGAATCTTCACTGGCCTCACGTCACGATTCAATTACGATTCATCTGTCTTCGATTCCACGATGCATCATGATGCATCTCGATACAGCTCCAAGTATCACAGCTCCAAGTATCACATCCTCAATTCTCTATATTGTTACTGCACATGGCTACTTTTTCATCAATTAATACAAGCAGTAAAATAATATCAACTCCCTTTTTTATTTAGAAAGTGCTTTAAAATCTGAATGTCAACATAAATGTAAACATAAATGATGCATTGATTCATCTGTCAACGATTCGATTCACACCTCTGCATTGCGATGCATGTTAAAAACGATTAATTTTGACACCCCTAAGGGAGTGTACTGTGTGCTGCTGTATGGGAGTGTACTGTGTGCTGCTGTATGAGAGTGTACTGTGTGCTGCTGTATGAGAGTGTACTGTGTGCTGCTGTATGGGAGTGTACTGTGTGCTGCTGTATGGGAGTGTACTGTGTGCTGCTGTATGGGAGTGTACTGTGTGCTGCTGTATGGGAGTGTACTGTGTGCTGCTGTATGGGAGTGTACTGTGTGCTGCTGTATGGGAGTGTACTGTGTGCTGCTGTATGGGAGTGTACTGTGTGCTGCTGTATGGGAGTGTACTGTGTGCTGCTGTATGAGAGTGTACTGTGTGCTGCTGTATGGGAGTGTACTGTGTGCTGCTGTATGGGAGTGTACTGTGTGCTGCTGTATGAGAGTGTACTGTGTGCTGCTGTATGAGAGTGTACTGTGTGCTGCTGTATGGGAGTGTACTGTGTGCTGCTGTATGGGAGTGTACTGTGTGCTGCTGTATGGGAGTGTACTGTGTGCTGCTGTATGGGAGTGTACTGTGTGCTGCTGTATGGGAGTGTACTGTGTGCTGCTGTATGAGAGTGTACTGTGTGCTGCTGTATGAGAGTGTACTGTGTGCTGCTGTATGGGAGTGTACTGTGTGCTGCTGTATGGGAGTGTACTGTGTGCTGCTGTATGGGAGTGTACTGTGTGCTGCTGTATGGGAGTGTACTGTGTGCTGCTGTATGGGAGTGTACTGTGTGCTGCTGTATGAGAGTGTACTGTGTGCTGCTGTATGAGAGTGTACTGTGTGCTGCTGTATGGGAGTGTACTGTGTGCTGCTGTATGGGAGTGTACTGTGTGCTGCTGTATGGGAGTGTACTGGCTAGTTGCTCTGTGCCATTTCACTGTGTGCTGAAGGGCTGTGGGGTGTGGCCACAGCCAGGCTGCCAGGGCAGCAGTGTCCCCCGGGACCAGAGCACATGATACTCAAATGCACACACAGGCAGACAGCTACACACACACACACACACACACACACACACACACACACACACACACACACACACACACACACACACACACACACACACACACACACACACACACACACACACACACACACACACACACACACACAACACACACACACACACACAGACAGTCATGCACACACGTGCGCTTGATGTCGTGCACTATAAATCAATGAGCAGGGTAGTCATAGAGTGTGTGTGTGTGTGTGGGGGGGGGGGTGAAATATGGACACACATCATCATGATTCATGCAGCATAACACATCTCATGAACAAACTAGAAGGGCACTCTGAGAGTGCAGAGCTCCGCCAAGGCCAGTAGTCCAATCTGGCAAATTACATGAGTCAGATTGGATCCACTCCAAAATGTAACGGGTTCTTCCTTGGCCCATGTTACACTCTTCCATGAAGTTTCATGAAAATCGGCCCAGTAGTTTTCCATAATCCTGCTAAAGGACAGACAGACAAACGGCACCGAAAACATCACCTCCTTGGCGGAAGTAATGCTACTGCTGCTGATGTTGTTAACTGTCCCCATGAAGGAATCTCCCGTTCTGCTTCTGAGAACATCCTGACAATCTCTTGTTCTCCTATCCTCCGTCTCGTAGGTAAGGACCACGTGTGTCGCTTCGTGGGATGCGGCCGCAACGACCGCTTTAACTACGTGGTGATGGAGCTTCAGGTGGGTGGAAAAGCAGGAAAAGCACTGGAAGAGCCAGACACACTGGCCTTTCAACAATGCCTATTGTTTCTAATGGCCCAATGCACACCAGCAGTGTCACACTGCCGTGATGCATTCACTCTGAATGTCAGCAGGGGAACAACACGGGACCGGGACCACAGTGACCATTTATCACATTTTAGTGAAAAGAACATCATCCATGTTTTGAATTAGAGCAGTGATAGTTATACCGAGGCTCTAGAGCCACATGCGGCTCCTTTATGAGCAGTTGTGGCTCTTTTAAGTCCTACTTAAAATAAAGAAATAAATAATAATGAATAAAAATCGAATAAATAATGGGAGGAAAGGGACGTTTTTTGGATTGTGGCTCTTTCAAAGCTTTTTTTTTGTCAGTGTGGCTCCTGAGTAGGGCAAGGTTGAGTACCACTGAATTACAGTATTCTTGTTGAGAAGTGTACTAGAGGAAACCAAGACATAAATATCCCAAAATGCCCTGTGATTAATTTTGCGGCCAAAATTAAATTCAGTCCAGATGTATCCATGGGTAAATGCATTTAGCTGGTTCACTGACAGCCAGCATCCACCCAGCTTAAGTGTCCCTGATCCATTTTCCAAATATGAAGCATATTGTAGAATAGACCATTGTACAGCAAAATATAATAGTAGATACAGTATGTAGGCACCAGTGCTGCAGACTGTTCAAATATGTTGCCTACTGTCATGTGTGCCACAGAAGCATGAAATTAGTTTAAATTATGACATCCAGTGCAGCTGGCTTTAGTATCCAAGGCATCATCACAAATCTCCTGAATCTGATGATGAATAAAACTGAAATGATGAAACTGAAAGTGTGGGCTGGGTGGGATTTATGGCCCGTTTTGCTGTCTCCACTTGTAACATATTGTTACATTACTTTACATGACCTTACTTTTCTCATACATTGCCTCTTCCAGGGCCGTAACCTGGCCGACCTGCGGAGGAGTATGACCCGGGGCACCTTCAGTGTCAGCACCACCCTGCGGCTGGGCCGCCAGATCCTGGAGGCCATCGAGAGCATCCACTCCGTGGGCTTCCTGCACCGCGACATCAAACCGGTGAGTCACTGGGTGCAGCAGAGAATAGATGAATTTGCTTCAGTCCTGTCTCCTTACCTCTCACTTCTCTGTTACTCATAAACATTCTGGGCATAAATATCATCTGTTACTCGTAAATATTCTGGACACGGAGGAATATATTTTATTTCTATTGTCTGGGCAGTGCTGCTTTCGACCCTTACACTCTTTATTAGTGGCTGACGGTAATGTTGCTGATTCAGGGCTAGAGCTTTTTCGACTGTTGCACTTCCTGTAAGTTGGCTCAATAAGAGTGTTGGCTAAATGCCTGAAATGTAATGGAATCTTAATGTCTTCTGCCGTATTAAATTATTGTCCACAGTAGAAATAAAAGTGAATCTCTTGGGGAGAAAACAATATAAATAGCCGTAAAATATATATTGGATTTATAACTTTCAAATTATTATTTTCTTAACCATCACCTCATTACCACCTTCTATCTCTGCTTCCGCTTCAGTCCAACTTCGCCATGGGCCGGTTCCCCAGCACCTGCCGAACCTGCTACATGCTGGACTTTGGTTTAGCCCGTCAATTCACCAACTCTTGCCAGGAGGTCCGACCTGTAAGTACGCTCTTTTCTGTTGATCAGCCTATATAGAGCCTAATGTGATCAGCCTATAGTGAGCCTAATGTGATCAGCCTATAGTGCCTATATAGAGCCTAATGTGATCAGCCTATATAGAGCCTAATGTGATCAGCCTATAGTGCCTATATAGAGCCTAATGTGATCAGCCTATAGTGCCTATATAGAGTCTAATGTGATCAGCCTATATAGAGTCTAATGTGATCAGCCTATATAGAGCCTAATGTGATCAGCCTATAGTGCCTATATAGAGTCTAATGTGATCAGCCTATATAGAGTCTAATGTGATCAGCCTATATAGAGCCTAATGTGATCAGCCTATATAGAGTCTAATGTGATCAGCCTATAGTGAGCCTAATGTGATCAGCCTATAGTGCCTATATAGAGTCTAATGTGATCAGCCTATATAGAGTCTAATGTGATCAGCCTATATAGAGCCTAATGTGATCAGCCTATATAGAGCCTAATGTGATCAGCCTATAGTGCCTATATAGAGTCTAATGTGATCAGCCTATATAGAGTCTAATGTGATCAGCCTATATAGAGCCTAATGTGATCAGCCTATATAGAGTCTAATGTGATCAGCCTATATAGAGCCTAATGTGATCAGCCTATAGTGCCTATATAGAGTCTAATGTGATCAGCCTATATAGAGTCTAATGTGATCAGCCTATATAGAGCCTAATGTGATCAGCCTATATAGAGTCTAATGTGATCAGCCTATATAGAGCCTAATGTGATCAGCCTATAGTGCCTATATAGAGTCTAATGTGATCAGCCTATATAGAGTCTAATGTGATCAGCCTATATAGAGCCTAATGTGATCAGCCTATATAGAGTCTAATGTGATCAGCCTATAGTGAGCCTAATGTGATCAGCCTATAGTGCCTATATAGAGTCTAATGTGATCAGCCTATATAGAGTCTAATGTGATCAGCCTATATAGAGCCTAATGTGATCAGCCTATATAGAGCCTAATGTGATCAGCCTATAGTGCCTATATAGAGTCTAATGTGATCAGCCTATATAGAGTCTAATGTGATCAGCCTATATAGAGCCTAATGTGATCAGCCTATATAGAGTCTAATGTGATCAGCCTATATAGAGCCTAATGTGATCAGCCTATAGTGCCTATATAGAGTCTAATGTGATCAGCCTATATAGAGTCTAATGTGATCAGCCTATATAGAGCCTAATGTGATCAGCCTATATAGAGTCTAATGTGATCAGCCTATAGTGAGCCTAATGTGATCAGCCTATAGTGCCTATATAGAGTCTAATGTGATCAGCCTATATAGAGTCTAATGTGATCAGCCTATATAGAGCCTAATGTGATCAGCCTATATAGAGTCTAATGTGATCAGCCTATAGTGCCTATATAGAGCCTAATGTGATCAGCCTATATAGAGCCTAATGTGATCAGCCTATATAGAGTCTAATGTGATCAGCCTATAGTGCCTATATAGAGCCTAATGTGATCAGCCTATAGTGCCTATATAGAGCCTAATGTGATCAGCCTATATAGAGTCTAATGTGATCAGCCTATATAGAGCCTAATGTGATCAGCCTATATAGAGTCTAATGTGATCAGCCTATATAGAGTCTAATGTGATCAGCCTATATAGAGTCTAATGTGATCAGCCTATATAGAGTCTAATGTGATCAGCCTATATAGAGTCTAATGTGATCAGCCTATAGTGAGCCTAATGTGATCAGCCTATATAGAGTCTAATATGATCAGCCTATATAGAGCCTAATGTGATCAGCCTATATAGAGTCTAATATGATCAGCCTATAGTGAGCCTAATGTGATCAGCCTATATAGAGCCTAATGTGATCAGCCTATATAGAGCCTAATGTGATCAGCCTATATAGAGTCTAATGTGATCAGCCTATATAGAGTCTAATGTGATCAGCCTATATAGAGTCTAATATGATCAGCCTATATAGAGCCTAATGTGATCAGCCTATATAGAGCCTAGTGTGATCAGCCTATATAGAGCCTAATGTGATCAGCCTATATAGAGTCTAATGTGATCAGCCTATAGTGAGCCTAATGTGATCAGCCTATATAGAGCCTAATGTGATCAGCCTATATAGAGTCTAATGTGATCAGCCTATATAGAGTCTAATGTGATCAGCCTATATAGAGTCTAATGTGATCAGCCTATATAGAGTCTAATGTGATCAGCCTATATAGAGCCTAATGTGATCAGCCTATATAGAGTCTAATGTGATCAGCCTATATAGAGTCTAATGTGATCAGCCTATATAGAGTCTAATGTGATCAGCCTATATAGAGTCTAATGTGATCAGCCTATAGTGAGCCTAATGTGATCAGCCTATATAGAGCCTAATGTGATCAGCCTATATAGAGTCTAATATGATCAGCCTATATAGAGCCTAATGTGATCAGCCTATATAGAGCCTAATGTGATCAGCCTATATAGAGTCTAATATGATCAGCCTATAGTGCCTATTCATAGCTTTCAAGGGGCGTTACGTAAGTACCGTACAAGGAACGCCCCTTCTGGCGGTCAAAACTCAAAACATCAATGGCGCTGAACACTCCAGACGCAGCTGCAGCAAAAAGCGGTCTTTTTTCCACCAGTTTCCAGTCAGGAATATTTAGACCATCTATCAAGCGTTGAAAAAGAACGATATCTAAACAAACTACACGTTTTGGGCACTTCAAACAAACCGAACTATTGTTAACGTTACTGTCCAACACATGGCAGTTCGGAGAAATTGTTTCACAACAAGAGACTGCGTGCGGAGTGCGGACTCGTTTTTATAATGTTGTGGAGCCCAGCCCTCGTCGCGTGTGAAGAGAGAGGGAGAACGGGTGAGACAGAAGCAAACTATTTTTTGCAGATCTCAAAAGCAGGTAAACCACTGTGGGATTAGTGAGACTATTGCTAAAAAGTGATGCCTGGGCTGTCGTCCGCTCAAACAGTAGGCCTACTTCACGGGGCGGCTGCGTGTCAATTGACGTGTCCTTAATATGCAAAGCGTGCAGCTCTAAAACAAACAGCGTGAGAAACTAGTCGACTCAACAAGTTTTTTTTTTGACCGTCAGGTGGGCGTTCCCGGCAGCACGTAACGCCCCTTGAAAGCTATGAATATAGAGCCTAATGTGATCAGCCTATATAGAGCCTAATGTGATCAGCCTATAGTGCCTATATAGAGCCTAATGTGATCAGCCTATAGTGAGCCTAATGTGATCAGCCTATAGTGCCTATATAGAGCCTAATGTGATCAGCCTATATAGAGCCTAATGTGATCAGCCTATATAGAGCCTAATGTGATCAGCCTATATAGAGCCTAATGTGATCAGCCTATAGTGCCTATATAGAGCCTAATGTGATCAGCCTATAGTGCCTATATAGAGCCTAATGTGATCAGCCTATATAGAGCCTAATGTGATCAGCCTATATAGAGCCTAATGTGATCAGCCTATATAGAGCCTAATGTGATCAGCCTATATAGAGCCTAATGTGATCAGCCTATATAGAGCCTAATGTGATCAGCCTATATAGAGCCTAATGTGATCAGCCTATATAGAGCCTAATGTGATCAGCCTATAGTGAGCTTAATGTGATCAGCCTATAGTGCCTATATAGAGCCTAATGTGATCAGCCTATAGTGCCTATATAGAGCCTAATGTGATCAGCCTATAGTGCCTATATAGAGCCTAATGTGATCAGCCTATATAGAGCCTAATGTGATCAGCCTATAGTGCCTATATAGAGCCTAATGTGATCAGCCTATAGTGAGCCTAATGTGATCAGCCTATAGTGCCTATATAGAGCCTAATGTGATCAGCCTATATAGAGCCTAATGTGATCAGCCTATATAGAGCCTAATGTGATCAGCCTATATAGAGCCTAATGTGATCAGCCTATATAGAGCCTAATGTGATCAGCCTATAGTGAGCTTAATGTGATCAGCCTATAGTGCCTATATAGAGCCTAATGTGATCAGCCTATAGTGCCTATATAGAGCCTAATGTGATCAGCCTATAGTGCCTATATAGAGTCTAATGTGATCAGCCTATATAGAGCCTAATGTGATCAGCCTATAGTGCCTATATAGAGCCTAATGTGATCAGCCTATAGTGAGCCTAATGTGATCAGCCTATAGTGCCTATATAGAGCCTAATGTGATCAGCCTATATAGAGCCTAATGTGATCAGCCTATATAGAGCCTAATGTGATCAGCCTATATAGAGCCTAATGTGATCAGCCTATATAGAGCCTAATGTGATCAGCCTATAGTGCCTATATAGAGCCTAATGTGATCAGCCTATAGTGAGCTTAATGTGATCAGCCTATAGTGCCTATATAGAGCCTAATGTGATCAGCCTATATAGAGCCTAATGTGATCAGCCTATAGTGCCTATATAGAGCCTAATGTGATTGTGAGTAGGGAATGTTGAAATAATTGCTAATGAAGGGTTGGGGTTAGATAGACTGGCAGACTTTAATTTTTCATTTAGTTAGTTTAGTAGTCATGATTGATTGATTTATGGTTTATTTATTTATTTAAGTGTCATGCACTCTAGGTGCCCAACCCCCATGGGTTTACAAGACAAGCCTTTGCATTTTCACTATTGCAGCATTTATGAACTTGGTATCTGTGGTGACACAGGGTGGGCGGAGCTAACACAACAGACTCACTCTGTAGGTTACTGTGGTCACAACTCTTGTGTGAAGTAGGATAGCAAGCTACTTCTTTCCAGTCTCTGCTAGCATTAACGGTGGTTAATATGGCTGGACAAACTGAGTAATTGCAGGATCTCACCTGCAATTACCACTCATCACCAATAGGTGTCACCCAAGAGAACAAAACTGAAATCTTCCGTATTATCACTTTAAGAAAATAAAATGGTTTGGGAATCTGCAGATCCAGTTTGGCTATAAGCCTATTAGACTGTAGCATTTGATTGCGGTGTCTCTTTGTGTTTGTCAGCCCCGTCCAGTGGCAGGGTTCAGGGGAACCGTCCGTTATGCGTCTGTCAATGCACACAAGAATAAGGTGAGTATCCACTCTGCAACACAGCTCTTGTGTAATCCATCACTCTGTCGCACAGTGTCATGCACGCTCACGTACTTTTCTCCAAACAACTTTCGCACATCACTGTCTTTTGTCCCCCCCCCCCGGTACAATCTCTGTTATGGTTTGTCGCCACAGTTGTGTTTGTGGTGATCAGACATTATTGATCTAGCCAGCTGTCTGATCAGAATGTTAACAACATAACCCCGGTGATCAGACATTATTGATCTAGCCAGCTGTCTGATCAGAATGTTAACAACATAACCCCGGTGATCAGACATTATTGATCTAGCCAGCTGTCTGATCATAATGTTAACAACATAACCCTGGTGATCAGACATTATTGATCTAGCCAGCTGTCTGATCAGAATGTTAACAACATAACCCCGGTGTCATCTTACAGGAGATGGGTCGTCATGATGACCTCTGGTCCCTCTTCTACATGCTGGTGGAGTTTCTGGTCGGCCAGTTGCCCTGGAGAAAGATCAAGGACAAAGTAAGGACAACCAATAACGTTTTCCTTCCTGGAACATAAAAACAGCTTTGGCTAAATAGCTGTAAGTGATGAGAAGTGTGACGAGGTGTACCGGGGTACACATACCGTATGTAAGTGAGTGGCGTCAGGTGGTTCTTCACCTCCACGTCGTGCATTAAAACCATTTAACGCACACCTACTTGTTGAGTATCCCGCTTATACCATTGTCATTTGCCAACAATATAAAATAAAAACATTTGCAAATGTTTGGTGAAAGTTTTGCACTAAGAATCGAAAGGTTATGAAGCAAGAGCTTGCCGTTGTCACGACAAGGAATGAGTCTAGTCCCTTTTACAACCAAGCCGGTTAGATGACGTGATGCTACTAGCTTAAAAATACATGTGAACTTGACGGCCTTAGTAGCTAAATGGATTTTTTTGAAGCAGATATCTTAGTCACAACAAGATTGAGCTAGCAAGGCAGTTTTGTGTTTGTGTGTGTGGTATTTAGGGGCGTCTGGGTAGTACAGTGGTAGATTCCCTGCCTACCAACATGAGGGTCGCAGGTTCAAGCCCCTGTGTTACCTCCGGCTTGGTCAGGCATCTATACAGGCACAATTGGCCGTGTCTGTGGGTGGGAAGCAGTTAGCCTGGGTAAACCCAGCCGCCACGTGACCTGCTCTCAGACCTGCTCTCAGTCACTAATACTGTAGTGACTGAGAGCAGGGTAAGCCTGAGAGCAGGTCACGTGGAGGCTGGGTTTACCCAGGCTAGGAAGCAGGATTATGGGTATGTGTCCTGGTCGCTGCACTAGTGCCTCCTCTGGTCAGTCGGGGTGCGTGTTCGGGGGGAAGGGGAGCTTGGGGGAATAGTGTGATCCTCCTATGCGCTACGTCCTGCCGGTGAAGCATGTGCTAGTCTAGAACTCGGCAGAGGGGGTGGAGCAATGACCGGGACAGCAGGGATATTGGCCAAGTACAATTGGGGAGAAAATGGGGGGAAATCCGGAAAAAAAAAAAAAAAAACTTGTGGTATTTATTCAGTTTGGAAAATCACGATCCCTAGTATGGTCTAATGTGGTAGCGGATGGATTTAAAACCGTGATTAAACTTGAGCCGAACTATGTGTGGGTTGAACGGTTTTAACGCACACCTGCCGGCCAATCAGAGACAAGAATATTCACTCAGACGTGTGTGTGTGTGTGTTCACTCTCAGGAGCATGTGGGGAAGCTAAAGGACACCTATGACCACCGGCTGATGCTCAAACACCTGCCGGCAGAGTTCAGTGTGTTTCTGGACCACATCTCCAGCCTGGACTACTTCACCAAGCCGGACTACCAGGTGATATGGATGTTCATGTTGTGGTTTAGTGAGAGGCTCTTGTTTGTGTGACTCTGAAATTAAAGCTCTGATTAAACCTGCGATCCCATAGGATGCCTTTTCTCACGGCTGTGTGTCGCTAGTAACAGAGAGAGCCCAAGGGTGTGCCTCAAGTGTTGCTTCCAAGATGTGAGGAAGCGTGCACCTGCTGTGACAAAAACTATAGCATGCATTTTTTAACGTGCCTTTTTTCAGCTACTAGGCATCTCATGTGCTACGCGTGCTTGATTCCTAGGCTCACCCGCTGCACGGGCTCGCCCGCCCTGCAGCTCACATATGCAGCTCAGCTGCTGCGTGGCCTTGCCTGCCCTATTGGTGCACGCATAATGTCTCTCTCTCTCTCTCCCACACTCTCTCCCTCCCTCCCTCTCTCTTCCTCTCCTCTCTCTCCCTCAGTCTCTCTCCCCCTCTCTCTCTCTCCCTCTCCTCTCCCTCAGTCTCTCGTGTGTGTGTGTGTGTGTGTCACTGATGACATCATCATTGATGTCACAATGCCTATGTATGACATCACTGAAGACATCATCAGTGATGTCATCATTGACTAGCCAATTAATCTGCCCTAATTAAAAAATCCGGCTCCATCAGGTCACCCGTGCGGGTACTCTTTACACCCCCTGAAAGTTTCAGCCCAATCGCACGTAAAACGTCATAGCTGTGACCAGACAAAATTCTTGAAGCAGAGAAACAGATAGAGTCCACATTGCCAAATTTATTTATATATATATATATATATGTATGTATGTATGTATGTATGTATGTATGTATGTATGTTAGGGCTGTCACTTTTCATTCGAAATTCGAATGCAACTTCGAATGTGGGGGAGGGGTTCGTGTTCAATATGTAAATTGACTGTTCAAATTTTTTTTTTTTTTTTTTATTATTATTATTATTATTATTATTTTTTTTTTTTTATGAACCAAAATTAACCAACTGCTGCTTGCTGGTAATGTTAATCCCATGTCAGAAAAAGTCTCCAGATTTGTCGCGTTAGTCTCTTCTGAGAAAGATTGTCTCCAGGGTCTGAAAAGTTGTCTCGAGTTGGATGCAGCCAAGTTTGTGAGGCAGTGTTGTGACTGTGAGCGTCCAAGCTAACACGTCGGGCTGATGCCCGGTGGCCTGGACTGAAAAAAAAAATATATATATATATATATTTTTTTTTTAATTAACCAAAAAACTTCGAATATATTCGAACGAATTTCGGGCAATTAAAGTTTGTTCGAACTTTATTTTGGGAAAAAGTGACAGCCCTAATGTATGTACCGGTATGTATGTATGTATGTATGTATGTATGCATGTAGATAGATAGATAGATAGATAGATAGATAGATAGATAGATAGATAGATAGATAGATAGATAGATAGATAGATAGTCTTTTAGAAAGTGTTTTTCTAATAGTCTGCACTTAAATGATTGTTAACAGAATGTAATGTCAAGATAATATATCTTATTGTCTGTAAAAATGTCTGGTTGTTTGGGTAATATCTGTTAGATTTCTGCATGCGGAATCCATGATTAGGACATCTGTTTGTGTTTGGAACCTGTTTGTTCTGTGGAACGTCTAGTGTGAATCTCCCTGCATAGGAAATTGCATCCATGTTAACCATTTATTTTGTTTTGTTACAGCTGCTGATGTCGGTGTTTGACAACAGCATGAAAACCTACAACGTAGTGGAGAACGACCCCTATGACTGGGAGAGGACCGGCACAGACGGCACTCTGACGATCAATGCCAGCGCCACCACACCCCAGCACCACACCCGCCTCACGCCAGCACACATGGGGTACGTGTCTAGCAGCCCAGTCAAGGCTGAGGGCAATACACTTTCAGCACTATCATTTCAGGAGGTGGATTTCTATTATTTATTTTTGATACAAAGGTTTTAATAGCTCATTTGTAAACCTAAATTGAATACTATATACCGTAAATTTCGGACTATAAGCCGCGGCTTTTTCCCCGTTTTTTGGCCCTGCGGCTTATATAACGGTGCGGCTTATCTATGGATTTTTTCAGCAAACGGCCACTCGGGGACCTCCAAAATCTATGGATTTTACAGGTTACACAGCTTCATCTGCACATCATTTGGCGGAAATCAACCGGCATCACGTGATCGCACGGTGAACATGGCGCTCAGCTAGACAGCTGCTACACCAGACCAAACAATATGTTTTAGCGATCTGATCTAAAATGAATAAGGTGACCAGAACCAACTGAATAACTTTAAAGAGTGGGGCGAATGTCTGCTGGAAGAAGCACAAGACTGAAAACCAGTAAGCAGAAAGAAAAGGACGAAGCAATCACCGCCATGAATGAGGAAATGACTCACCTGCTGGAGGCTGGAGATACACGGCTTGGGCTAAACTTTTACTCCGTGAAACACTATCGATTAAGTCCGACATCGCTCAGAGGTTTGAGCAGCTTGAAAACAAGTTTGAAAACGTGCAGAAGTCCATCCACTCACTCACTAAAGAAAATAAGGCAACCGTGAACAGAGTTTCTAATGCGGAAAAGCGCATCAGCGCACTGGAGGACAAAAACAACACAGTGAGTCCGAAAATGGATAAAATGCAAAAACAAATCGAAACCCTGCACACGCAGGTTGATGACTTAATCAGCAGGAGTAAAATAAATAACATTCGCCTGATCAATGTAAAAGAGGGAGCTGAGATTGGTGACATGGACGCTTTCCTTGGCAAAATCCTGTGTTACATCCTGGACCTGAAGGAAGGCGAGAAACCACCAGAGGTGGACAGGGCACACCGGGCGCCTCGGCCACGTCCAGACCCCGGCCTGCCACTGAGGGCCATCTTCATCCGCCTACTCCGCTGGCCCGACCGTCAACTCATCCTCCAGGCTGCGGGGAAGAAGCCCCTCACCTGGGAGGGTACGCGCTTTTTCGTCCGGCAGGACCTCTCCGCGTTGGTGCAACAGAAACGCGCAAAACATACAACAGCATCATCGAAAAGGTTAAAGTCAATGGATATCGCTTTGGCGTACTGTACCCAGCGAGACTCGTCATAACCCGTCATAACCATGTAATCAAGGCCGGTGTGAAAGACCCTCATGTGATCAAGAAAGTGCACGAGTGAAAGTAAAAAAAGTAGCCTATACAATCATGACTGCAGGGACGCCAGGAGGAATGCTCCGTGCGGTTAGGCTTTATGCTCAAACGATGTTGACATTAGTTAACGTTAAGTAGTCATGTGCATTTATAGCCTATACTATTCCCCCGACAAACGTTATGCAGACTGCAGCTGTTTGATATGCGGGCGGTCGTGTATCGTTCCAATTTTAGTAGGACACCATATCGATCTGCCCGCCCACCATGCGAGTGCACTATCCTCCCTGCTCAGCGGACTAGGAGGGAAGTCTTGTCGAATTAATTCCCTCCGCTCGCCTTTCAATGCGGGAGCAGGGGATTTCACCTGAAAGTACAGAGCAGCACGGTAATGTGGCCGTTCTGCTTGGCTCGTGTGAAAGCAATTTCTGTGGCGAGGCGGCTCGCTTTACGGGACTCCTAAATGGCAATTTTTGCGCGATCTGTGTATGAAAGAGCCTATTGATGGACAGCGGCGGAACGAGAGCTCAAAGTGAAACTGCCGAATATCTTTTGAGTTGGACTGGTCAATAGTACTGTGAGTAACTAAAATAAAAAAATAAAAAACGGAATTCTCTCTTCTTTAGCACTCTTTCTAACTATAAATCCACTTCTGTTTTAATTTCCTCTCTTGCCCTCTTTTCACCACACCGCGGACACTGTGTGCACTGTAAAAAAAAACACAGGTGGTGTTGTGTTATGTTGTTTTGTTGAAATGTTAATAAATGGGAGCTTCCCCAAACAGCCATCTCTTTCCCGACAATCCCCTCTGTGCACGAACCCTTACATATGGTAATTAAACATCAAAACACCCGCGGCTTATAGTCCGGTGCGGCTTATATATGTAACAAACAGGCAATTTTGCTGCTGCGGCTTATACTCAGGTGCGCCTTATAGTGCGGAAATTATGGTACAGTAGTTGTTTTTTGAAAAGCCAATTTTACATTTTGTAGTGAGTGACTGAAATTGTCTCTGCATGGTTATCTGTAGTCCGTTTTACAGTCTTAACCATCAAATGAACATTCAAATGTGTGTATTTCTCATTCTCCAGCATGGCGAATGCCTCTCTGATCCCTGGTGACCTGCTGAGGGAGAACACAGATGACGTTCTGCAGGATGAGCAGCTCAGTGACGGGGAGAACGCCCCCGACCGCCTGCCCGGCTCCCCCATCCATCCTCTCCGCAACCAGGAGGCTGACGTCTGGGAGGAGCTGGACCGCAACCGTAACCGCATCAGGACCGCAGTCTGGAAGGTGGGCTGCACGCCAAGACACACGTTCCACGAGTGGGATGTCAGGTGGTGTGTATGGTGTTTGCTAGAGAAAACACCACTGGCGAGTTCTCTACTGTGGGAGTTGTGTGAAAATTCACATCCAGGGTGTGAAGACTCACAGTTTGAGTTACATTTTCACGAAAATAAAACTTTTGCTTCATTTCCCATGTCTCTGCTCAATAAAGAACAGACATGATTCATAGAATATGATTTTATCAAGTGCTGTAAATTGATTGTAAAATGATATTGCTCAGGTATAGAGGGGTAAAGTGTCTCACCCATGACTGAGAGACTTGAATTTGCATCTTGATAATAACCACATCGCCATGGCGTCACGCCGTAGGAGAAAGAGACCATCGGTGTTGTAATCAAACCTCAATCGGCAGCATGGTGGCAGTAGTGAGAGGCACTGTCCTTTAACCAGAGGGCCAGGGTTCAAGCCCCTGTGACAGCAAGCATCCACCCTGATTAAAGTGTCCCCAAGCAAAATGCTGAATCCATACCAGCACCAGGGTCACTGCTTTGGAGCTGACTCTGCATTTTTACCTCCCTTTGGAGGGGGCAAGCAATGGTAAAGTCACCTTTTCATGTTCTTAGTTACATCATTTTAGTACTGCAGTGTTTGGTCACCAATGAAGAATTCTCATAAGAATCCACACCTCAATTGAAATTCATCTAATAAGTCCCTTGCAAAAACTAATTGTCTGGTGCCCACAGGCGGCCACCGAGGAGGAGCATAGCAACAACCAGGGCCACCAGAGCCCCTATGCAGGGCCCAGCCTGGGCTCCCCAGTCAAAGTGCACTCTGAGGTGGCGGCTTCAGACCGTGACGGCCCCCTGCTGAGGAAACTCCGCAACATCCACAGCTTTGAGCTGGAGAGGAGGCTTGGCCTGGAGTCCAAACCCACTCCAGAGCGCTTCCTGGAGGCCTGGTCAGTCTGTCCACTGCAAATTTGACCACTTATTTAATCAACTGTTTCATTGTGTTTTAACAAGTTTGTGTTTTAACTTGACTGTTTGCATCTGTCTGTCTGTGTGTCTGTCCAGCTCAGCAAAGCACCAGTTTGGCCCCCAGCAGCAGGAGAAGGAGGCTGGGGGGGTTGCAGGGGTCCCAGTAGCTCATGGCCAAGCCGTCCCTGCTGGGGAGCATCCTGAAAGGGTCTGGCACTATGATGAGGAGTTCCTGTCTGGTGGTGGCTCTCCTAAGCCAGTATCCCCTGGCTCTCTGGAGCATGGTGAGGGGGCAGCCAGCAGCGGGGGCTTTGTGGCCCTCAACCTGAGTTCTGGCAGGCACGACGTTGACTCGAGGGAGTGGGTAATGGTGGAGCGGCCCAGTGGCTCCCCGGGGGCCAAGGCTACCGCCAGCCCTTCAGAGGAGGATGAGGAGGAGCCAGAGGTGCTCCAGCCAGGGGAACAGTCTCCCGGGTGGGGGAAGGGCAGCCCCAGCCCTAACTCTGGCAAAACGAATCACGAAACCCTTTCTTCCCCCATGGGAGCTGCTAAGGTGGATAGGCTGGAGCTCAGTGTGGGCCCTGCAATGAACCTGCCCCCCATCACTCCAACCAGCCCAGCCGAAGCTCTGGCAGAAGGAGTTCTCACCCAGGTAAGCCCCTTCACTCGAATACCATCTTCCTGACATGACATACATGATACTGACTGTATTCAGCATTTTACCAAGTTAAAAAGCTGCACAGAGTCAAGAGTTCTAGCTATAGAACTTCAATGCTAGTATCATAGAACTATTAAGAGTTCCACCAGCTGCATCTTGCTCTAGTTTGAAGCAAAATGTTACTGCTTTATGTGTGCTCGCTTCTTTGTTTGTGTGTGTTTGTTAGAAAAGGATATTCCTGACACAACTGCAGAGCTTTTATCAGATTGAGGCAAGGGGGGAGAGAGAGCTTATCATGGCTTTGAAATGCACTTTGATTTGCATTAAATATGCATATTTTATCTTATTTTGTAGACACTCATTTGCAAATGCGTTGGGTTGATTTTATTTACTTCACAAATTAAATTATTCATTTCCAAGATCTGCTTTGGTTTTTTGAGATTGAATGAGTTCTTTGCTCCTTTGCTATTCATAACCTTCAGTCTCCGTCCAGCCCCTTCACCTTCAGTATCCATCCAGCCCCTCTTCACCCAGTCCAGATTCCTGCTCAACAAAGTCCAACACAGACTGCTTTCACTCCAAATGTAGAGCAGTGTTTTCAATACAAGAGGAATGAAAGCCCTGACTGTCCCCTTACCACCAGAACCACTCACCCCCCCCCCCCCCTCCCCCCCCCACCACTAGTACTACCAGAACCACTCACCCCCTCCACCACTACCAGAACCACTCGGCCTTCCTCTAATCCACTACCCCGCCTCCTCCTTCCTCCCCTGCCCAAAAACCCTCTTTTTGATCCTTCCGTCCTCCTTTGGCGACTTTATCCCTAGTCTCGCAGTAGCCAGCCTAGTCTCACAGTAGCCAGCCTAGTCTCACAGTAGCCAGCCTAGTCTCACAGTAGCCAGCCTAGTCTCACAGTAGCCAGCCTAGTCTCACAGTAGCCAGCCTAGTCTCACAGTAGCCAGCCTAGTCTCACAGTAGCCAGCCTAGTCTTGCAGTAGCCAGCCTAGTCTCACAGTAGCCAGCCTAGTCTCACAGTAGCCAGCCTAGTCTCACAGTAGCCAGCCTAGTCTCACAGTAGCCAGCCTAGTCTCACAGTAGCCAGCCTAGTCTCGCAGTAGCCAGCCTAGTCTCACAGTAGCCAGCCTAGTCTCGCAGTAGCCAGCCTAGTCTCGCAGTAGCCAGCCTAGTCTCACAGTAGCCAGCCTAGTCTCACAGTAGCCAGCCTAGTCTCGCAGTAGCCAGCCTAGTCTCGCAGTAGCCAGCCTAGTCTCACAGTAGCCAGCCTAGTCTCACAGTAGCCAGCCTAGTCTCGCAGTAGCCAGCCTAGTCTCACAGTAGCCAGCCTAGTCTCACAGTAGCCAGCCTAGTCTCACAGTAGCCAGCCTAGTCTCAGTAGCCAGCCTAGTCTCACAGTAGCCAGCCTAGTCTCGCAGTAGCCAGCCTAGTCTCACAGTAGCCAGCCTAGTCTCACAGTAGCCAGCCTAGTCTCACAGTAGCCAGCCTAGTCTCACAGTAGCCAGCCTAGTCTCACAGTAGCCAGCCTAGTCTCACAGTAGCCAGCCTAGTCTCGCAGTAGCCAGCCTAGTCTCACAGTAGCCAGCCTAGTCTCGCAGTAGCCAGCCTAGTCTCACAGTAGCCAGCCTAGTCTCACAGTAGCCAGCCTAGTCTCGCAGTAGCCAGCCTAGTCTCACAGTAGCCAGCCTAGTCTCACAGTAGCCAGCCTAGTCTCGCAGTAGCCAGCCTAGTCTCACAGTAGCCAGCCTAGTCTCACAGTAGCCAGCCTAGTCTCTCAGTAGCCAGCCTAGTCTCTCAGTAGCCAGCCTAGTCTCACAGTAGCCAGCCTAGTCTCACAGTAGCCAGCCTAGTCTCTCAGTAGCCAGTCGTAGTCTCGCAGTAGCCAGCCTAGTCTCACAGTAGCCAGCCTAGTCTCACAGTAGCCAGCCGTAGATGTCGCTGGAAGCTTGCTGACGAAAGACATTGGGTCTGACCACATAAGGCTACTCTGCCCCTGACCTCAACAACACGACACTGCGCTACCCCCGCCCCCACACACACACACACAGACACACACACACACACACACACACACACACACACACACACTGCACCCTATATGCCCTGCCCCACGACTGTTCCACCCTCCATCCTCTTGGCAAGCCGTTTAACATTTAATAGCTAGACTGGAAATGTATTGCAGATATCCGTTATTCAATTCTTCCTAGTCAAAAAGAACATTTCAGATATCCACAACATCATTCTTCCTAGGACAAATGATGTCACTTTTGCCATTCATGTGTATGGGGTTTCTCGTTACAGATATCTGCAGTTGAGTTGCAGATATCCGCAATTTACATTTCAGATTTGCATTCTGCAAGTGAATTACAGAATGAATAGTTGTAATTCCACTTCAAGATATCTTTAATTCCCCTCAATTCAAGATATCTACATTGTTCTTTTTAGATATCTTGAATTAAGTTTTAACTGGTCACAAATGACATTGTAGATATCTCAAACTGCAATTATAACTAGTCATAATTCAGTTGCAATGTGAATTATGGATATCTGCAACTGAATCGTAGAATTCAGGAAGAATGTCATTGTGGATACAGTATCTGAAATGACAATTGTGGGTAGGAAGAATGTCTTTGTGGATATCTGAAATGTTCTTTTTGACTAGGAAGAATGACGTTATCGATACCTTGAATGAAAATTCGGACTAGTCACAATGTAATTAGGACTAGTCAAAATAGCGTTGTTGATATCTGTAATTTTAATTCCGGATAGTCAAACGTAGCTATTAAAAGTCAAAACGGCTTGCCATATCCTCTCACTCCTTCACCTATCTCACAACCCGTCCTCTTTCCCATCTCCCGCTTCTCTCCCTCCCCTCTCTTAGCTCCCCACCGCCACTTCTCCTCCATCCCTGCCGGAGGAGGTTGCGATGCGGACGTCCAGCCCTGTCCTCCTGCGCTCTCCCAGCCCACACGCCCTCCTGACCACCCTGTCGGACCCGCTGCACCAGCGCCAGCCGCCGGGCATGAGGCGCAGCCAGTCTGCCTCCCTCCCACTACCACCAAACCCCGCCCCCGGCACCCGCTCACCCAGCCGCAGGAAACTTCCTGCCATCCCGGCGGGTGCTGCCAACACCAAGTTCCCCTCTGTCATACGCATCACTCGTGCCCAGCTCCAGCAGGTGATGAGTTCATCACCATCCCCTAGCATCGCTCATCCAAACGCTCATCCATTCCGCTTCCTCTCTCTCTTAATACTTCACTAGCCGCACACCAGCCGTTTTTATTATTTTTTTTGTTATGCTGTCTGTTTTGGCTTCTTGTTTGGCTTGTTTTGTTTTGTTTTGCTTTTTGTGGGCTTGTTCATTGTGTTGCCGTCAGTCAGTTCTCTCCAGAAAGCAGGAAGGGCATTGTGCAGGCCAGGCAGAGCATGCTCAGATGTGTCCTTGTGTCTGGACATGTGTTCTTGTGATCTGAATAGGGGTCTTTGTTTGTCTGATTGTGGCATGTGTGTTTGGAATGTGGAGTCATGACTACAGGTTGCATGATCTCTTTTGTTTCAGATCGTCTTTGTCTTCTCTCTCTTTCTCTTTCTCTCTCTCTCCCTGTATTTGTTTCTCACCCTCTCTTCGTTGAAGCCCCCTGCGAAGTTGCGTGAACGTTTCCTGTCCTACTTGCCGGTTTAGTACTCACAGCTTGACTGACACTGCCCTAGCACTTGTGTGTTTCGGTCTCATAATGGTAGCTATGGCATTGCATGCTGTTTTGCCGACTAATCTCCATTTAATACCCCATATTACAAAAATATGGCTCTTGCTACAGAACTACAGCACAACTCGACATGTTGTAGTCTATCAGCAACAGGCCGTTGACAATTAGAATATTACTCCCATTTTATGTGTGGCGTATTTCTAGAGTAACACTTTTGTGTTTTTCTCTTCCCTCCTCTACTCCTGTCTCTCTGCTTCCCCTCCCCCTCCAGTTGACGGCTCAGCGTCCCTCTGGTCTGTCCTCCCAGTCAGGATCAGACAGTGTCCCACAGTGCCTCCTGCTGGAGAGGCGTGGCGAAGCTGAGGCTGATTCTCAGCAGCCCCTGGACCACACCGCAGACATCAACTCCCCCCAGGACCATGTGCCCACCCAGCCGGGCACACCCACAGACCCCCTGGTTGAAATGCTGGTGAAGGGAGATTGCCACACAAAAGCCCAAAGCCCTGTGCCAAGCCGAGTGTCTTCCCCACGCTCTCCGCGGTCACCGTCCTCTCCGCGCTCCCCTCACAGTCCTGTGTTTGCCAACGGACACCTCTCTCCCCCTGTCAATGGCCAACGGGACTTAAGCAACGGAGCATTCCCCAAGCTGAAAGACCCCGAGGTTGATTCTGGCCTCGCTCCCTATGCCACAGAGCCCCAGCAGCATGCCGCAGGGGATGGGAGTCAGGCTGCCTCCTCTTCCCCTACTGTCCCCCGTAAAGACCCCACACGCAGGCAAAGTCGCATCCCTGTGCTGGAGCCCTCCAGTTTGCTGGAGCTCCCTCCTCCAGGGTCCGCTAAAGAGAAGCTTCTGCAGTGGAAGGCCAACCACCAGGGCCCGGGCCCCTCTCCCACCGCCTCCCCGTCCCTCTCCGACAGGCGTGGTCCCATGGTGGCCTCCCTCCCTCGTGACCCGCTGTCCTCCGCGTCTGATCGCTCCCAGGATGAAGATTCCCTCCTGGGCTCGCGCTCCGACCGCCAGGGAGACGAGGCTCCTTCCCTCTCCTCCTCCTCCAGCCCCCTGTCCCGCAAGAGCAGGATCCCTCGTCCCGTTAATCCCACCCCCGCCCCCGAGCAGCTGGCTGCCCAATTCATGCCACGCCCGCCCCCCGGAAAGCCACCTAGCCGCCCCACAGTGGAGGGCAGGTAACTTGTCGTTCAGTTGCCTTGCTTTCATGTGTCATGCTATCTCAAATTAATGATTAACTTGTGTCGCACAAACACCATAAAAAAAACAATTAGTAGAAATTGTGCATGAAATCTCACTCTTCTGATGATTTTTCTTGTAATGAAGTAAGCTGATTTACCAACCTGTTTTGCTTAAGACTGTATGACTTGGCTGTAATTTGTCCTGCATTGTGTACCCGCCCCCACCCATCCAGGCTTCGGCGTTACCGCATCCGAGCGGGCAGCACCAGCGACTCGGACCTCCTGTCCTGCCTGGCACAGCTGATGCACGGCTCCCGTGGCTCCCCCCTCCACCACCGCTCCTCTGCTCAGCACGGGGGCTCCAGGATGGGCATCTGCAGCCTGACGAGCTCTCCGCACCACCACCACCGCAGCTCCAGCGCTTCCCCGCGCAGCTCCTCCTCCCTGCAGCGCTCCGTCAGCTCCTCGCCCTCCCGCCACGAGCACCGCGGCGGCGGGGGCGGCGGTGGGGGCTGCCTGGGCCGCAGCCGTTCACCTCCCAGCTTCTCCGGCTCGCCGCCCGCCCGCCGCGCCTACCCCCACCACCAGGAGACTTGCTGCAGCCGCCAGGCCCGCACAGGCCCCTTCCACCTGTCCCGGGGGAAAGGCTGCAGCCGAGAGGGCAAGTGCTCCAGCAAGCTGAGCAGATAGTCGCCCAGCAGAATGCTCTGCCCCCGGGGGAGGAGGAGGAGAAAGGCTACAATCAGGATGCTCTGCCCCTGCAGAGGAGGGGAAAGGCTACAATCAGGACGGGCAAGAGCACAGCCAGGACCAAGGCCTGAGTCATCCCGCCCCAGTGTCGTTGGACAATAAATATCTTGTTTCCCTTTTTCCCTGTCAATCTGAACTTCACCATGTCTCTCCACCTCACACTGTTCTCTTCAGTCCTTCCATTTGCTCACATGTTCTTTTTCCACTCATTTATGTGCCCAGTTTTATGGTCAGACGGAGGATGATGACATTTCAGGGTACTCAATTTGTATAGTTTACCATGTTGTAGAGCAAACTAGTGATTTCCTAATACAGGACGTATTGTAGTATATACTGTAACTCAATAGTTGGGCCAGTGGGCATCTAAATCAGCTCCCTGTTGGTTAGTATTTGATACATTCTGCACCACTATATATAGTAACTCATTTACCCCCTTTATTAATGCACTTGGATTATACTGATGGGATATCAGTATAGCTATTCACTAGTAGTTAATTAAATATTGGCCTGGGGTTGACTCGGTTATTGCAGGCAGGGTATGATTTTTACTTGATACTATATGCCAATGCATAAAGCCAGATAAGTGTACAGTAGTATTTATTAAAATATTTATTTTAACGCTTAGCAATGCTTATGACTCCTACCCTCTCTATGATAGTGGATGTATGGTACCCGTTTCCCTTACATTAGTTTTAAATGTTTGATAGAGCGGATTACTCCAAAGTGGTCCTTTATACAATCATCTAAAGTGTGTGAGGACACACACCTACTTGTGCCTACTGTGTTGCTAAAGAGGAATGTCACACTGAATGAATGAAAGAATTACAGGTCACAATTCTTTTAAGTGAAACTCCTTTTGAAAGTTGCTTAGAAATTGCATTGATGTTTCTCAATCCTGTCCTTCCAGTTTTAGTAGTAGTAGTGGTGGTGGTAGTAATAAGCCTAAACAAGGTACATGTATTCTAATTCTCTAGTTATTCATCAGTAATGTTTTGGACAGAGATGTTTGTCTCAGCGTGTGCCTTGGCACTTTGGGCAGCTTGGGGATTCACTTTGGTGTGTTTGTGATTCTAACAAAGGGAGCCAAAAAAAGACTTGTGTTAATTTGTGCCAGCGGTTTAGAGAGCCCTTTTCACCTGGATGTAACCGTCTTCTTGTAAGTAGAAAAAGGAAGCAACAAGAATGTTTGTAAATCAAACACAATTTGAGCAACAATTTACTTGAAGTCAGAGTAGCTAGTATTTGTGACGACAAAAGGAAATATTTTAAGTAACCACCAGTTTTAACGGTCTTGTATGACCTTGATACCAGATCAACATCTGACTCTCAGATAAAACTTTGAACAAATGTGAATTCCAGACCTCAAGAAAACATTTTTGTCAAATGTCCTATATGTATGCCATATGTATTTCTCACAGCAAAATGATGTTCCATGCCTCTGTATGCCAGAAAAACCTTTTTGAATCACTTCCTCTTGCCCCGGAGAATGTCTTTTATAGAACCACATGCAGTATGTTTGTGCACAAGGCAAAGGAATCATTGTATTGTTTGAGAACCACTGTTTAATTTATTTCCACATTCCTCACTCCGGTCCTCCTGCACAGCCTCTTCCCACTCCTCTGCTTGTAAGATAGTGTAAAATAACTCCGGCTTCTGACGCTACTCTTTGCATGCTCTACAGAGAAGAGAGGGGGGAATCTCAACCAATTCTTGAATAGAAGCAGCATACCAGTTCCCATTACACTCCATCTATCTTGTGAAGATTATAACCTGAAAGGGATTTCTTTTCCTGTTGGGTGAGCAGTTTTATTTCTATAAACTTGTATCTTTTCTCTTGACATGCGTTATTTTCCTCACAATGTTCTTTTACTTTTCCTCTTGCCATCTGATCTATAACACTAGTTTTTTGCGCTACAACTACATTGACTTGGTATGCTTGTGTAGCTTAATATGATGGACTGTATTCTTCATTAGTGCAACTGGCTGAATTCCCCCTGGCATACATGATGCACAAAACCGTGAGAAAGAGAATGATAGACTTAAGCACTTGTATTGTAGATGGCACATGGGTTGACAACACGTATGGCAATGAAAGCCACAATATGGTATGGCTGCACATACGGACAAAAAAAAATCACATTACCAATATTTTGATGAATGTCGTAATGTAGATATGATAAGTGATATGGAGTAGAGATGGAACGATATGAAAATTTCATATCACGATTATAGTGACCAAAATGATCACGGTTTGTTAAAATGTGCTGAGGGCTTTGAAAATGTTCAAAAAGTACTAATACACTCACAGAAATCATTTCACAAAGTTTTATATTGAAAACTCAGACCCAAAAAGGATTGATACACTCACTGAAATCATTTCTCCAAGGCTGCATGTTTGCATCCGGGAAACGTTGCCAAGTTTGGTTGATGATGGACAGTATTGACCATGTTTTTCAAAGCACTGTAATCATGGTAACACAGTAATCACGGTACCACGGTTTTAATGATAAGGAAAATTTGAAACGGTACGGTTATCGTAAGGAATTTTATCACGGTTATCATTACAACTGGTTATCGTTACATCCCTAATATGGATGTAACGATAACCGATATGGATATGCTTAGGGTTTAAACGGGTGCATTGCTTTGTAGTCAAATAATGTGCCGTTTTGTTTGACTCATGCAGTTCTTGCAGGTACCGACGCTAGTCTCTTAGAGCAGCTATGATAGGTCATCCTGAAGGCAGACAGCGTTCAGTCAGTCAGCTGCCTTAATGTCTCCTCTCTCCCCCTCTGTGCATAGCGAGGGATGACTGAGCCTTGTCTGTGTTGGAGATCATTCCAATGTTAGGCCAGCCAAGCCTTCTGTCAACTGTCTCTGTCCGTGAATGGCGGGTGCCACCATATGCCTGGTCAGTGTGTTCAACACTACCCCTGAAATCAGTGCAGGGTTTTGCTGTGAAGCTTTCAGGTTTGCTCTTGCAGATCTGTGGTTATATTGGAGTGCTCCCCGTTTTTCTGTGTGAGACTGTGAAATATTGACTGATGGTGTGGTGGAAAGTGAGAAGTTTGGGAGTGCAGTATTTGAGGTGTGATCGTTGGTGTTATGATAATTGTATGATTTTCATATGTCGCCAACAACCAGTCTCTGAATCCTCCTTGAACTCTTATTTCAGGCGTACAAATTTCAAGCTTTCAGACTTCAGAACGCTGTTGTGCAGACTTTTAATATATTGTATACCTGTTAAGGCAATTATTTAAACAAAACAAAACAAAAAACATTGTAAACCATAACTTATTTGCTGACGAGCTTCAGTGGAAGGGAGGAACAGACACTAAACTGTGCTGCTGGTTTGAAAGAAAAGATAATCAGATTTCATCTTCTTTTGTTTTATTATTATTGCACAAAGTGGTGTGTAGTTGTAGTACTAGTGTTACCTTCCAGATGAGATCTGTTGTCACTTTTCTGAGTGACCTGCTGATAGCAAGGTGTCATCATATATACAGTGTAGTAGCTTGCCTGTATCTGTAGTTACGGATAGGCCAACTGAACAAACCAACTCCTTTGAACCGTTAGTGGAGGCGGAAACTAATGAAGATTTTGGTTTGCACTAGCACTCTTCTCATGTCATAACATTGGATTACTTGTTTCTAAATTATAAATACTTGACAGAAATTATCTATTGTCACATTTGCTAATTTGCCCATCCATCAGTATGACCTCAATTATATTTGGATTTTTATTTTATTTTATGGTTGATATATGTTTGTGTTGTAATTTATGTCACGGTTTTGAAATGTAACTGTACAGTCTCAAGGAAAGAATGTAACAAGTGGAAGTTTTGCATTGTACATAACTGTAATTATTTATGTTTATTCTATCATTTGTATCATATCAATGCCTTGTACAGTGTTTTTTTCTGTTGGGTTAAAATTATTTTGTATTTTATTTTTATAAACTGGTTACAAATAAAATACTCATTCAGCATGCAGACATTATCATATCTCTTCACATATTTTTGTGTCAGTTATAGAGGCTATGCACTGACGTCACTTTCCCAACGGATCACCCCCCAATCAGGACTGAGTGGCAAAACCAATATTATCTAGCTCCAGCGGGGCCAGTACAGAGCTCGCCCATAGGCGAATCCCTCTGTCTAAAGAGCACCTCAAACAAACAGTCCAAAACGCTCCTTCCCAAACAAGAAAATGTTACATAATAAAAAGAATATGGCATGTTTTACATATTCTCACAAAGCGATCTAGATGGATAAATAACACTACAGGTGAGAGGAAAATGTAGCCTATGTTTGATCTTATAGGGTGAGGTGTTCCTTTTTTATGCCTCCGCTGGCGATAGCCAGGCCGGAGGCATTATGGATTCGGGTTGTCCATCCGTCCGTCCGATGTTCGTTAACGCGATATCTGAGGAACGCCTTGACGGGATTTCATCAAATTTGCCTCAAACGTCGACTTGGACACAAGGATGAACTGATTAGATTTTGGTGGTCAAAGGTCAAAGTTCAAGGTCACTGTGACCTCACGAACGCCATTCCAATGTTTTTTAACGCGATATCTCAGGAACGGCTTGACAGAATTTCTTCCAATTTGGCTCAAACATCGACTTGGACACAAGGATGAACTGATTAGATTTTGGTGATCAAAGCTCAAGGTCATTGTGACCTCTCGAACGCCATTTTCAAGATCGTTAACGCGATATCTCAGGAATGCCTTGATGGAGTTTCTTCGAATTTGCCTCAAACATCCACTTGGACTCAAGGATGAACTGATTAATATGTATGTTTATTTCCCCGTTACTGTGTCTGAGCTTGTTCATTTTTGTTCATATATATTGTTAAAGTTTAAAATAAAAAAAATAAAAAAAGGATGAACTGATTAGATTTTGGTGGTCAAAGGTCAGAGTTCAAGGTCACTGTGACCTCAGGAGACACACCACTCGTTAACGCGATATCTCAGGAACGCCTTGACGGAATTTCATCCAATTTTCCTCAAACGTCGAGTTGGACTCGAGGATGAACTAATTCGATTTTGGTGGACAAAGGTTAAGGTCACTGTGACCTCACAAACGCCATTTTCAAGCTTGTTAACGTGATATCTCAAGAATGCCTTGACGGAATTTCTTCCAATTTGCCTCAAACGTCCAAGTCTGGACAGACATGCATGTCGACTGCTCACTTGTTGCCGGAGGCCTATATCCGCGGTGTGGTTGTTGTAGTTTTTAAGATGAAACACAGCTTTTACATTTCTATATACATTGTATATCATAATTATTACATCTTTATTATCACACAATTACCCCTATTATCATGTTGTTACTAAGCTGTAATGTAAAGTGCTAGCAGTAGTTCTTTGACAGCCTATTTGTATACTGCTTGTGTTTTTGCCAATGCCATACAGGCAGAAAATTGAATGCAAATCATGAAAACCGGGCTCACTCATTAGTCTCAGAACTTTAGAGACTTTTTTATTGGTCATGGGCCGACTATTCCACTGGCTAGAGTATGATGGGAGCTTATGATGGGAGATGGGAGCTTACGTATGTGTTAGTGTTTTTATTTTCAATTTTAACAATGTACAAACAAAACAAAACAAATGAACAAGCTCAGACACCGGAAAGGAAAACAAAGAAAAGCATACATATAATATTGACAATTATTATAATGTGGTGTTACCATCTGCATAAATGTGCTTGTAAGAGATGTTGTGCATGGGGTCCCACACGAGGGGTCCAAGATGAACCAGCCGGGCAAGTCACCCACCGCCCCAACAATATAATCATGTTTGCAGGTATTCTTCTGTAGGCTATATTTCAGGGTTTTCCGAGTAGAGCAGGCGTCAAGCCTTCCGCTTCCGTCATATATAACATTTTGTCGGGGAGGGTCAATCATATTTTTCCAATCGCTTGTGGAGGTTCAAGGAAAAATATATTTCGGTCAGAGAAGGGTCACAGCTTTTTAATTCAGAGTGCCCCAAATCCCTCCAGTGACCCTCCCTTCTAAATAACGAACAGTCCCTTATTAGTATGAGTTGGGCCAAACAAACGTTAATTAAAAACTATAAATCACATCGCTTATATTTTGACATTCTGAGTGAGAGCAGAAGTAGCTCAAGAGTTTGATGTATAATATATACATGTCGTGTTAAAGTTTAGTGAGCTGTCACAGTTTTTAAAATATAAACAGAGTCAGCCGGCTAGAGGCAGACACTCAAGCCTCCTGAAGTGTGAGTAGGCTAATGTTATTAAGTTTTAAGAATTTAAATGTTACGATTTAGTAAAAAAAATTACGATTGTCACATTTCAATTTAAACGGTTATGTTTATTATTTTAATTCTCTATTTCTCGCCTATGGGCGTGCTCTGTACTTAGGGGGCGTGCTCTGTACTGGCTCCGGAGGCCACATTATAAATTATGGCCAAATTGTGGGATTATAGATTTCTTCATGGTCGTCATCGTTTATTATTATTATTATTATTATTATTATTATTATTATTATTATTATTATTACCTTTATTATTATTATTATTATTATTATTATTATTATTATTATTTTATATAATTTTATTATCTTATACGTCATTAGGAATACGCGCATGCGCACACATTGACTCCACCCCTTTCCCTCCAGTGCTACACTTAGCCAGGATGGCGGCTCTTTTGGAATCGCTTCTACAAAATAAAGTCGATATTAATACGGCCTTGAACTGGCTCAAAAATGTCGAGGTAAGTGTGAA
The DNA here is from genome assembly GCF_964638095.1 of Poromitra crassiceps. Taxonomy (NCBI): domain Eukaryota; kingdom Metazoa; phylum Chordata; class Actinopteri; order Beryciformes; family Melamphaidae; genus Poromitra; species Poromitra crassiceps. Next base: position 23,835,817 of record NC_139625.1, on the reverse strand, counting down.
ATTGTTAAAAGTCACACGGGTGCAACATTTGATATGCGCTAGCGTTTTTATAGTATGGGATATGAGATGACATTGCTCACAATGAATGTAAACAAAACTTTTAGCTTGGAAGCTAGTGAGCTTAGCCATGTACGGGTTGGCCTGAGTTTACAGACCAGAGGCTACGCTGGCAGCTTTGTTGACAAGTCAAGAAAATAGCATTACCTCCATTGCATGTAAAAGCAATTAATGGTAACTTGCCTGCTTTGTTACCATCATCTGTGTTGATCAGGGTCGGCAGATTTAAGCCAGTTTAACGTTACTGTTAGGCTAGCTAGCTTGCCATTTTCTGCAAACAATATCTAGGTATGTAACGTTTGTTGACCTTGTTATTCTTTCTTTTATCTTTGGCTCCACGGGTCGAATAGCTAGCGTTGACCATCTGAGCCATTTAATTCCTATTGCTTTGTTAATGCTACATGCTGCTAGCTAGCCATCCTACATTCATGCCTCCCTTCCAACAGGAGGGTGACAGGGTGTCATTCAGTGAGCCTCTGGTGGAAGTTCAAAAGCAAGAATTTGTCCCTTTCCTTTTGAACTTCCTGAGAGAGCACAGCAGCCAAGCCCTAACCCACGGACCTGCCACGCCTGCCAAGACGCCCAGCCGGCCCAGGCCTATTGCGCCGTCTCAGGGCTTCTTCAGTGAGCGGAGGGGAGGCTGCAGGTCAGCCGGAGGTGGACCTGGTCCCCGGAGCGCCAGCCGGGTCCAGCTGTTCTCCCCTACCCCCTCTGTGTCTCCCGGAGCCGAGTGGGATCCTGCTAGCCAGTCTGGGTCCCACTGTCTGAGTGGTGTCAGTGCCTTTAGCAGCCCTTCATTTACCACAGCATGGAGCCCCGTCCCCAGACAGTCCGGCTCAGAGCGTCGGTCTGCCCAGAGGGTCAGTCTGGGTGACTACATGGTTTCCCCTCCTGAACTCCATCACAGCCCTGGCCTGCAAACACAGAAGGGCCGTAAGAGGAGCGGCGGCAGCAGCATGGGGGGACAAGGAAGACATGGAGGAGGGCGAGGAGGACCCCATAATGAGGAGACTGGGCGCGGGGAGGGTGGGGGTAGGAGGTCGGGTAGAGGACCGGGAGGATGTGGAGGGTACAGTAAGATGAGCGAGCAGGTTTCACCTCCAATTGCGGCTCAGCTCAACTTCAACAACCTGGAGGACTTCCCTCCTGTTGGGTCATCACCTGTTTCACCTGCGTGAGTCCACACAACTCTCACTGTTGCATTAATAAATCATTTTTATGGACACCTAATGCAATGTTTTGGCATGCATGTGTTTCCGTATATTTCCATTCAACTGCAAGCATCTTGAGAGGGATTGGTCAAACTAAACTTATTTGTATGACCACTGACCAGAGACCGGTAGACTAGTAGACATTTTTAGATGATAGTTGCCCCATTTCTGATTTTATTTGCATGGAAGCTAAGCTACAAGGTTGTTGCTCATCGGTAGCCACATGCTGTACTAGCGTAGCTTTATGACCCGTGTACTGCAGCAGCACCAATACAGAGAGTAGCATGACATTGTGCTTCTGAGGTTCTCTCAGTCAGAATTCAGCATTTGATCACCTTTTTTCATGTCTCTTTAATTCTTTTCTATTTTCCTTCAGAATGACCAAACCGTCCAGGAGAATAAACCCAACACCGGTCAGTGCAGAGCGGCCACACTCCAAACCAAAGACCTGCTTCACCTCCACCCCGTTCAGCAAGCCCTCCAGTCCCCCATCAGCAGCAGAGACCCCAGGGGCGTCTCTGACAGTGGCCAGTCCTCTAAGCCTGCAGGAAGAGAGGGAGCTGCTGAAGAGGGAGAAGTAAGTGGACATTAACCAATCTACTTTTACACATGCACATGCACTTGTACCTGTGACCTGCACCATTCTACCAGTCTTCTACCGTCTGCAACGACTTCCACAGACTTCAACTGCTGAGCTAGATAATCCATCATCATGAAGGTTTTGTCAAAGCTTGTCTGTTCTATCCTATCGTATTTCATTGTGTCTTAGTGTAGTCTGGGGCCAGAAACCTTGTTCCGTGTCATCCGGCTATGGGCGGAACACACCACGACATCCACCGGGAACCAAAGTGCAGCTGTGCTCCAGGAAACAATTCCGCTCAACCCTTTCGTTCTGTTCAGAAAACATGGCCGACGCGAGTATCTAGCTACCCAAAAAGCTAAAAAACAAACAAGTAAAACCAAATAATGGCATCGCCGCCTGACACACCAGTCAAAACGGTCAAATGGGGGATTGAAAACACTGTGGCACACATAGCAGAAAGACCACCGGAACACGAGGTGGGTCTTCCTACCTGTAGTGACGCGAGGTTACCTTAGTGTGAGCAAATTGAGTGTATTGCAAGCTCTTTAATTGGATTAGACTGGAGGGCGCTCATGTCATAGTGTAAACATAGGTTGTAGACAGAAATATTTTGGGGCAACTTTGTTACGTGAGACAGCAGTTAATTTCATTCTGTTTGACACTGTAAAGATTGTATTTTAAAAACAATGAAAAAAATCAATTGCATGTGGCAGGCATTGCAAAATGATTGGGGGAAATGTAAGCTAGGCTTGGACAGTAGTACATGGGTTATACAGTATGTATTATATTTCTCTCTGTATACTTGTTTTCAGGACTAAGCGTGCCCAGCAGGTCTGCGCTCCTCTGCCATCCTCTCTGGAGCCTTGCACCCCAACAAAATCAGGCCTTAGGATGGGATCTAAAGTTACACCAGACATGCAGGCAACCTGTCCTGAAGCCACCAAAGTCACCTTTGCCTCGGAACTGGATCTCCTGGCAGAGCTGTACTGCACCTGCATTTCCGGTAAATGACCACAAGGGGGACATAAAGTGCCACAGACTAGTAAAAAAAATGAAATAGGAATTGTGGTGGTTGCCCATTGCATTCAAGAACAATAAACTTTAACCTGTCCTGTACAGCACTTCACAAGGCAATTGCAAAGTTATTTTACATACAATAAGAAAGTAATGAATAAAGGCAATAAGACAAAATGGTCAGACATAAAAACAGGATCAGAAAGAAACAGTAAATAAAATGGGTAAAGAAATTGCAAATATGTCTGTATTAAAACATATTCTGCAATTGTTTAAAATATGACACTGATTTCTGCCAGCCTAAGTCCCTCTAAAGATGAAGGCAATGAACCTTTTCGTCTTTCTTTTTCCACATTTCACAGAAAACCTGGTTCCAAACATTTTCGTGGAGCTTTTCTTTGTGATGCAGCTGCTAACATCTCGGTCCCCTCCCACCTCTGATGAAGATGAAGAAAGTGCGGGTGTGGTCAAACCAGGTTAATATCTCTTTCAAAGGCCTATCAGGTTATTGATTATATCAAGAATAGTCATGCAACATAGGATTTTCAAGGCAACTTCCATTTTAATTGAATGATTGTTGATGAAAACGGACTGCTCTGTTTCACCTTTCCAGATGTTTTGGAGAGAGGTTATCTCAGACAAGTACACAACTGTGTATATTTTGCAGTGAGGGTGCTGGAGAATCAATTTCAGTGAGTCCCTTGTTTTCTGTGTTTTGACTCACAAATAATCTCACAAATAAATCATGTGACTCTGGTGCTCCTCTGGTCTGACTGTATTTGAAATTCATATTCAGAGCCGTGTCTTGTCGTGTGTCAGGTTGATAGCTCATTTGGACAAGTGCACCTTGCGTCTGCTGGCAGAGAACGAAAGAGTGGCGTCTTTCTCCCCAGTTCTCCAGGACCGCCTGACTCAGGCCCAGGACACCAGCACAGCCAAGGTAACAAACGTAATATTATATAGCTAATATGTTGGCCTGGGTATTGTATTTCAATACTGGTGTTCGCAATACTTCAAATTTGATGTTCAGTTTAAAACAGTACTTTAAAGCTACCAGAAGGTATACATTTTTGAAACTGAGGTCTACAGCTTTACACTATTTGTTTAGCTAAGGGGTTTTGTATTCTTTCTTTTGCTTTCCAGCTCTCTGCTTCAGGTTCCACTTTCATCCACTCAGTCCCGTTCCAGCCTGCTACTGACAACCGCTCTAACTTCGGCAGTGACAAGGCCTTCCATATCTTTAAAAAACAAAGGTATAACACAGCCCTTAAAGGAAAAAGTCTGTGTGACAAAGTTGAAACAATGTGATATAGCGATTAGGCAAGTATTTAAATCAGGTTATTTTCAAATGCCAGATTGGATAATACAGTGCTGTGCTACAGTAGATCTACTAGACTTTATGGTCGCACAGGAGGGTTCATAGTTCAAAACAGGCTCAAACAGGGCGTCCGGGTACTAGAGTAGCGGTAGATTCCCTGCCTATCAACACAAATTGGCCAAGTATAATTGGGGAGAAAATGGGGGAAATCAGGAAAAAAAGAAAGAAAACAGACTCAAACAGAGTCAAAGTGCTGAATGAGAAGGACCACTGATCATCTTACATCTGTGCACCTCAATGACATTTTTGTCCTTTTGTTCACAGGGATATTTTTTACGAGGCGCTGCGAGAGTGGGATGACTTTCACAAACAACCAGGATGGAATTTTGAGGCTGCTCTCGGGAGCAGGATTAGGTCAGTCCAGTGGCTCGTTTGCAACAAAGTTTTTAGTTTTTCATGGACAATGTGTGATTTAAAATGGAAATGCTTAGGAGCACAATAAAGAGTTAGAACTATGAACTAATTGGCAATGACAAACTCTGTATAAAGGGATAGTTCAGATTTTTTGATGTGGGTTCGTATGAGGTACTTGCCAACAGTCAGTGAGTGTACTACATGCATAAAAAGCTTCCATACTGCTCACCTGGCATAATCCAAGTCTCCACAAGCCCTGAGATGCCAAGTTGACTTGAGAAGATGTCATTTACACCCTGCTTAGGCTGAAAAGCCATATGTGCAGCTGGATGTTCCCGATTTATTCCTTGAGCACCTGGCTACAGTGCAGATTTCAGCTAAAAACAGGGTGTAAATTATGTTTACATGTCAACTTGGCATCTCTTGTGGAGACTTGGATCACGCCAGGTGAGCCGTATGGTGATGACATCATCAGTGATGTCACAATGCCTCCTATGACATAATCATTGTGACAAAAATTGAGACAAACAAACATTGCCCACATGCTCCCTTTCATATAGATAGAAGATTTAGCTTTGCTTTATGCTCTCTCTGTGCTGTCTCCTTTTAGAGGAATGGTGAGTCAGCTGACCTCTGCTGGAAACCACTCCCATTTTGCCCGCCTGTTCCTGAAGCAGCTTGTTCAGGTAGATAGTGGCATCTCTCACACAAAATCGCACAATAGGTGTAGGATGAAACTCAAAGAATAAGCATACCCCAAGAAAACGAGCACATGGCACATGCTCACAGAGCTGGCATAGTAAGGAACCCAAATCCATCTTTCTCCAGATGTGTAAAGGCCCCCGTGTGAGCGGCTCTCCCGGGGACACCCCTGACGCTGACCTGCTTGGCATGCTGGGAGCTGACAGCCTGGGCCGTCTGAAGCGCCTAGAGGAGCGTCTCATTCAGCCCCAGGGAATCATCGGCCCCTGCCCTCCCCCAGCCTTCCCTGGACACCAGGAGTTCTTCAGGGACTTCCTGCAGACTGCCAGCTGGTGAGATGATGTCTCCAAGCAAATAGCGTGAATAACACTGTCATATAAAAGAAATGCTACTGGGCATTCAAAAATCTATCTATCTATCTATCTATCTATCTATCTATCTATCTATCTATCTATCTATCTATCTATCTATCTCCCACTGTGACATCATCCAAGATGTCATAAATCCCACTGTGACATCATCAGTGATGTCATAAATCCCACTGTGACATCATCAGTGATGTCATAAACCTTGCTGTGACATCATCTGTGATGTCATAAATCCCACTGTGACATCATCAGGGATGTCATAAATCCCTGATCCCACTGTGACATCATCAGTGATGTCATAAATCCCACTGATGACGACATCAGTGATGTCATAAATCTGACATCATCAGTGATGCTGGTCTCATTGGCCACACAGCAGCCGAGTTGCGGGCAAGGCCGCGTGCGAGATTCCTAGTATCTATAAATGCCTAGTTGTTTTAACTTGGCTGAGAATGTACATAACTATAAATTGGTGGATATTTCCTTTCCAAATTAAATTAAACTTATTTTCTATGACAACCGGACAAAAAGCTAAATAGCTTGAGTACGATTAATGGTGGTCTTGGTGGTTTACTATCAAAGAAACAAGTTAATGATAATCCTTGAAGATCAGATTGAATTTTTATTTTACATATGTCAAAATCTGCATCACTGGGCCACTCATCAGTGTAGTAGGCCTTGCCGTTCTAAGTTTCAGGTGTTTATATCTGTTGTCCTTCTGTGACCTAAATGTGCTACACACTGTGTCCCAGCTGCCAGCTGAACCAGCACCTGAAGGACAGCCTGTGTCAGCAGCTCCTCCAGCTGGATGAGGTGTCCATCGTGGGCCCCGCTGCTTCCACCGGGGAGGGAGAGGAGGGGGGAGAGGGGGACATGGAGCAACAGGTATGTGGCAGTCAGACGAGCAGACATTATTGAAATCTCTTCCAGCTCTAAATGCGCTGCCCTTTAGCTGGCCCTGACCTCTGACCTCTGGGAGGATTGGTTTTCAGGACAATGTGCGTAAAGTAAATGTTAACGCAAGACATCGTAATGGCCACATCTCTGTAATCAGTTTCCAAAACTACTGCAATGAGAGTGTCTACTCCAATTACACGTCATCACACCAAAACTATGCCATGCGTCATACGTAACTTCCGTATTTATCGTTGGCGTGTTCAAACAATAACAATACAATACTTTAGCTATGGCAGCAATAGGACTAACAACAGATTAGTACTTATTTCTCTCTATTTTTCTTTATCTCCCGCTTTTGTTCGCCCCATCAGGATGAGAAGCAGCGGTTCTCCTCGGTTCTGCTCCTGACTCGTCTCCTGGCCAAGTTTCTGGGATTCATCTCCTTTCTGCCTTACCAAACATCTGACAGACCGTCTAGAGAGATACAGGAGGCTGCAGTAGCCCTCCGCAGCAAGGTGAGAAAACAGATAAATGTTTATGAACAAATATGCCACACAGGCATGGCTGGGGGAAATAGATCTGGCAAAAAAAACAGTGTGAAGCATTATTTGCACTAAATACTGTACCAGGGCCCGGTTGCACAAAGCACCTTGAGTTTGCTCCTTAAGTATGATACTTAAGGTTTGATTTCTCCTCAGCTGAGGAATATACTTAAGGGTGTTGCACAGACATCCTTAAAAGGTTTCCTTTGTTAAGGAAAACGCTGAGACGTTTACTGCACTGGAAGAGATTTGAGTAAAATTCTACTGTAAAATTCTTCTGTTTCCATGGAGACCGCCATGTGTGCTTTCTCCGTGGGGGCCGCGCACCCCCTCTACTTATTGTCATATTGCCTAAAAGAACCTATCATCTCACAAAGTTGGCCGAGGCCTAGAAATTGCAGAAGTATACAAGAAAACCAAACTGGTGACGTTTAGTAAGTTATTATAGCCTATAGCTGCGGTTCAGAATAGAGCCAGAGGTATGTAGCAATGAATAAGCTAAAAAAGCTACAATTGGTACAAAACAAAGCAGCACGTATAGACCTTATTCGATTGACGTCAGTCACGTACTGGCACGCCCACCGCCGGCGTCGCCATATTGTCGCCATACCGCAGCAGCTCTCAAGTGACAGCCTATGTGGAGCAGCGTTTATAGGAAGCTAGCCGCTGTTAGCGTTACCTGTATCGTTCCAATTGTGTTCGGATGGTGACCTGCGTTAGGCATGGCTGTAGTAATGACAGCAATAAAGTCCCCGCGGTTTGTTTCTATCTCTACCGTCCTCAGAAGTGAAGGGAGCGAGACTGGGGATACGTCAGCAGCACAGGAGAGGTGTGTGGATAGTTAGTTGAGACAGGTGAAACTTTCTGACAGCTCCTCACAGCAAAGTCTGTTCACCTCGTTCTTTTGTTTATTTATTACAGGCATTAACGGCAGCATACAAATAACAACTGTGGGGTTTTTATTGGTGTCATTAGCATCGCTATTTTGTAATGGAACAGAAACGACAATAAGGCTGTTAGTTGTCAGCTGCAGCTCTGTGTGCGCGCAGGACGGTATGTCAACAATATGGTGCCGTCCAGGGTTAGCGAATAAGTTCTATAGCGCTACGTTGTGAGTATAGAACAAATGTTGCCAAAATGCACAATGGTTTTAGCTGGGTTAAGTGTCAAAAATAGATTACCGTACTCTACTCACTCCTTGTATTTATCAGGAATATTCGTGTTAAAAAGACTCCCTTAATTCTGTATAATAATTTATCTCTAAGTCTATATAAGTCTAAGTCTATCTGTCTATATAGGTCTGTATGTAAATGGCTATGTATGGGTCTAATTATTTCATAGTGGTTGTTGGAGAAATTGATTGAATAAGAACTTGGACTATGTCTGAAAAGTGAAATCATATTTTTGCTGTGATTAATTGATCAGAAGCTTGTCTTCTTGTGATATTTTAACACGTTCACTGCCATTGACGAGATATCTCGGCTTACAGAATCCAACGGTTCACTGCCAATGACGAGTTATCTCGGCTTAAAATTTTTTTTTTTTTTTTTTGACGGTGGGACGTGGATCAACGCTCCCCACGTCTCCTATAAAAATATTGAAGCCAGCGAACGTGTACAACCCATTCCACGGACCCACTAAGTGGCGACAGTGCTCTCCCAGACTAGAGGAAGGCAAGCAAAAAGCATGTGTGAGGAAGCCATTCTCATGAAAATGGATGGGGGAAAACGCTTTCGTTTTCGCGCTGATTGCTGGCGGTGCGGGATTGCAAATTTGCATAATAGATTACGGGTGGAACACACTTTGAAACACGCAGCATAAATAAGACCAGAATCGCAAAAGCTTCATCAAAGCTCTCAACACAAACCACAAGAAACGAGCGAGCCGATCCAGACTTGCACAGCGGCCGCCAGGCAGACAGGCAGACAGGCACAGCAGCAGCAAAGCAGTGAGCTGGTGACGCGAGGTTACAGACACGCTCGCTGCAGCCAAGAAGAACACACACGGAGGGAGGAGTTTGAAGGAAAGGGGTGTTTCCTGCTGTTATGGAGGAAATTACTGTTCAAAACTATTGTTTAGATGTCTGACGTCTTACTGATGCCGAAAATGAATGGTTAAAGTGACTGTTCTATCGAATTTCACAAAAAGCCGTTTATCTCAAAATAATTTTTTTAACTCTACAAACTAACTCTTTTAGACAGAGAAAGCACACATTCTATTAGTTCTTTTGAGATATTGTGTGTTCACAAAATCTTAGCAGAAAAGAATCCTCGGGTCTTGAAAGATGAGCCAGAATCCTCAAAAAAACCCTCTGGCAGAACCTACCTACAGTAAAAAAAAAAACGGCTGGCAGTGAATGTGTTAATTTTGTAGGTATATGTATGCTGTATGCCTGCCTATTATATAAGCTGTATGTTTTTTACTGATACTGTATGTCTATTCTGTGGACCCCAGGAAGAATAGCTGCAGCATTGCTGTAACTAATGGGGATCCACATAAACTTGAAACTAGAGGTACCTTAGTCCCCCCCCCCCCCCCCCCGTTACTTTGGTTGCTAAGGTCTTTTGTGCAACAGTAAAGGAGCTTCTTAAGTATTAAGACCAAGATAAGGAGCAAACCTTAAATACTTGAGTGAACATTTTAAGGAGACCTTGAGGAGAAGACTTAATGTTGTTTTGTGCAACAGACTTTATTTTAAGGAAACCATAACTCTGCTTTTAAGGAAAATCTTAACTTAAGGTGCTTTGTGCAACCAGCCCCAGAGTTTTACCACATTAGGACAATTGAGATAATATCAGGTAAGTTAACAGTGACAGAAAAATATACATTAAATTGACTTTCCTTGTACTTTCCTTTGGTTGTCCAAACTTTCTTGCACTCATTGGTTTGTCCTATCATGTGTCCACTGTCCCCACTCCAAAGGTTTTCTCTCTCTCTCTCTCTCTCTCTCTCTCTCTCTCTCTCTCTCTCTCTCTCTCTCTCTCTCTCTCTCTCTCTCTCTCTGATGACATCCTTGTTGATAAGCGAGTGGTCAATGCTCTGTTGTTTTTGCAATGCACTCTACAGATCAGTGTTGCCAGTTACTATATATACTATACAATATATTCTTCCTTTGAATTTTCTCTTGATGAAGTTTTGAGTGTCTTTAGCTCCCGGCAGCTTTTCTGTGTTTTCTTTTCTGCCATTGGTGGCTATCACTCGTCAAATTAACTACCAAGTTCTACTACATTTATTACAAACAAACAAGCTGTTACTGCTGGACATGCAAATCAAATCACATCACTCCCCCTGCCCCTTCAGAGTGCTCCAGTGCTGGATGTGTGTGCGGTTCTGCGTAGCTGTGTGCAGAGGAGGCGGACCGTACTGACGGTGCCCTGGCTAGTGGAGTTCCTCTCCATGCTGGACTTCACTGGCCCCCTGCTGCTCTGCTACAGGACTGCACTGGGCACGCTGCTTCTCCTGTACAGGTCACTCTCCCTTTATGACTCCTTCACTTTTACTTGATTTTATTCTATATTATTTTATTTTATTTTATTTTATTTTTACAATCCTCAATTCTGGTTGGCTGTGTACCACTCACCCATTGCTCAGTGGTTCTCAAAGTGGGGTCTGGGGGCCCCCAGGGGTGCCAGGTGGTCCCCACAAAAAGAGGAATATTATTTATATATTATTTATTTTCACTATAATTCCATCCATATGTAACACAATGACAGAATGTATGGCTATTTTGGTCATGGGTTTCATAAACTTTCTGTAATAAAACATCTAAAAGCAGAAATCTTATCAGATGGGGGACCCTGGGACAAAATCTTATCAGATGGGCAACCCTGGGACAAAATCTTATTAGATGGGGCTCCGTGGTCTAATTTGTGTCACTTTAGGGGTCCTTGACCTGAAAGACTTTGAGAACCAACCAACCAACCAACCAACCAACCAAGTTTTGTTCCTTGAAAATAATCAGATCTACACTTCTGGTGTTTGTGATGACATTTGACCTTTGAACTATCATGGAGCTGGTTTTGGAAATAGTTTGAAAGCCAATGAAAGGTTTAGCTGCAGCCGTGGACAGAGAACATTACCGTACTCTGAAATTAATGTGATGCATCTTCGAAAACGTGTGACGTTTTTAACTCAGCAAGCGGTATGTATAGATTCATTCATACGGATAGTAACTCAGTTCACGCTGGCCTCGCTGACCGGCAGAACTGCATTGTCAGTGGAAAAACTGTTTATTTTTGCAAACTGTCACTGCAAAGTTCGCTAAAATATAGCGAACCTAAAACATTTCCTAAAGTAAAACTGTGTGTATAAAACCTCAGACACATTGTTTCTTTTGCACTGATGTCGGCCCTCTTTGACAATATGTTCAGTATGTTTGTTGTGCTTTTAGGGGAATGCTGCTGGGCACATGTGGAGAAGTGTGTTACCTGAACAAGCTGCTAATGGTGGCTGTATTGGGTTGGCTTTTTCAGGTGAGAGATGGAGTAATGGACTAATTAACTGTCACTTTTTGTGTCAGAATCAAAATAACTTTTACTCACCAGTTCACTGTGAGTCATTTAACTCTGCATGTCTTCTAGATCCCAGTGATTCCTGAGGACATTTTCTTCACCAGTGACTTCACTGAAGTTGCAAAACTGGAAGACAGCAAGACAAGTACTCCGGGACTTGTAAGTTAAATATTTATTCCAACAGTTATTTTATCCATACAATTCCCACAGGTTGTTCTTCCTGCATACTGAGATTTATCTTCTATATTTTAGGACTGTATTCCCCTGGTGGATCAGCAGCTTCTCTATACATGCTGTCCATTTCTGGGTGAGTGGGAAATGGGGTTTGATACTTTGATAATGATATTCATTGGCATTCATTATTAAGGGCACATTCACACCAAGCAAGTTTAGGACAGTTTATTCAATCTCTGCAGGAGTGACTCGTTTAGTTCAGTCCAGGCAGGTGAGAACAATGCCATTTGAATTCAGGTACACACAAAGTAACCACACAGAGATGCCTGAAATGTCTTGGTCCTTTTCCAGACAAACTGTGGTGCAGTTCATTGGGAGTGAGAGAATGTACATGTAATATGAACCAATGACAGCAGCTGACCTCAAACACAAGGTTTTATGGGTAAAAGGAGATGAATGTTGACATTTGATATCCAGCAGGTACTCATACTTGGAAAGCCTAGCAAAACAAAATGAGCCAAGGGCAAACCGCAGTCTGGACTCATGCTTATATTCAGCTATTCCTTCATGTGTTTTTAACTGGTGTGAACACCAGTGAAGGTAAATTATGCAAAAGGGCACAGACAGTCCCATCGTATTGATTTCATAATAATAACACATTGTTATAAGCAGTGCACCTGTGAATGTTAACTCGCAGCAGTCTGTTACTGTGTACTCCATGGAAGTGAGTAAGGGGACATTCACACCAAAAGTGTTTTTTTCAGTCAAAACGCTATGAAAAACATGTTGAGAGCGCTTCCATTGTGCACAAAACACAGCGCACGGAGTGTTTTTTTTGCGCTTTGTTTTGTTTTCCCCTGCAGTCGCGCGCAGCACAGATTAGGACACAACGAATACATGGACGGTAGCCAGCTGGTTTTGTCTGTTGTTGTTCACTGACAACATGAAAGCCGGATTATTGCCATTTCTGGCAGCAGCGGAGGTTGAGGATCCCTCTGGGAGGAGAAAAGGTAGGAGGAGTGAAAAGACGAGCAGCACGCTTTTCCTCCAAATCTTCAACTCTTTCAGCTCTAAAACGCCCAGAGCGCTCCGCCAAAAAAACGAGACGCAACCAGCGTTTAAACGCCAGGTGCGTTCCTTGAAAGAGGAGCACGTTTAGCGCATCCTTACATAGAGAATGAATTGCAGAAAGATGATGGCAGCTCCAAAAACGCTTTTGGTGTGAATGTCCCCTAAGGCAGCAAATCAACCAGGGAGCCAGAGAGTGAACTGTTAATTAATTATTAGATATACTGAATATACATCTTCATCATAAATGTGCTGTGGGACTGAGGACTGTACAGAATCTGTACTTTGTTGAACTTTGGATCAATGTTTTGGCTTCGTTTTGATCTGTCCAGGTGAGTTCCATAAGCGCCTAGCTCCTTTATTTTGATCTGTCCAGGTGAGTTCCATAAGCGCCTAGCTCCTTTATTTTGATCTGTCCAGGTGAGTTCCGTAAGCTTCTCGCTGCCTTCGTGTCTGGAAGCACAGCCAAGAGTGGAGGAATTATCCGCAAAATCACTCCCACTTCTGCTGAGCTCAGGGATACGCCAACTACCAACAGGTCACAGCAGAAGCTACAGGTGAGAGGCAGTCGAGAAGAGATATGGATTAGGTCATTGAATTGCCTGTATGCAAGTATTTAAATCAATCCTATGAATGTGACAAATTTCTCTTTGTAAAGGTGGACCTTGAGCAAGCCTTCTTTCACAACCAGCCACCATCATTGCGTCGCACTGTGGAGTTTGTAGCTGAGAGGGTTGGATCCAACTGTGTCAAGCATATGAAGTTGGTATCATAGGGCTCTGTGTGGTGTGGGTGTTTGGATGTCCACTGCACACACAGTATATCATAGATTTCCAAATAAACTCACTTTCACGGTTTCAACGTTTCACTTTCACCAGCCAAATGACCTTTTCAAATCGAAAAGGACTTCCACAATGGCAGGTTGGTTACCTGCCGAAGTGGCTGCTACTGTAGACAATCCTACCTTTCACAGTCTGAATTTGCCAAAATTGTATGTTAAAAACCATGTGTATGTGCGTTTATTGGCGCATCACAATTGCAAGTATTAAAGCAAGTGGAATTCTTATGTGCAGAATCCTCTACATTGTAGTTTAGGTGATAGAAATAGTAAAATATTAAATACTTTAGTAAAATAAAGTACAAACTATGAAATAATAAAATAGAAAAACCTCTAAACGCTATAGATATACACGCTTTATATTATGTACAACGATAATAAATATATGCAAAGAAAGTGTAGATTGATTATGTGAATTTGTCTAAATTTAAGTATGGTTGTTCCTCAGAGCCACGTTGGTGAGTGAGTTGGTGGAGAGAGGTGAGAAGATGCTGAGAGATGGACTGGAGTCTCCAAAGTGCAGTCCTCCAAAACTCAACGACTCCATCTGCGCTCAGCTGTGTGACGGAGGCATGGAGGCTCTGGCAAGAGCCAACAGGTGATACAGCTTCTTGTACATGTCACCACTCAAATCCCCTCATATCATTCCAGTGCAAATCCTTAGATTTAATAGGCCATTAGTACTAACCTCCTTTTGATAGCCTTACCTAGTTGCTGAAGCAATGTGAATACATTATACTACTTACTTACATGATACTTATGTGATTCTGCAGGTTTTGCAGTGAGAAGAGTCCTGAAGCCATAAGGATCCTGCTGCCTGACGAGACCTCTCCTGCTGTAAGTCTGCAAAAATAACAAAACAATGTCAACACTTCAAACAAACAAATTGCTTTACACAAAGTACACAAATACAGATTTAACAAGGGAGAACAAACGTATCAGAAATGTACTGGATGCCTTCTTGCAGGTGATGCGTCTTATTTATGACCTGCTACATCTCTCTGCAGGTCCTCACCACGTCTGAAAACATCACTAAACGTCTTGCAACAGAGAAAGCCTGCAGCTGGCTGTCTGCCAACATCACAGGTAGCTGGGAAAGTGGGTCGCTTGACTGGCTTGGCACATATTTTGTTGGTACATGTCATGTCCAAAGTTCAGTGGAACAATATTTACTTTTTTCTCTTGCTTGACCATGAGCTACACCACAGCATTGTAAACATTTATAGTGCATCAGGAAAGGAAAACAACTGTAAACATTCTTTCTTGTTTAGAACCTAGCACAGTATTAAATACTGAGTATCTCATGAAAAACTATTAATATTGCATCTTTTGTGTTTAGCTACTGTACGTCACAGCATTGTAACATTGTAGTGCAGCAAGAAAGGAAAACTACTGTAAACATTTTAACCATATTTCTTGTTTAGAACCTAGCTAGCTACATCACACATCTCCTGAAAACTATTTATAATGCATCTTTCTTGATTAGCTACATCACATCGCCATCTCCTGAAAAAAACATTAATATTGCACCTTTCTTGTGGCTACATCACGGCATCTCCTGAAAAACATTTATAGTGCATCTGACTTGTTTAGCTCACTTTAGCTACATCACATCTGAAATACAACCATTCGGGTGTAATAAGTAAATTAAGTTTAATTGTATAATTTTATATATATATATATATATATATATATATATATATATATATATATATATATATATATATATATATATATATATATTTTTTTTTTTTAAGAACTCATCGGCCCGGTCTGACTTGATTGGCTGGCCGGATTTGGCCTGCGGGCCCCCAGTTGAATAGCCCTGATTATGAGCTATAAAAGTCTGCCCATGTAGGCAGCCATGTTGCCTGCTTGGAATTTTTCTCCTAGCCATGAAGATAGATTGACAGCTGTCATGTCATTATATTATTGGTTGAAATTGGGTTGAAATTTGATAGTACTACCTGACGTCAGCACACTGTAGATTTAGATTGTTATGAATGAACTCAGCATGGTTGACTTTTGATGTGAAAAACCAAAGAAATTGGATTTTTGTGATTCTTTTTTGGCATACATTGTTAAATAAGTATGACCAGGGCTGTGATCTAAAATAGTTAAAAAGTCATTTTTCATTTCAGCTTGACTTGAAGATGTTTTTTCCTCACCTTTTCTCACCTTCAGCACTAATAAGACGGGAGTGGAAGAGCAGGTTTGATCGTGTGATGAAGGCTCTGGCCAGCCCAGCGCCTCCAGACTCGGGGGATGTGGAGGGGCTCGGGGATGTGTTGGCCGGCCCGGAGCAGCCCATCACCCCCAAGAGAAAACAGGAGGGTGAGAGAGTGACTGCCTGCCCTCCAGACTGCAGCCACATGGCCTCTCTGCCCTCTGACATCCTCATTGAGATAAAGGTATACTTCTGTGAGAGGAGGTGTTAACATTTGTTTTAAGTACCAGGTAGCTGTTGTGATTTTTGAATGAGTATTTTATTGTTTGACTGCACTCTCTAGCTACTAAAATTACACTCAATTGTTATGACGCACTAGCCTGGCTCCAGACCGCCGAAGCCACGCCCATTCCACAGTTGTGGATTTGGCTCTTCTTGGTCTGGCATCGCCATGTGCAAACAATATTTCTCCAAATCCAATCATGGGCACTGATTGAACTGATTGAACGCTGTTGTCAGTCATGCACAACAGAAACAGACACAGCTGTGGCCAAAGCTAACGTAGCTAGCTAATCCTAGTGAGCTTCTCCACATTATTAACATGGAGATAAGCTGGCTAGCATTAGCTAGCTAGGTTAGCTTGCCCTGCCGTGCAGGCCGGTTGCCTCGGGAAGAGCCTGGTGACGCGAGGTTAGGTTGCCATGGACAACTTGGTCTCTAGTGATTGATTAGGGAAGACCGAAGCCCGCCCCCTCATAGAAATGCTCTGAAGTGAGTGCAATCTCAGACAAGAGGAAATGAGTAAGTTGATGATGAAGTCTGAATATCAGGCTAATGACGCACTAGATTTAACAGCAAACGTAGATATTTTTCACATATTTTCTGTTTGCATCTCCATTTTTATGGCAACATTATATCATTGCATTGCCCCATCACAACCTGTATCTGCATCTGAATATTAAAGCACATTTCTGATCAAAGTAAAAGTGGATGATGGAAATGGAATGACAGTCTAATTGATTGTCAATGGATTGTGTGTAGGAAGTGTTGAGCATCGCTGTCGGCCCCAGGACCGACGAGGAGCTGCCAACTGGCTCTCAGCTTAATGCTCTGCTGGAGAGAGTGGGACACTCACTGGCCTGCAGAAAGGTACAGCAGATGCAGCCACAACATGGAGGAACTTTACTGTCTGTTTTTAACAGCAACAGTGGGGAATGACTTTAACTTAAAACATCAAAACAACACTTTGTCAGGCTGTCGATTTTTGTGTGTGTCATTAATCATTCTTTGGCCCTCTCATCTCCTTACTTAGTTCTTAACCCCTGTGTCGGAGCAGATGCTGCAGCGCTCCACGGTCCTACTGGCCTGCAAACTAGGTAAGGGTACATTCAGACAGATCCCAGCGAGACGCAGCAGCCGCAGCGTGCAGTGCATTGCTGCTGTAGTATGTCGGGGGGAGGGGGGGGGGACTCCCTCCCCCCACGTTTCTGGCTTCTCCCCTTCAAAACAAGCATGTGTGCGAGCGAATCAGGGAAAGATGTCTTTAAAAGGCTGTAAGCTATTTTGTAGCTTTAGTATAGTTTCTCTGTTTTTTTTGTCTCGTTTCCGTTTGATATCTGCTATTTTACCATTTCCCCCTGATCGCTTTCAGTCGTATATCAGAGCAGTGTTTTTTTTTTTTTTGCCGTGTTGCTGAAACATTTGCTGCTGAGTGCTGATTCATATAAAAAGGCAAGCTTACATTGACAAACTAACAGAGGCATTTTTATTGTGAAGAACTTAGATACAGCAGCTGCGACTTTTGAGAGAGAGAGAGAGAGAGAGAGAGAGTGAAGAGAAGAAAAAGAAGAGATTACCGGTAATCGACAATCGATTAATCGACAATCGATCAAACATATATTAAGCGATTAATCGACAATGTAGGCTATTATGCTATTTTCTAATTTTTCGATGAAATGATTTAACACCACAAGGGTGAACTTTAACTTTCACTGCTTATACAGAAAGAAGAAAGCCAAGCAAGCAGGCAAAAAAGTCCAATGTAGGAGAATTACACCCAAAAACACAACAGTATTTAATTGTTGTTAATATTGGTTTCTTAGGTAAGAGACCTCGCATAAGCCCATTAGTGTTTCTTGTCTCTGCACCTGCACAATCTTTTCATCCATTGGTCCATCCATTTCATCCATCATTTGTTCTTGATTTTACTATGTGCAAATAAATAAATAATAAAACAATAATAAAGTAGGTTAGGTGGAGCAATTTTTTTTATGACATGTACAGTACATTTTTGTATTATGTGTCGACTGTTTTAAGTACCGTACTAATTTTAATTTGTTGGCCTCCTGATTCCAATTGTGTTTTATACATATTTGCATTTATTTTTAGGTTATTATTGTTGGATCACTACAAATTATACTGTGTTGTTGAGCTGCAAGCCACATCTTCATTTGGGTTAATTTACTAAAAGACTGAGTGCTTGTTCTGTTTATGTCTGCTCAGTGTCTGCAGAGCTGCCGGTGCTGCGTCTCCAGGCGGGCAGTGGAGACGGTGTGGATGTTGTGGGTCCTGGTTCAGGGTCTGAGCCTGCAGTCAGGTCAGTGCTGGAGCAGCTTGCTGAGCTGTGGGAGAGAGACTGCTGTTCCTCTGCACCCCTCCACCTGCTCTTCGCTCCACTGACTGTCACTGCTGTGCTGAGGACCAGCGACGTCCAGGTACTACTGCTGCTGCAACTAATATAATTTAATTTGATTAGTAATTGAATTACGACTACTGTGCTACTACCTTTTTATGACTCGCCTTTACATGCCTAGACACTTTCTGTATATATGCATTGCCATCGCTGCAGACCATTGTTACAAGTAACTTACGACCCAGTCTAGGGTTGGATCGCAACATAAAATGTGACGCTGGAAACCTCGTGGGGGGAGTGAAGCATGCGTGTGTGTGTGTGTGGGGGGGGGGGGGGGGCGCACAAAAACATTATTTTGCTTGCAAAGCGCACCCTGTCTAGTTGTAGATATAGTCAATAAAATTGTATTTGGCAATATTTTCAGTGGAACAACTACCTGTTCCTGGTTCGACAGCTGGTTGACAGAGGGCTGCTGGCAGAGGAAGAGGTGATGTCTCACTGGAAGAAGCTGTCAAGTTTGGCCCTGCCAGTGGTGAGTGGTCTCTTCTTGTTCATTGCAATCATCATCATCATCATCATCATCATGCTTTCTGCTGAAATTCACGTGTGGTTAAAAAGCACTTACTGAGGCGTCTGGGTACTGTAGAGGTAAAACGCACTCACCTACCACCGTGGAGACCCGGGTTCAATTCCCAGCAGCGGTACTTGTGACTTGGTCAGATGTTTCTCCAGACACAATTGGCCGTGTCCGCGGGTGGGAAGCCAGTGGAGTATGAGTCCTGGTCGCTGCACTAGTGCCTCCTCTGGTGTTGGGGGGAGGGGCGCAGGGGGGACTGGGGGCAACAGCGTGATCCTCCCACGCGCTATGTCCTGCTGGTGAAACTGCTCGCTGTCAGGTGAAAAGACTTGATTGGTGACTGGCTGCACTGCACGTGTATGGGAGGAAGCATGTGCTATTCTACAACTCTATTCAGATCTGCAGAGGGGGTGGAGCAACTGCCGGGATAGCAGGGCGAATTGGCCAAGTACAATTGGGGAGAAAATGGGAGAAAAATCTGAAAAAAACCTGAGAAAAAAGCACTCTCATGTCTTTTACTTGCTGTCGTTCGGCCTGTTTGACTGTTTTCCTTCCCTCCTCCCTCACTCTGCCATTCTCTCTCATTTCAGGAGTTGATCGAGAAATTCCAGCTTCAGTCTCAGACTATCAACCCCTCCTCACCTCTGCCTGAGTTACAAAGCCACATGGATATGCTGCAGGTCTCACATCAGACAGTAGAGGGAGCTACTTGACAAAAATAATGAAATCATAATGATCCTTTGGTATCTTTTCAGTGAGCACTCCAGTGTTTTATATCTCAGCCATGAGTTTATTGTTCAAGGAAAAGACATATGGGGGACCTGTTGTCGCTGTCCAGTTTTTCTAGCTGGTATTTCTGCACAGCCAGTTGCGTTTCTTACACCGTCAGCTTCAGCACAGGCTCTGCAAGCTTCAGACTTTTGTTCTGCACCTGAGACGTCACCCTCTGCTCTTCTGCAAAGGTGCAAAATGAACAGGAAGCAGAAAGTCCTGCTAGTCAGGATTAGTAGCCAGGGATACATGGATGAGCAGATGCTCTTGTGTCCTAGATCATAGAACCGCATTTCATCGAAACCTGGATACAGAGTAGATGATGTTCTCAAGTGGGAAATATGAAACGAGAACATTTTTAATGCAGTCAAGACCATAATCAGGCCATAGATTAGTATCAAAGACAGAAGGAAGGGCAATGTCGAGACCAGGGGCTCTGCAAACTTGAGTAATTAATGTCTCAACGCCTAGGCTCATTAAAACATACAGAAAATGTGTTAGTATTATTGACACATGGGGACCCCGCAGACAAGCAATAGTTTAAGAGACGCTGCTCTAGACAGTTCTTAAAAATTGACTGGAAAATGCAATGTTTAGTTTGGAGGCCAAACAGAAAATAATGGCTATTTTATTTTAGAACGACACTTTTCACACACTGCCTTTGACCGCCACTACTAGTGACTGCATGTTTATTTCATGAATGCAAGACTGCATTTGTAATACTTTTTAGTTCATGTTGAACGTGCTATATTCTTTGCTGCTTTTAATTTTAAACATTTTTATGGTGTCACAAAATGCATTTCTAATAATAAAGATGTATTCTAGTTAAAGCTTTCATTGTGTTTTGTAACAATAACAGAGTGTGCTTGCCATTTGTGGTTATAAAAATGGTCGCTACCCTTATGAACCCAGGGTATAGTGTTGAAGTCCAGCATCTAATATAATTTGTCACCAAAACTTCCAAATCTGATTATATTGACAAATCTTTGAAGGACCATTGGATCAATGACAAGATATAATTTGCTCAGTGTTAAAAAAAAATTAAATGTTGACAGTATTTATGAGTGATAAAAAGAGATAGCCAAAATTCCCTCTGTTAAAACCTTTGGCTCTAATATGTCAAAAAATGAAACAAGAATTTTGAACCTGGCTTTATCTAATGGTCAGATTTCTGTTGTGGAAATGTATGCAAATAGTGCATATTTATAGCCTGGTAACGAGCCCCTATGAATCCTTCATCCATATGAAGAGTGATGACAACTGCGATTCTTATGGGGCTGTATATCAGGCTAGCAAATGTATGCATCATTCGCACAATTAAACATGAAATTTCAGAAAACTTGTAATCCAAAAAACAATTGTCTTGTACTGTAAGTAATCAACTGGGTAAGTTTCATGGTGATATCTATAACCCCCCCGCCCAATTCATCTGTAGTGTCTGTTTTGGTAGGATTTATTTAGGTGAATTACTTTTTTTCTCTCATTTAGAATTGATTGAGGACACAAAATCCATTGAGTTTGGTTTTGTTGAAATTAGTGAGAGGTTGACCCAAATTGTCCATGTAGGCCTACTGTATGCATAGCGGGTGGACCCCATGAACTCAACCCACCATCACATTATTTGGTTCTTCACCAGAAAGGAAAAATACTACTTTATGTTCTTGGCTTTTTAGAGATAAACGTTTGCTTCGTGATAACTGTGGGTGAATTTAAAAAATAACAGAAGTGAAAAATATATTTGAATATCCCATAGTAGGAGGAGTGTCTCCTCCCCTCGCCAGTCTAGCACTCTAGCAGGAAGTTTCAATCTGCAGCCAGACAGTTCAGAGAGTTTTGGGGGAACTTGGAGTGCGCGGCAGGGCAGGCACAGGCAGCAGCTGGACTCACTATGAGCCCGGGTAGAGATGGCGTGAACAGCGGATGACAATTTAACCCCAAAGTTTAATCTGACAGAAATGCAATGAAAGATGTGCGCAAATCACGTTTGTGCCTGCAAACTCGTCTGCTGAGTTGCGCGTAAAAATCTCGAGGCATCATGGCAAACGTGAAAGTTGCCATTCGAGTACGTCCTCTCAACGCAAGGTAAGTTAATATTTACAGCCTCATCCTAAAAGACTTGTTAGTTAAGCTAACGTTAACAAAACGAATTTGCTATAACGTTCAATGGACGATAGTAAAGTGATATTTGCTTATGCGCTGCTTTCCATCGTTGTCCCAGTGTTTCCAACCTTGGGAATTGGGTTGCTACTTGCTGACAATGAAAACAAACATTACACTATAGTCACTATTATCATGTAGCTAACGTAATGCTAACTAGCTAGTTGTTGGTTTTGTCGTCCATAACGTTTTCTGTCACGAGTGAAATCTATAGTTTCCAACTCACTGTGGAGTCACAAGAACTAGTGGGACACATGGTGAATGACAACTGTGGCTGTCGTTTTGACGAGCAGAAGTGTGTGTGTGTGTGTGTGTGTGTGTGTGTGTGTGTGTGTGTGTGTGTGTGTGTGTGTGTGTGTGTGTGTGTGTGTGTGTGTGTGTGTGTGTGTGTGTGCGTGTGTGTGCTGATTGATGGTGAATAACAGACGTGTTTCTATCAAGTGAAAGCATACTATTTATTGTAGCTAGTTTCATTGCTTACAATATAGACTAGAATCTTAATGTCTTTGCTCTAAAGTTGGCTATTCCCTCATCATCTGAAGAGAAGCGTTCATGGAAAAAGTTCCCCCCATTTTACAGTGCTGTTAGTTACTGCTGTAAAATCCAATGTTGAAGTAGCATAGTAACACAGGCAGGTTGTAAAGTTGCTTATTGCCCCGCTGGAGCACCCCACTACTTTTAGGGCCAAATTGCTACAACATGTTGAATTACAGGCTCAGGACTCCAGGGGTTGGGGATACATAGATTGGGTTAAATGGATCTGCAGGCTGTTTTGCTGGTGTGCTTTGACTAAAGGCTGCTACAGTACCATAACAAAGCATTATTCAAGCTATGAAGGCCGGGACAATGATTCTTTCAAGCGGTCTTCCTGGTATTTTGCATGACAAAAGACAATCTTATAGCTAATGTTCACTGTCATGCAAATCTATGCTTCCTGGTGCTGGTTCTGACATCCGCACTGTTCTTGTTCCCGTTTTTGATCTGTGTGTGGACTCATCTCAAGCAATTTACTAGAATATTTGAATAAGACGCTGCTGTGTCACAGAGATAACATGAACGAGGGCCACTGGGCCTGGCATGTTGCTCTTTTGTTTTAGTTGACCGACGAGCTTCTATATGGAGCTCAGGCCTCTCAGAGAGTGCAGGGAGCCACATACATGTGCAAGAAACATGTACTCAAATGACTCTACGTAGGTTTGTATCAAAACAGAGTTTGGGGGGGTTTTACCATTATTTTCCTCTCCTTCATGCTGGTTAGAGTTTGAAGGCTGTGGTTTTGGGTTGGGCCGGGGTTGGGGTTGGGGTTGGCAAAATGAATCCCGCGTGTTGAAGCGCAGGGAGAGCTGACGATCACGCCAGCCTCTCCTCCTCCTCGGCCCGTTACCTACCACAGACGCAGAGCGCTGTTACCTACCACAGACACAGAGCGCTGTGTTACCTACCACAGACACAGAGTGCTGTGTTACCTACCACAGACACAGAGCGCTGTGTTACCTACCACAGACACAGAGCGCTGTGTTACCTACCACAGACACAGAGCGCTGTGTTACCTACCACAGACACAGAGCGCTGTGTTACCTACCACAGACACAGAGCGCTGTGTTACCTACCACAGACACATAGCGCTGTGTTACCTACCACAGACACAGAGCGCTGTGTTACCTACCACAGACACAGAGCGCTGTGTTACCTACCACAGACACATAGCGCTGTGTTACCTACCACAGACACAGAGCACTGTGTTACCTACCACAGACACAGAGCGCTGTGTTACCTACCACAGACACATAGCGCTGTGTTACCTACCACAGACACAGAGCACTGTGTTACCTACCACAGACACAGAGCGCTGTTACCTACCACAGACACAGAGCGCTGTGTTACCTACCACAGACACAGAGCGCTGTGTTACCTACCACAGACACAGAGCGCTGTGTTACCTACCACAGACACAGAGCGCTGTGTTACCTACCACAGACGCAGAGCGCTGTTACCTACCACAGACACAGAGCGCTGTGTTACCTACCACAGACACAGAGCGCTGTGTTACCTACCACAGACACAGAGCGCTGTTACCTACCACAGACACAGAGCGCTGTTACCTACCACAGACACAGAGCGCTGTGTTACCTACCACAGACACAGAGCGGTGTGTTACCTACCACAGACACAGAGCGCTGTGTTACCTACCACAGACACAGAGCGCTGTGTTACCTACCACAGACACAGAGCGCTGTGTTACCTACCACAGACACAGAGCGGTGTGTTACCTACCACAGACACAGAGCGCTGTGTTACCTACCACAGACACAGAGCGCTGTGTTACCTACCACAGACACAGAGCGCTGTGTTACCTACCACAGACACAGAGCGGTGTGTTACCTACCACAGACACAGAGCGCTGTGTTACCTACCACAGACACAGAGCGCTGTTACCTACCACAGACACAGAGCGCTGTGTTACCTACCACAGACGCAGAGCGCTGTTGCCTACCACAGACACAGAGCGCTGTGTTACCTACCACAGACGCA
>NC_139625.1:23746284-23808784 GCF_964638095.1 Poromitra crassiceps | reverse complement strand
AAGCTCCAAAACCAAAACATCCAAAAAGATTCATGATATAGCTTTGCTACTGATTACTGAATGAAGATGATCTGTGCTGTAACACTGAAGCAGGAGTATTGTACTGTTTTCAGTAACTATTTACAAACCTGATCTGTCACATGACTGGGTGGCTGTATGGGACTGGGACTTGTCAGATTGGTTGAAGCTACATTCCCACACTCCATTTGCTGTAGCAATGCCGAGCGTTGTTGACAGATTTACAAATGATACAAACAAAAACATTAACAGTTTTGGAAATGATTTAAAAACTCCCAATTTAGCTACCACACATTATATCAAGATCTTTATTGATCAGTTTGATTGTTTCAGAATTGCCCACTTTGTTTACATTCAGACTTTTAAATGTTGCAGTTTTAGAGAGAGAGAGAGAGAGAAGAAGAAGGTGGGAGGAGGATATCTGTTACAAATGATGTGACAGAGACGAGCCACATATGGCCTCCTTCTGTCGGGAGCGGGATCAAGACTCCAAGGCTCGTGCAGGTCCCATGGGAATCATTATTTATGGAAACTGGGACAGTTGTAGAGGAGCTGAGACAGAGAATAAAGGATCGATTTTACAGGACGATAAACTTGAGGATCACTAACACTGAATTGGACTATCTATATATATATATATATATATATATATATATATATAAAATGGAGT
Organism: Poromitra crassiceps; assembly: GCF_964638095.1. NCBI lineage: Eukaryota > Metazoa > Chordata > Actinopteri > Beryciformes > Melamphaidae > Poromitra > Poromitra crassiceps. The sequence goes on along the minus strand of NC_139625.1, from coordinate 23,808,096 downwards.
ATGTGGGCGATATTTATGTTTGTTTGTATGCTACGCCGTTTCAAGTGCGATCAGGCTGAAACTTTCAGGGGGTGTAAAGGGCACCAGTGCGGGTGACCTGACAGAGTCAGATTTTTTAATTAAGCTGTGATGATGTCAAAAGTGATGTCATAAGGACACACACACAAGGAGGAATTGTGACAAGACTGATCAGTGATGTCATAGGAGGGCACGCACACACACACCCGCTCTGGGTGCGTTTGTTTGGTCCGCTTTTGGTGCGCACCCGAGTGCAGTCCAGAGTTCAATTCAACCAAACTAAACAAGGCTGGTATGAACACGCCCTAAACACACACACACACACACACACACACACACACACACACACACACACACACACACACACACACACACACACACACTGATGATGTCATCAGTGATATCATAATGAGGCACACACACAAGGAGGCATTGTGACATTACCGATACAATAACATTTAGTGAGCAACACACACAGTCAATAGGGCAGGCGAGGCGGAGCTACAGGCGAGGTATTGAAAAAGAGGTTAAATGTGAAAAGGGGAAAGATAAAGTATCACATTTGAGAATGAATGGAGGTGGGGAGAAAGGTGAGAGCTCTGGTGGTCTAAACTAAAGAGTGGCCTGTGGCCAGTGTTGCTCTTGGCTAATGCCTGGTGCTACAAGGCCTTTGTCCACTTTCACAACAGAGCTGTGGGGCTAAAAACAGTCATGCTTTCAGGCCGGTCAGTTGACTGGGAGAAACGGCTCAGAGCCTAATGCTGCCTGCAATCAGAGAAATGAAAGGTTATTTACGAGACAATTGAGAGAAGTCGTCTTTTGGATATTCGGCATTGGCTCAGTTTGATGTGTGAGGATATCCTTCCACCAGTGCACCCTTATTGTTTCTAGCCTCCTTGTTAGCAAGCATCTGCTGCTGAAGTGTCCATGAGCAAGGCACTGAATCCCTACCAGCTCCAGGGATGCTGTTGTGTAGCTGACCTCTGACCTCCATGGAGGAGTCAAGCCAAAAGATAATTTCTCTTTGGGGATTGATGATGATGATGTTTGTTGTTGTGGTTGTTACAGTATGCACCCATGCCAAGAGTACTCTTATGTGAGGTAATAGATAAATGCAATGTATTTATATACAGTAGAGTTAAGGTGAAAATCCACCCTAAAACACTTTAGCCCTGTTAAAAGAAATGTATTTGCCATGTGTTGCATTTCTAGGCCCATTTTGTTATTCATTCAGCGGTGTGTTTTTCATATTCCTGTGGGTAATTGGCCAAACACACATAATGTGACATCACTTCAAGATATTTGCATCCTGAGCAGACTAGATAGCTGCTGCCTAACCATAGACAAACCCCAGTGTCCACTGACTAGTTGGCTAGCTTGACGAGGCAGGTTGAGGGAAAGTGGGTACATCACAAAGGTAAACATAACAAAAACGCCTGTCCTAGAATGCCTTGAATATCACATATGCTGGGGTTGGGTATAGCCACGGGTGGATTTGTTTCAGCTAGGGATGTTCATCAGTTATCGAAAATCGATAATTGATCGTTAAGGAATGGAATTTATCATGTGGAATTTTTATCGATTTTGTTATTTTTTTATTTTTTGTTATTTTTTTTTTGCGGACTAGGTTTGGGTGGAATTCGTTCCTCCTCGCCCCACTCCATTGCACAGCCGACTAACGTGAGGTGGAGCTTCATATAGTCTCTAGTTTTCTGGCTGGGCACGGGCCTTTGTGCCAACAAAACTGTTTTAAACACGGGGAATTCACACCGGCATGCGCCGGGGACAGCAGAGTGTTGGAGAGGAGACACATTGAAATAAATAGTTCATTGAGGAGAACACGTTGTCTTTCATATTTTCTGCCATAGGAATTCATTTTGTTAAAAAAATAAAAAAAATATATTAATATGATCGATAATTGATCGTTAATTTTCCCCGATTTTCGATTATGGAAATTTTTCAAAATGAACATCCCTAGTTTCAGCTGCTGTCAGTGAGAACTAAGGAGCCGTGATGGTCCTCTGCCAAAGGTTGAATGCAGTGATTTAGAAGTGATGTTCACGATGCGATGCTGTAATGTTGTCCAGAGCAACTGTTGTGCCTAGGCATGTCCACATCTTTCCCTGGTGCAGGAACCAACCACTCACAGTCAACACGAGGCGGGTTAGTGTTAGCGTGCTGTGCTGTCTTTCCCCCGGTCCAGGAAGCACTCACAGTCAGCAGGAGGGGGGTTAGCGTTAGCTCACTCAGGCTAATAAAGAGCTGGCGAGTAGTGCTTACTTTTTACTAACGAATGGAAACAGCTTGGCTGTAACTCCACACCATGACCATTAAACACAATCAGCAGCAACTGACTGCTATCACCAGTCATTTCTATTCAATTAACTCCCCCCTTTGTTTTTATTCACTTTTTTGTCTTTGCCAAATGCAAGAACATGATGTCCCTGTACTGTCAGTATACATTGTGTCTTTAGCTTAGTTGTTAATATATTCCTGCTATAATACCATCCACCAAGACATTTGTACATTTGGCAAATGAGGTGATTATATTTCTGATTAATTACAAATCAGAGACCTTGCTACTGTATCATTCACGATCATTACCAAAGTTCTTATCAACTAAGACATAGAATAAAACAACATTGTATTAAAGTGAACTGTAGATTTCCTTATGTCTTTATTTTCCTCCCTGCAGCTGGATGGCGCTATAGATTCCAGGGAGAAGCTTCTCGAGTTTGGTTTCGACTACTGCTACTGGTCGGTGAACCCTGTGGACCCTCACTATGCCTCACAGGAGGAGGTAATGTCCTGACCGCCTCAGACGTCGCCCTATTCTCTTTGTTTTAGATAGATGGATTAGGTTCGTTCTCTCATACATTATGGGTGATGGATGGGGGCAGCTATTTGTGTGCTGCTACCTTAAGATTTTGCTTGCTGTGATGCCATCTCAAATGTGTTTTCCTGGGTAGAGGCCATGTGCGTGCCAACGACTCTGGCCAGTAGTTGACACTGGCCTAGGCAAAATGCTGCTGCAAGACAAACCACAACAAGAGAGGTGAGGCCACTCAGGAAATAGGATATCAGCTCCATCTGTTACCCAGAAGGCTCTGTTCCTCAGACCCAACATGGCTATAATCTGATCGCCTTTCATGTCCCTGCTGTGATTGGACGATTAGATCTCTTTGTGTTGCTCTGATTGGAGGGTGTTGCTGGAACCTGAGATGGGACCCAAATCAAGAGGAAGTGGCGGCTAATCCATTACAGAAATCTGTCAAAAACCTATTCAAATTGGCAGATCTATTTTTAGACAAAAGCAACATTGTTCTACTTGTTACTCATTTGTATCCACATCAAGTTTTCATTGTTCAGCATAGGCTAATACTGTAGTTACACTCTTGGTTTTGCATTAGATTCTCTTTTTCTATCCTTCTATCCACTCCCATACTGACTATGGCCGTGTGTCCATCTAGTGTCTTTTTCCGACCGTTAAACGCTGGAAGTACCCTGGGAAGCGCTGATCTCAACGCACAATATAACAAGGAAGCAGTCTGAAACTAACGTTAGTTCAGTGCGGTAGTAGCTTGATAGCTGACAGCGAACATTAGCAAACAACACACATACAGTGATTTAGCTCAACACTCACCAGAAATATTAAGTGTCTAGCCAATCTGTTCCATTGAGGCTTTCTGTCTCTGTTGCGATAGTTTCTCCATATGATTAGTTGCCAGAAAAGGAGCACCCGACACCAGCGTCTTTCTGAAAAGTTAAAATATTTTCAGCTGGAAGCGCTGGGAGTCGGGCGCACAAAAACGCCGGAGCGCTCTGAAAATAGACGCTGGGCGCTGCGCACTTTCTCTAGACGTCCGTGTGCGCCCGCATACGCTCTCCCCCCCATTGGAAACAACTGAAAAAAGACGCTGGACCTGATGAAAAGACGCTAGATGGACACAGGCCCTATATCTGCGCCTGTTCGGAGTCTGTCTTTTGTTTGAGAAACTGCAACAGACACACATGGCACTTCTTCCTCTCTCTCTCTTTTACCACGTGCGCGGCTGCGCAGCACGCACGTGGTCATGAGGTGGTGTTTTCCGCTCAGTCAGTCACTCAGTCATGGGAGGACAGAAAGGACGCTTATTGCTGTGTCGCTTTGTGAGAATCCCCCAACGGGGCAGTGTTCACGCTGCTTAAATGTACACCCCCGCCTACATGGGATGCTGGCTGAATTACAACAAGCGCACCTTCAAACATTCACACATCCACACAAGCCCAGTGTGACACCCTGAGATCCCCATAGATATCTATGCTGAGAACCCTATGCTCTGCTACCAGGCTGCTAACGTTACCTGTCAAAATCTCAAGGCTGCTTTAAAAGCCTCAGTGGTGTCAGTTTAATGTATGCCTACAGTATAAGGATGTGTCGATTGGCTCGTTATAAGACTGGCTGGCCGCTCTGCAGCAAATGATGAGCGGTCGGTTTGGATTTCAGTCAGACTACGTCAGTTTGGGTGCAATTATTTATTTAGATATGAGTATGCTTTACTCCATGTGACAATATCTCAATTCATCCAGCCGATTTGCGATGTGATGTGTGGGAACGAACACACACACACACACACACACACACACACACAGGGTGGGATTGCGGGCATCGAGCATAATTTTGTCAATTCCCGCAAATCTAGCATATATAATGTAGGCAAAATCCCACACATATGTACAGCGATGTCAGAATAAACCCCTTTCAATTGCTTGTGTGTGCTTTAAACTTGTGAAGTTGTGCAGATTGCAGAATCGTTCTTTTATTTTGGAAAAAGTCAGACAGGAAGTCTATTGTTGTTCTCGCCATCCTGACGCAATCCCGTGTCCGTTCTGTGATCACAGCCAGCTGCACCTCTCACTAGCAGAGACACAACTTGAAGGCGTGTAAACATGGACAGCTCGCTAAAACGTATGCTCGCCATTGTTAAGCGCAAAAATGACATAATATCATTAACAAACAATGTCGTCCGGACTCCGGATCCTTCAGACAGGCAACAGTAATGGTGAAGCAGCAGTCCAGAGACGAGTTTCAGGCTAAAGATCTCTGCTGAAGGTCTCTGCATAGTGCACACAGACTTACGCGTTTTTTTAATCCATCATCCGAACATGAAATGAGCTGCTCATTTGTAAAAATGTACAGCGCTGTGCCGTTCATCAGCCAAAGTTACAAAGACAAAATGTTGAGTTAGAACACGCACGCACGGACACACGCGCGCACACACACACACACACACACACACACACACACACACACACACACACACACACACACACACACACACACATTATACTTGAATATTGGGGGGATGTGTCCTTTATCTCACCCTTTTATATTTTTGCTTTTGTAATGACACTATGTCTATGTGCAAGAACTAACACAAATTGAATGGAATAATAATTGTTGAGATTTTGCGTCACATGGCTGTACCCTATCTAGCCACAACCCAAGTAAGCCTGCCCCCATGGTTGCTACACGACACACGTGGGCCTGGACAGGATCTGCCCTTGTTCATTCTGGCTCTGGCTGCCTCTCTCCCTGGCAGAATTGTGTCCCGTCAGATGGGCCTGGTTGCCACAGACATTCCTCTGGTGACCCGGGGTGGGCGAACAAGGCAACAAAGGCCACCAATGAAGGGCTGGATGCCTGTTGGATTTAAATCTGACCTCTTTTTCAACGCTAGAGACCAAATAACTGTCTCTCTGTGATGAAGACTCTGGTAGATGACCACGTCAACCTTGAACGATGCTGCGTCACAGTCGAAAACATTGTGAATTAAGCATTGGGCGAATGTTTCTGCCTGTGGTCCACCGGGATCTGAAGACACAGTAGGTCACAGTAGAAAATCTGTTTGTATGACAGGGCAGGAAACCAACTTAATGGAGCACTTAATTGGACGTGGGCTCCAAAATTCAAGAGGAATTTTAACTATTTTACCAGACGAATAGAAGAGATTTCCGCACACTTAAATCTGTGCGGAAATCTCTTCTTGGACTCATTGATGCTTCTAGCACCTTAACAAAGATTTAGCAGAGTGGAGTGGTAGTAATCCTACATGAACTATTTTACCAGACAAATTGTGTGTGTGATGGATTGATGCCTTTTTAGCCAGTACTTGATTTTCTCATGGTTTCTATTTCCAACATGTATTTTAGCATGCTTTACTATCCCCCCCCCCCCCTTTTTGTGTGGTCAGAGCAGAGAGATGGACTTCTGGCATCTTTATCGTAGACAGTCCCCATGGGACTGAGGCAATCTGAGCCTGTGTAGTGGAACCAGACGAGGGGAAGCTGGATCTTTTCCAGTCCAGTCCTATCCCACGACACCCTGAGACCAGCCTCCCACCCCACTGCTGCTCCGGTCCACGATGTGTAGATGTCCACCACGCATCACTGATCGTTTACATTAGATGCTCCAGGAGGAGGATCTCTGTCTTCATACACTCTGTCCCACTGGAGAGGGAGAAAAAGAAGAATGTGGTTTCTTTAACTGTAGGCTGGGACGCAGACTTTGTTATGTCGCTGGTGGGTCCCCACATGAATAGAGTAGCAATATATTTTAATAAGCCCTGGCTTCCAGGGTGAGAGAGACTGGAGTTTTTCATCTGGATCTTGGGCTGAAAAAGGTTTGTGGGAGAAAAGTAGAACAGAGAGAAAGGAGACCTTACGAGGTGAGGAGAGGTAGAGTTTTTGGGCCAGATAGGCGCACAACTATAATCCGTAATGGAAGCCAGCTGCTGCGTTTGGAGAGAAGGGGGGATATTTCTCTTAACACTGCCTTTGTGTTGGACTTGGACCCTAGATACTGGGCTAATATATAGCATTTTCCACTATTTAATCAACACAAACACGTCTGCTGGACATAATATTATAGAGTTTGACAGTAAGATGGTGAAGGGAAATGAAAGGGAAGAAAAGATGATCCAGTTTGGATAGAGATTGGAGACGAAGAGAAAGTGGGGAAGTGAATTCCATGGGTGGAGGAGGAAGAGGAGAAGGGGGCGGCGGGGGGGGGGTAGGGGGTCCACTGTGCCTCTGCAGCCCCCCATGTCTCGCCTGCCAAACTCACAGCTGCCTCGCTAGGTCATTTCTCGCTGTAAAATTTCAGTGCAAAGACGTCACTGCTGAGGATTCAACTCCGAGTACAATGCTGTGTTTTTATTGCCAAATGGAGTCGGCTGGCTGGGGTTTTTCCTCTCTCCCCTTATTCTTTCTCCTCCTCTGTCTCTCTCTCTCTCTCTCTCTCTCACTCTCTCCCTCTGTCGATGCAGTGCGTGATTTGATTATGCTCTGTGTGTTTCTGGGTCTGTGTGTCAGTGGTGCTACAGACGGAGGGAAGAATAGTTTCTCTGTGTTTGGGAGGAATCCTCCGCACACTTGGGAGCATTTAATCCCCCGTGCACAGGGCTGGACTGAGCCACAGCCCCAGAACAGCCTGGATCCCATTAACTCCACTCAGGACACTAAACAAACCACATGCCGTCAACACAGAAACATGAGATCTAGGCCATATGGACGCAGGTATCGCACCTGTGATTTTATAGATGCACTGTTCTGCTCTATCAGTGATGGCAGAGGAAAAGTGTTAATAGAAAAATATGAACATAGGTGGTTTGATATGTTGCTGCGATCAATAATATATTATTGTATGTAATAATGTATTGCATTGGGTCATGTAGTATTTGCAAATAATTCTCAGTATTTCTTTTAATATGCATGGAGTACCAGATGGGTGGGGCTTCCCACATCAGAACAATCATATCAGATCAGTTGTCAGTCACAGAAAAGTATAGGCTACTTGATTTACTTTCAAACAGTTTCCTGTGATTGACTCAACTTTATGAGACCCTTTATGGCAAATCCCACCCGTCTGGCGCCTACGTAGGATCACGCAAGGTCTGCTGCATCAGTGTGCAGTGCACCATTTTAACCCCCAGGGGAGGGATCTGTACTGTACTACTGCACCCTATGGAGGCCAAGACAAGGCTCCCGTCAGTGTGAAGGCTGGAGAAGTCATTCCCAGCCTGCCATGTATGGGACCCTCGGCTCTGCAGAGCTCTGCTTCGGCGCCTTTAACGAGCAACCCCCGAACCCTCTCCAGATATGGCTTTATTTATTTGTTTAAAGTCTAGCCTTTGCCCCACTGTCAGTGGCTGCAACAGTTGGGGGTTTGGAGTGTATATGCTGAAAAAAGGGATGGACTGCCAGCTAGCCCCCTCCCCCTCCATTTTTCCTCTTTCTCCTCCTCTGTTTCTCTCTCTCTCTGTCTCTGTCTCTCCCTTCCCCACTCCCTCTCTCCCATGTGGAGGCAGGCTGCCCTGGTTAATGAAGAGCAGCCTATCTGTTTGGCCTGTCTCCCTCCTCCCACCATGCAGCCCCTCTGCCCCTCCATGCTAATGTGACCTACAAATTCTGTCAAAGTGCGACAAATGAGAGCGTTGTTGAACTGTGGCCAAACAACTCCCCGCCTGGTCGTCCTCTCTTCATATATATACAATATACTATACTGTATATATGAAGAGAGGACTATACTGTATATATATGAAGAGAGGACTATACAGTATAGTCCTCTCTTCATATATATACAGTATAGTCCTCTCTTCATATGTATACAGTATAGTCCTCTCTTCATATATATATACAGTATAGTCCTCTCTTCATATATATACAGTATAGTCCTCTCTTCATATATATACAGTATAGTCCTCTCTTCATATATATATACAGTATAGTCCTCTCTTCATATATATATACAGTATAGTCCTCTCTTCATATATATACAGTATAGTCCTCTCTTCATATATATACAGTATAGTCCTCTCTTCATATATATACAGTATAGTCCTCTCTTCATATATATACAGTATAGTCCTCTCTTCATATATATACAGTATAGTCCTCTTTTTCACCTCTGATTCCCTCAATTAAATTCCTCACAGGCATTCAGGACGGTCATCTCTCCAATGACATGTCTTCCTGTGTCTCTAAACCAAAGCATTCAGCGCTGCTGCTCAGGGCTCTGCTGTTGGAGCGCGTGGGACGTGAACCGAGCGACCCTCTGCTCTTCTGCAGCTGTTTGGTCCTGGACACAGACAAGGAGACTGTTTGGTCCTGGACACAGACAAGGAGACTGTTTGGTCCTGGACACAGACAAGGAGACTGTTTGGTCCTGGACACAGACAAGGAGACTGTTTGGTCCTGGACACAGACGAGCAGAGAGAGGAGCTCAGTTTTGGAGCAGTATATGACTGCTTAAACAGCTTGTTTGAGAAAGAATGCATCTCTTTATGCACGTTTTTTTCCTTGATTTTTGTTTTTTCCCAGTCTTGAGTTTTTTTTAGTTCAGCTCAGAGACTCCCTCCCTCCCTCCCTCCCTCCCTCCTTCCCTCCCTCCCTCCCTCCTTCCCTCCCTCCCTCCCTCCCTCCCAGTCAGAGCGGTTGTGGAGGGAAAATTAATCTGGGTCCTTTCTGTTGCATCAAAGCTGGCGACGGCAATAAGGAGCTGATGTTTTTAAATGTGGTGAAGCGCTTCACTCTGCTCGGCTGGCCTTCAGCCACCATCCTGACGACATCTCTCTCTCTCTATCCCTCTCTCTCTCTTTCTCCATCCCCCCCTCTCTCTCTCTCTCTCTCTCTTTCTCCATCCCCCCCCCTCTCTCTCTCTCTCTCTCGCTCTCTCTCCCCCACACAGACAAACAACACAAAATATAAAGACTTATCAAAGTTGAGTGCAGAGCAGAGGACATAAAACCAGTCCAGCAAACGGACGTTTTGCACAGCCCGTGATGAGAGGATTAAACTTGTTTGTAGAGGCATTACACCATTAGGTCTTACCCCGTCCCCTCTCTCTCTCTTTTCTCAGACTCTTTCTCTATCTCACTCACTCACCATTCCTTCTCTCTTCTCCTTTTTTCTCTCCTTTTCTGTTCAGCGACGGCTCGCTCTTAAATGTTCCCATGTTCCCCAATGTACCCATGTTCCCACACAAACGTGCAACACACACTCACACAGTATACACCACGGTCCAGATCTCTGGCATGAAAGCCAGCTGCTTCCTTGTTTTAACAGGAGACGTCATTCCCCTCAGAGACGTCTGCTTCAGCTCTGGCTGCAGGTACATTTGCCATCTCGGATGTAATTGTAACTTTATGAGATCACGTCACTGTATGCCCACACTTGGCCTGAAAATGGCTGTTCATGCAGCTGTATTCATTTTAAATGCATCTATTAACCCCCCCGCTCTCCCTCTCTATGCTTTTCCACTGCATTGACATTTTCAATCTTAATTGCTACCCCGGCCCCTTCTATATCTCGTTTGGAAGATCTGATCATTTACACCTGGCATTACGGTACGGTGGTGCAGTGGTAAGCGCTGTCTCCTCACAGCTCGAAGGTCCTGGGTTCGATTCCCACCTGGGACGCTGTGGGCGCTGGAGTTGTGACCCCCCCATATCTTCAGTGCCTACTGCCCAGGTGGGCTATCTCGTCGAAAGGGCCTTTCTGTGTGGAGTTTGCATGTTCTTCCCGTACCCCCCAGGGGGTTCCTCCGTACATAACCCCCCACTAAAAACATGCAGAAGATCGTCATCCGACCAGTGACGACAACATCTGAAGTTGGCCCAATGATGGTCCAATGAAGGTCCCCGGGCGCTGGAAAGAAATAGCGACCACTGCTCCTGGCCTGCCCCCTGGAGGAAAGGACAAGCCTGGATGGGTCAAATGCAGAGGACATATTTCACCGGCCACCGTCAGCATGAGTGCGTGTAGTGGCCGCATGCATCTGTTGTAGTGTGTTCCTGTGACAATAAAGATGGGCTGCCGTCTGAAAATCGTGTTTTAAAAATGCGCTTTCTGTCATCAGATTGCAATCAGATAGTGCTTGACCACATTAGCCTGATTTAATTTACACCTGGTGTTACCATGAGTTTTTGGTGATCAGATTGCAATCTGATCAGCCAAAATGGGTGTCCTCTCAATCCGCATACAGCTGCTGTATGCGGATTGAGAGGACACATTGCATTTACTGTACACTTGTGTTCAATGAGGCCATTTACACCTGGCGTTAACATGTGTTTTCTGCCATCAGATTGCAATCAGATTGTGCTTGACCACTTGAAAGTACAGGTGTAAACGCCCCCAAGACACATTGAAGATGGATTGCAATCTGATTGGCCAAACCACCTCCGGAGGTGGTCAGGGACGCATTGTGTACACATTGAACACAAGTGTAAATGCAATGTGTCCTCTCAATCTGGATACAGCAATTGTATGCGGATTGAGAGGACAACCATTTTGGGTGTTAAGAAGTTATCTGGATGTTATCTGGATATGGAAAAACGCATGTTAACACCAGGTGTAAATGAAATCAGGCTAATGTGGTCAAGCACAATCTGATTGCAATCTGATGGTAGAAAACGCATGTTAATGCCAGGTGTAAATGGCCTCTAATGATGTGAGATTCTTGCACAGCTAGATCTCTCAGTGAAAGCGTCCCTGCATGGCAGGACGATACAATTCCCGCTGAAAAGATAAATATAGCCTATGACCAACTGACCCACTTCTAGCAGACTCTCCTCTTTTTCACTTGATTAGATGGTGTGTATTAGAGAGATCCAGGAGATAAGGTAAGCTACTGTAGATAAGATAGGAGGAGTGTGTATGACTTAGGAATTGGATTTGAACCCACAATATCATGAATATGGGGCATTATTAGGTCTGGAATCACTCTGCCTGCCCCCTTCCTTTCCTGGCTCCTCACTTCTCCCTCTTGTTTTTATCAGATCAATCTGACCTGCATTTCCCAGCCAAGAATAACATCTATATTCTGCCTTCCTCTCTCATTGTGTGAGTGTTGCTACACGTTGTCTTAGGGAGGAAAGCAAACTCTGAGACCTTTGTCTTTGTTTTGGATGCCTTTTCCTCCATGTTGTTTGACTGGGCAGCACGACACAGGACACGCACACACACACACACACACACACACACACACACGTGCAGAGGCCATCTGATGGCTGGGGGCTTCCTGTTGAGTCTGTTTTGAGGTGCCCAGGCTGCAGGCTTGCTGTGGCTCTGGCCCGTCTCTTTATCTCTGGACTTCACTTGGTTCTGGAGCCTGTTTCCAGTCCCACAATGCACTTGGCCTCTTACCTCACCTGCTTTGTTTGTTCACCCCAAATGCCTGCCAGTGTGTTGCGGGGTGCTGTAGTCTGTGGAAGTAGTAGGTTGTGACAGTGAGGGCCATTGTGCTGCATTAAGCAATGCTTATGGAAGCCAAAGTACAATGACACACATTGCACTCTGCTGAATTAAGTTGAGGTGACAGACAGTGAACAGTAGTACTTTTTCTTTTTTTACTATAGCCTTTGTAGAACATTTTTGTGTCTGTTAAATTCCTCCAAGAGGTTGAAACAAGTTTATGCTTCCACTTGTGTTTTTCTTCAGTCAGAGGTCATTTGAATTGTTTTGCAGACTTTTGGTAAAAATAAACGGGTGAAAAATGATCAAAATGAAAAGAACAATAAGAATACTGTAGCGAGAGAGAGAAAGAGAGTGGGGGGTTCAGAGAAGGTTGAGGATGGTTGTAAGTGAAGTTCCTGCTCTTTGTGCGATGCTGGGAGGAACCCTCAGCCTGGCTCTGGACCCCATGGAGTGAATTTAAGAGGGTCAAGTTTAACAAGGGCCGTATTGATTGTCTCTGTTTGAGGGAGGAGAGGGTCTCTGTCTGTGGTTTGAATAGTGGGATCTGAGATGGGGACAAGACGGGGGCGACGCTCCTCTTTGTCTCCGTGTTTGAGCTTCCATTCAGCCAACAGGCAGGGGGCAACGCTTGGTGGTCTGGAATCCAGCGGACTGCACACTCCGACTTTTGACATGTATTGAGACATAATTGAATAAGGCGATTAGATTCGACACTTGAGTTGAGCAAAAGAAAAGATCATCTTTGATCCCACTTTGACTTTGCTGCTGTTATGTTTTAGGTGGATTTTGTTAACTCATGATTCAGGCTATATTGCTGTATACTGTTTGTTCAATGACTATCTGATGCTGCTTTCTTGACCAGGTGTCCGAAACATCTAATTATTTCACTGGGACAATATATTTTAGAGTTTAAATTCAATTAAAGCTTGCCATAGATTTATGTGCAGAGGAATAATGAGGTGTTGGATGTAGACCCTGCCCCAGTGCCTGTTGGGTGATTTATAAGGTCATTGAGTCAGGCAGCCGTCATGGCAGCAGTTTTACAAGTGACACGTGGAGCGTGCACATGGTCGGCTAGGCTACACACTGATACTACACTGAATGTAGCATGCACCTGGTCAGCTAGGCTAGTACACACTGATACTACACTGAATGTAGCATGCACCTGGTCAGCTAGGCTACACACTGATACTACACTGAATGTAGCATGCACCTGGTCAGCTAGGCTACACACTGATACTACACTGAATGTAGCATGCACATGGTCAGCTAGGCTACACACTGATACTACACTGAATGTAGCATGCACCTGGTCAGCTAGGCTACACACTGATACTACACTGAATGTAGCATGCACATGGTCAGCTAGGCTACACACTGATACTACACTGAATGTAGCATGCACCTGGTCAGCTAGGCTACACACTGATACTACACTGAATGTAGCATGCACCTGGTCAGCTAGGCTACACACTGATACTACACTGAATGTAGCATGCACCTGGTCAGCTAGGCTACACACTGATACTACACTGAATGTAGCATGCACCTGGTCAGCTAGGCCAGAAGTTCTCAAATGTTTTTCAGCCAAGGACCCCTTACAAGATAGAAAATATAGCGGGGACCCCCTCATTCTGATTTGTGATTTTGGGCTAAGCTTAATTGTTTACACGGTAACGTGCTTGACTTTTAAATTGATAGGTTTGTTAGATTAGAATGTAATCCATGAACCATTTTAGATTTAAAGCATACAATATTTTCGTTGAACTATGAAGCTTTTGCAACAATAAAAAGTTTTTATTTTTATTTTCCTGAAAACTTTTCGCGGACCCCCATGCAAAGTGCCACGGACCCCTGGGGGTCCCCGGACCCCCATTTGAGAACCAATGAGCTAGGCTACACACTGATACTACACTGAATGTAGCATGCACATGGTCAGCTAGGCTACACACTGATACTACACTGAATGTAGCATGCACATGGTCAGCTAGGCTACACACTGATATACTACACTGAAACTGAATGTAGCGTGCACATGGTCAGCTAGGCTACACACTGATACTACAGTAGTACACTGAATGTAGCATGCACCTGGTCAGCTAGGCTACACACACTGATACTACACTGAAACTGAATGTAGCGTGCACATGGTCGGCTAGGCTACACACTGATACTACACTGTGGATGTAGTGTGCACATGGTCGGCTAGGCTACACAGTATAGTGATACTAGACTGGGGCTACGTTCCGATGGGCTAGTATTTCCCTGCGAAGTGGACTGCACGGGGTATTCAGCCATATTACTTGACATGGCTGAATACCCTGTGCAATCCACTTCGAAGGAGAACTACTAGCAGATCGGAATGCAGCCTGGATGTAGTGTGCACATGGTCGTCTCGGCTACACACTGATACTACACTCACACTGTGGATGTAGTGTGCACATGGTCGGCTAGGCTACACAGTGTAGTGATACTAGACTGGATGTAGCGTACACATGGTCGGCTAGGCTACACAGTGATACTACACTGTGGATGAAAAATAGTGCCGCTGTCTGATTGGGGTGTGCAGTAATGGATTAAATGTGAAACGATTCCAGTAATCTTACAATGATATACAACAATGATATTTGTAATCTATTGCAGTTGGCGCAAAAAAAAGCTTGGTAATTAATGTATCTATGTTGTTTCCACCTACAGCCACTAGCCAGTTTCACAACACAAGCAAGGATCTATGACAGAACAACGAGAGTAAGTGCCATGAAGCTAAGTTCTGGTCCAACAGAACATAGATGCTACAAGACAGTGCATAGAGGCATTGCATGGAGTGCATAGAGGCAGATAGAGTAATCTATACTAGATTACATTTTGACAGAATCCTTCCCAACCCTGGGTGTTGCTTTCTGCTTTGTCAGTTGGCCATAGCAGTCGGATAAGAAGTTAATCTCTCTGTCTGAGTCAATGTTGAACGTTTTACCTCGCTCACACAAAACTCAAGGCTGTTGAATATTAACACGCACAGATTCACACACTCCCAAGAGCAACCAGATGACCGTTATGTTACCAATGAATCCTTCTGGGGTGCTTTCACAAGGCCGGGGCCTCTCACAAGGGCTTTCAACCACATCCAACTTAAACCTGTTCCCACCGTTTTGCAAGCACAGAGTATACACAAGCTTAGATCCAGGTTCTAGGTTCTTGTGATTGTGGTTGGTGGTACACACACACGCACACATGGGAAGTATGTTGAAAGCGTTCTTGTGTTTGATCTTGGTCGCGGGGAGCTCCTGTGTGTACTTACCCACCAGTTTTCCCGGCCCAGGCTGGGGGCCGGGCCCAGGGAGGGGACCCCTCGCTGATCCCAGGGTGTGTTATGGTTCTTGGGGGGAATGTGCTGCGTCTGGGGTCTGCTCTAGATCAGGTTGCTTCCCCCACGCCTGTGTTTGCTTGGGACTGAGCTTTTGAGTTGCTGATCGCATGTCCTCTGTTCTGGGTGGGAACTGGTTCTGATAATGTTTGTTTTTGGTTATCAGTAAAGAACAAAGCAAGAGAACGTTACTAAACATAGATGGTTTGCCCTACCTGCAACACTTGTACACGCACGTAGACACCCACATTGCTCAACATGTCTTCTGTGCAGCAATGTCTTTTTATAATCATCATCTGGTTTATTTACTTTTTTACAAAACCAGAATTGTATCTTTGGCCAAGTTTAATATGTGAAAATGCAGTATGACTATGATGCCACAGCAAACAAGAAAAACCATCAGGCCATGTGTTACCACACTTGACTTGGACAGCTTTTACACACGGATTTTAAAATGCTGGTTGGGTTTTTATCTTTGTAAGCTCTGAAAGTGAATTAGTTCCATATTTGGCTTCTGGCACCAGCTTTGCCAACCAGTTGAGCTGGAATGTGTTTCAGTTCAAGTGGTGGACTGACTGACTGATGCTGTTGTTGAGTGTTGTTGCCATGTTTTCAGTTGTTTGACTTGAGTCCACTGCTGAAGTCCACTGTCAGCCAGACTGCGTCACATATCTCAGTCTATTGCCTTATTTTCAATGCTTTTGAAATATTAAAAGTTCCATCTTTTAATATGAAAGTGGTGTTGACATTTCTGTTATTTTGACAACATTGACCAGGAGTACAAAGAAATAATGCTAACCTGTAAGCTGTTAGTAACTACAACACAGAACTAGCATGAACGAACACACACACACACACACACACACACACACACACACACACGCACACACACACACACACACACACACACACACACACACACACACACACACACACACATTTCCTTCACCATCCAAGGTGTGTTCTGTACAAGAGGTCACACTCTTATAAAAGAAGGTGGGTGTGATTAATTTGGCCTCGCCCACAAATGGAAAACAAGAGAGGAGCATAGTAGATGATTTTGTATGGGACCCCCTGGATCCCCAGTCTCACCACCTTAAAGAGCATGGGGCAGGTTAGAGACCCCAATCAGTCAATGTGTAGGTGAATTATGGAGGAACTTGATTTTCACATTAAGACACTTACATATACACTACAGTGACTTCTGGGGTCGTTTTATTTTTTGAACTTTTATTTTGACATCTTGGACCCCAAAACTCTGACGTCAGAGTGGGGAGTCGCCAGGCATGCCCGTCTGTCCCTCTGTCTGTCATCACTTAGGTCAGGGCTGTCAGTCACACACTATGGATGCTAACGCCGGTTTTCAGGAGGAAGAGGAGGTAGCAAATGTTTATGTACATGAATACGATGGCCTCAGCCTAATTTTGACAGTGAAAGAGAGCAGGAACAGCCCAGCTATGAAACAACGGACCGCGGAGAGAGTTGAGAAAGCAAGCGAGGCGAGCGGAGGCGGGCCGAGGTGCGGACTGTAATTCGATACACACACACGCACGCACGCACACACACACACACACACACACACACACACACACACACACACACACACACACACACACACACACACACGCACACACACACACACACACACACACACCGAGTGAGAGAGAGAGAGAGAGGGGGACTGACGGAGGGCCCCTCCACTCGCTCTTTCCCCTCCCTCCCTCCCGGAGCGAGTGAGAGAGACGAAAAAGAGAGATAGAGAGTGTGTCACCGCGCAGACAGCAGGTACACACACACACACACACACACACACCGAGTGAGAGAGAGAGAGCGAGTGAGAGAGAGAGAGAGAGAGAGAGATAGAAAGAGTGTCACGCAGACAGGCAGCAGCAGCAGAGTGGAGCTGAACCTGGCGACACCCGACCCAAAACTCACTGACAACGACTTACTACAGGCAGCTACTGACTAAATGACTAACTATATACTAAAAACTAACTAGTGATTAACCTACCAACTAACCGACCGACTAACTGGCTGACTGATTGACTTTGACTAGCGTAGTACCTGACCTGACTATCTGTCCTGAATATGCGACTGATTTGACCATGCAGTGGGAGGGGAGAGGGACACACGCACGCGGGAGCCACTCCCCACTGTGACGTAGCAGACTTTGTCTTAACAGAATAAAAGTCTGTTATTTCCTTCTGAAAAAGGAAGGTGTTTTTCTCCATATTTTTTTTCAAACTTTTTTTTTTTTTTTTTTAATGATGCATTAACTTTTCAAATATACATAGGGACAAGGTTAAGTATACATTTAGCAAAGGAATTACCCTGCTCCATGCTCTTTAAGCAAGGTTTATTTTCCTGGCCCATACACTCCCTTTGTGCTCTTACGTGTGCATGCTCCTCTAGGTTGTTTACACAGAGTATTAGCTGACGTCCCTGTTCCTTACCCAAACACCTCACCAGGAAGAAAACATGAGCTCCCCTCCGCTGGCCTGGGCCCACACTATTGTGATGGTGAAGCCTTGGTTTGACTCTGCACTCATTTAGAAACAGCGTACACATCAGATCAAGGACTATGGCTTACACTGTAAACACCTCCTCAGCCCAAATATAACAACCGAGTCTCTTTTCCCCCTAAAGTAAGCATCTTTTTGTTTTTCGTCACCATACTTATCTTGCAGAATCATCTCTCGGCATGTATATTTCATCTGATATTTATCCTGAATCCGCACTCTGCTTAGGGAGAGAGACACACACAGGTGGCTCGGTCCATTCAGTTCTACTGTATACAGTATATTGTGTGTATTTGTGGTTCTGGGTGTGTACTGTATTTGATTGTGGTTGTGTTGTGTGTGTCATGTGCCTCAGGTGTTCCAGGACCTGGGTGAATCGGTGCTGGCGGGAGCTTCCGAGGGCTACAATGTGTGTCTGTTTGCCTACGGCCAGACTGGATCTGGAAAGACGTACACCATGATGGGGACACCGGTAAGAAGGAGGGGTGGGGCGGTCCGGTGTCGGTACCAGATATGTTCGGCCTGCCAGATCTGTTTCGGGGTCCTGCGCCTGCACGACGTACAGATGAATGATGTCACGTCATGTCACGCATTTTGATTGGCTATACATCTGAGAACAGCATGAGTGTGCATTGGCCAAAAAACTTAGCTAGATAGGCATAGCAAGTTGTCCCCATTCCCCACATTCGCCAACCAAAACCAGAGTATCACAATATATTTGTCACAGTCATTTTGGGCATCACTTTAGACTCCAACCAGCCATTTATTGTGGTAAAGCACAGTGGTATAAGGGTCTTCTGCAGACAGTTTCATGGTAAAACGCTAACACAACAAGCTACAAGCTAAGACGAAGGTCCCTCCATAGACTGATGTTGACAATAGTTTTCACCCGAGTTTGGTCACGTTCCCCGGGGTTGATCTGGCTTCTCAGACATACAGCCAATCGTAATGCATGATGGTCATCTGTACGCGAAGGACCCCGAGCAGATCTGGCAGGCCGAATACAGATCCGGTACCTATACCGGAATCACCACATAGCACTGAGCACAATGAAAGGAGGCAATCATAATTGTTCCACAGAGTTCAAACCCCTTCAAGCAGGCTAATATAAATATTCTGTGAAAACAAAAAATATTTACATTAGTTGTGACCCAATTCTACATGGCATTCTTTATTTCCTTCGCTGGAAGAATTGTCAGTGAAGTACATTCCTGCTCTACTCTCATTCTATTGTTTATTGTTTTCTTCTGTATGATCACAGGACTCTAATGGCTTGACGCCCAGGATCTGTCAGGTGAGACAGTGGATTCACAGGATGACACGAATACTATCTAGATCAGTACACTTTAGTATTATATAGTAGTGTTATAGTATAAAGTAGGGTCTGATCATTGACTCCTCTCTCCCGTACTCGCAGGGTCTCTTTAGGTCTGAAGACACTTTTCCTGATGGGCAGAACTCGAGCAGAGTGGAGATCAGGTATCCTGCAGTTGTTTGTTTCTCTCCTCTCTCTCTCTCTCTCTCTCTGTCTCTCTGTGTGATTGTCTTACTCATTCTAATGGGGAGGGGGGGGGTCAGCCTTTTCCTGATGTTGTAATCCAAATCAGACCTGGTCATTACGCAACAAAATCAGATCTTTGCACAACAAAACTACACACAACAAAATGCAGGGGGGGAGGCAATAAAAGCACTTGGGCTACTCATCAATGCTGGAGGTATCTTCACCATGCTGTTAGCAACTTAGCCTCAGGAACATGTTGGAAAATGTTAGGTTTGCTCTCCGGTGGGACAGCAGAAATGATGTTTTCTCAGTTCCCTTTGCCTTTCACAAACCAGCAAAAATAGAAATGAGGTTTTTGGCGATTTGTTAAATGTAGCCTTGTGAAACCTCCCCCAGTTATTTCCAAAATGTCTTTCTCTTTAGACATATGCAGGTGGTGTATTTGACATTCATTCCATAATGAAACTTACATGATGTAAGAGTACTGTATGTGAGTCCATTGATATACGGTATCTATTTGTGTGATTATCTGGGTCTATAAATGGGCATTGATTTAAAGATGCCTGCCTGGGACTATAGGTTGATTCTTCATGGCAGGTCGTTGTCCCATCCCTCTGTCCCTGCAGCTTCTTGGAGATCTATAATGAGCGTGTGCGAGACTTGCTGAGAGGGGGGGAGCAGAAGAAGAGAGCCTCGCTGAGGGTCAGAGAGCACCCTGAGAAGGGACCCTACGTACAAGGTGAGGCGTCAGAGCGGCTACCTTTATGTAATATGGTTTCTTTATAGCTCGTAAGCCCCCAAAAACGAAGTGACACCTACTCCTGATGACCAGTTTATAGGTGTGATTGTACAAAATGGTGAAACCAATTAACTATCCCCCCCAATTTTCCCTTCCTAGTTATTTTACTGACAAAGTATTGAAAGATGTGCTCATTTTTGAGCCAAGAACAAAATAAAAAACATTTCTCACTAAGATAAAAAACATTATATAAATAAATGTGCTTATTTCCCCCCCACATGATTTTCAATCATCTTGCTAAGCTCTAAGCACATCCACACCCCCTGGTTGAGAGCCACTGAGACAGGACTAAAGCCCCAGTTCATGCTTCCACTCAGACAGGACTAAAGCCCCAGTTCATGCTTCCACTGACCCAGGACTAAAGCCCCAGTTCATGCTTCGTCACTTGACACTTTTGGTAATTGTCGCTCGACAGAAAATAAAGAGGCGCACAACGTTTGTAATGTATGCTTCGGTGAAAGTTTACAGTCGTCTCCAGGGTAACCACGCCCCCCCCCCCCCCCCCCCGACTCCCCTCATTCCAGCACCAGCGTCTCTGCCTATGTTCTCTCCCCTCGGCTGCACTGTGAGTAGGAGCCCGATGTCCCCCGGCGGTTTGTTTCCTAGAGCCTAGAGCTACTGTAACATTTCCTCTGAGTCCACTGTCAAAACATTTGCCCGAGTCCTAAATGCAAAAAATAACCAGCGGCCCTCTATCTTTATCTCCCCGCCTCGGGTTTACCAGACCACGGCTCGCTCCTCCTTTCCTACAATCACTCCACTCCTCCGCTCACTCCTCCTTTCCTACAATCACTCCACTCCTCCGCTCTCTCCTCCTTTCCTACAATCACTCCACTCCTCCGCTCACTCCTCCTTTCCTACAATCACTCCACTCCTCCGCTCACTCCTCCTTTCCTACAATCACTCCACTCCTCCGCTCGCTCCTCCTTTCCTACAATCACTCCACTCCTCCGCTCGCTCCTCCTTTCCTACAATCACTCCACTCCTCCGCCCGCTCCTCCTTTCCTACAATCACTCCACTCCTCCGCTCTCTCCTCCTTTCCTACAATCACTCCACTCCTCCGCTCACTCCTCCTTTCCTACAATCACTCCACTCCTCCGCCCGCTCCTCCTTTCCTACAATCACTCCACTCCTCCACTCACTCCTCCTTTCCTACAATCACTCCACTCCTCCGCTCGCTCCTCCTTTCCTACAATCACTCCACTCCTCCGCTCTCTCCTCCTTTCCTACAATCACTCCACTCCTCCGCCCGCTCCTCCTTTCCTACAATCACTCCGCTCGCTCCTCCTTTCCTACAATCACTCCGCTCGCTCCTCCTTCCCTACAATCACTCCACTCCTCCGCTCGCTCCTCCTTCCCTACAATCACTCCACTCCTCCACTCTCTCCTCCTTTCCTACAATCACTCCGCTCGCTCCTCCTTTCCTACAATCACTCCACTCCTCCGCTCGCTCCTCCTTTCCTACAATCACTCCACTCCTCCGCTCTATCCTCCTTTCCTACAATCACTCCACTCCTCCGCTCGCTCCTCCTTTCCTACAATCACTCCACTCCTCCGCTCTATCCTCCTTTCCTACAATCACTCCACTCCTCCACTCTATCCTCCTTTCCTACAATCACTCCACTCCTCCACTCTATCCTCCTTTCCTACAATCACTCCACTCCTCCGCTCTATCCTCCTTTCCTACAATCACTCCACTCCTCCGCTCTATCCTCCTTTCCTACAATCACTCCACTCCTCCGCTCTATCCTCCTTTCCTACAATCACTCCACTCCTCCGCTCTATCCTCCTTTCCTACAATCACTCCACTCCTCCGCTCACTCCTCCTTTCCTACAATCACTCCACTCCTCCGCACGCTCCTCCTTTCCTACAATCACTCCACTCCTCCACTCTCTCCTCCTTTCCTACAATCACTCCGCTCGCTCCTCCTTCCCTACAATCACTCCACTCCTCCGCTCGCTCCTCCTTTCCTACAATCACTCCACTCCTCCGCTCGCTCCTCCTTTCCTACAATCACTCCACTCCTCCGCTCGCTCCTCCTTTCCTACAATCACTCCACTCCTCCGCTCTATCCTCCTTTCCTACAATCACTCCACTCCTCCGCTCGCTCCTCCTTTCCTACAATCACTCCACTCCTCCACTCACTCCTCCTTTCCTACAATCACTCCACTCCTCCGCTCGCTCCTCCTTTCCTACAATCACTCCACTCCTCCGCTCTCTCCTCCTTTCCTACAATCACTCCACTCCTCCGCCCGCTCCTCCTTTCCTACAATCACTCCGCTCGCTCCTCCTTCCCTACAATCACTCCACTCCTCCACTCTCTCCTCCTTTCCTACAATCACTCCGCTCGCTCCTCCTTCCCTACAATCACTCCACTCCTCCGCTCGCTCCTCCTTTCCTACAATCACTCCACTCCTCCGCTCGCTCCTCCTTTCCTACAATCACTCCACTCCTCCGCTCTATCCTCCTTTCCTACAATCACTCCACTCCTCCGCTCGCTCCTCCTTTCCTACAATCACTCCACTCCTCCGCTCTATCCTCCTTTCCTACAATCACTCCACTCCTCCACTCTATCCTCCTTTCCTACAATCACTCCACTCCTCCACTCTATCCTCCTTTCCTACAATCACTCCACTCCTCCGCTCTATCCTCCTTTCCTACAATCACTCCACTCCTCCGCTCTATCCTCCTTTCCTACAATCACTCCACTCCTCCGCTCTATCCTCCTTTCCTACAATCACTCCACTCCTCCGCTCTATCCTCCTTTCCTACAATCACTCCACTCCTCCGCTCACTCCTCCTTTCCTACAATCACTCCACTCCTCCGCACGCTCCTCCTTTCCTACAATCACTCCACTCCTCCGCTCTCTCCTCCTTTCCTACAATCACTCCACTCCTCCACCCGCTCCTCCTTTCCTACAATCACTCCACTCCTCCGCTCGCTCCTCCTTTCCTACAATCACTCCACTCCTCCACCCGCTCCTCCTTTCCTACAATCACTCCACTCCTCCGCCCGCTCCTCCTTTCCTACAATCACTCCACTCCTCCGCTCACTCCTCCTTTCCTACAATCACTCCACTCATCCGCCCGCTCCTCCTTTCCTACAATCACTCCACTCCTCCGCTCACTCCTCCTTTCCTACAATCACTCCACTCCTCCGCTCACTCCTCCTTTCCTACAATCACTCCACTCCTCCGCTCGCTCCTCCTTTCCTACAATCACTCCACTCCGCTCTCTCCTCCTTTCCTACAATCACTCCACTCCTCCGCTCTCTCCTCCTTTCCTACAATCACTCCACTCCTCCGCCCGCTCCTCCTTTCCTACAATCACTCCACTCCGCTCTCTCCTCCTTTCCTACAATCACTCCACTCCTCCGCTCACTCCTCCTTTCCTACAATCACTCCACTCCTCCGCTCGCTCCTCCTTTCCTACAATCACTCCACTCCTCCGCTCACTCCTCCTTTCCTACAATCACTCCACTCCTCCGCTCTCTCCTCCTTTCCTACAATCACTCCACTCCTCCGCCCGCTCCTCCTTTCCTACAATCACTCCACTCCTCCGCTCACTCCTCCTTTCCTACAATCACTCCACTCATCCGCCCGCTCCTCCTTTCCTACAATCACTCCACTCCTCCGCTCACTCCTCCTTTCCTACAATCACTCCACTCCTCCGCTCACTCCTCCTTTCCTACAATCACTCCACTCCTCCGCTCTCTCCTCCTTTCCTACAATCACTCCACTCCTCCGCCCGCTCCTCCTTTCCTACAATCACTCCACTCCGCTCTCTCCTCCTTTCCTACAATCACTCCACTCCTCCGCTCGCTCCTCCTTTCCTACAATCACTCCGCTCGCTCCTCCTTTCCTACAATCACTCCACTCTCTCCTCCTTTCCTACAATCACTCCACTCTCTCCTCCTTTCCTACAATCACTCCACTCCGCTCACTCCTCCTTTCCTACAATCACTCCACTCCTCCGCCCGCACCTCCTTTCCTACAATCACTCCACTCCTCCGAGCCCTGTTGCTTTCCCCCAGGGGAAGGTAGCTGCTGGCCCGGGCAGGCTGGCTGTCAGACACCGCTACACTGACGGAACTCTCGCATTGGCAAAATATGAAGGTGCGCAACACGAAAGGAAAGTGTCGCGAGATGCTTTTTTTCTGTCGCTAAAGCGTCACATCTGTACTGCGACGGTTTCAAAAGTGTCGAGCGACGAAGCAAGAAATTGGCCTTTATTATTCAACAATAATGGCTGAGAGCTTTAAAGAGGAGTTGCGAGTTGCTAACACTTAGGAAGAAAGTGCAGTGGACAGTGACACCCAAGGCCGAATCTTCTGTCCAACGCTGTCATACACACACACACACACACACACACAACCACATAATTTGGTCAAATGATGCATTTAGATGTGTAACATGGTCAGAGGTATTTTGAGTAAATGCTTGTGTCTTGTAAGTTTAGTTTATAGGTAGGTCACTGTGGTATGCAGTCAGCGGAATTTTGTTCCTAGTTAAGCGTTACATTTTTTCTGGAGTGCCAACCCTCTTTTAATTTCTCTCTCTCTCTCTCTCTCTCTTTCCATCCCTTCATCATTTCCTCTGTTTCTCTCTCATACTCTCCTCCCCCCTCGCCGCTCTCTGTCTAAAGCTCCTACATCCACTCATTGTCTGTATCAGGAGAAATCCCAGTTGACCAGAGGAAGTGAAGTCACTTCCTTGTGGTTCCAAGGAGAACGCTCCACTATACACACAGAGCACATTGTCATGTTCAGCGCTCCCAGTGTTTCCCTCTTCTCCTTCAACCGTTAGCCGCGTTATGTGCTTTTAATCTCACTGTTGTTCCACACAAATATTCCAACACTCATGTACTGGCCAAGCAAATGATAACAAGGAATAACAAGGAATAATAATAAAAGTAGTACTGTATGTGTCCATATGTGTGAAAGATGCTCAAGTTGAAGTGAAACACCCCTGGCTGAGCAGCGTCGTCATATCCTCAAATGTGCAAGCGAATGTGAGCCAGTATTGATGAGGCATATTTCCACTGTCTCTCTTTCACCTCTATCACTCTACTTGTCCTTCCTGCCTGGATGTCTGCTTCTTGGTTGCCGAAGTATCAGTCTTACTGTTTGTATCTGTCTTACTGTTTGTATCTGTCTTACTGTTTGTATCTGTCTTACTGTTTGTATCTGTCTTACTGTTTGTATCTGTCTTACTGTTTGTACCGTAAATTCCGGACTATAAGCCGCACCGGTGTATAAGCCGCACCTGCAAAGTTGACTGTTTTTTACATATATAAGCCGCACCGGACTATAAGCCGCGGGTGTTTTAATGTTTTTTTTTTTTTTTTTTTTGTGTTTTAATGTTTAATTACCATATGTAAGGGTTCATGCACAGAGGGGATTGTCGGGAAAGAGATGGCTGTTTGAGGAAGCTCCCATTTATTAACATTTCAACAAAACAACATAACACAACACCACCTGTGTTTCTTTTTTACAGTGCACACAGTGTCATACAGTGTCATACAGTGTGGTGAAAAGAGGGCAAGAGAGGAAATTAAAACAGAAGTGGATTTATAATTAGAAAGAGTGCTAAAAAAGAGAGATTTTTTTTTTTTTTTTTTTTTTTGGGAAAAAATCCATAGATAAGCCACACCGTTATATAAGCCGCAGGGGCCAAAAAAGGCCAAAAAACGGGAAAAAAGGTGCGGCTTATAGTCCGGAATTTACGGTATCTGTCTTACTGTTTGCCATTTTGTATTTTTATCTATCTGGCTATTTCAGAGCTGCCCAATGTCAAAAGTGTCTTTCCACTTTTTTTTTTAAAGTAGTCTAAAAGTGTTTTCAGAAAGTGTTAAATATATTTCTAAATAATCTTTTTCTCTCATTTTGTGGCTATGTTAATAAACATTTGAATATATAAAACATTTATCGGC
The DNA here is from genome assembly GCF_964638095.1 of Poromitra crassiceps. Classification (NCBI taxonomy): domain Eukaryota; kingdom Metazoa; phylum Chordata; class Actinopteri; order Beryciformes; family Melamphaidae; genus Poromitra; species Poromitra crassiceps. The sequence goes on along the minus strand of NC_139625.1, from coordinate 23,781,728 downwards.
TGTTTTGTTCCACCCCTGGCTTATCTGCTCATATTTTTACCATTTTGCCTTGCTCTCTGTGCAATCAGATCTGTCGCAGCATGTGGTCTCAGACTGCAAGCAGGCAATGGACCTCTTGGAGGAAGGCATCGCCAACCGCATCACCGCGGCAACCCACAACCACGATGCCAGCAGCAGATCCCACGCCATCTTCACCATCCAGTACACACAGGTCACCATCTCACTGCAGTCATGTTGTTCTCTGTTACTGCTGCTGTCCTCTTCTTCACATCATATCAGTTTATTATGCTGCTCTTTGGTCTTCCTCTGTAAGAAACAAATATGTTTTTCTCGTATTCTAACGTGCAGTAAACATTTTAATGGGAAGCAGTCATCAGTGTTTGACTGTTTTTAATTTGCAGAGCAACACTCTGATTACTCTTGTTTTCCTCCACAGGCGATACTGGAGAATAATCTTCCCTCAGAAATTGTCAGTAAGATTAACCTGGTGGATCTGGCTGGGAGGTGAGGCTGTTCTTAGATTAGCCAATCTTTTTTTATTTCTAAGGATAGTTTAGAAAGAGGTTTTACGCCTTATCAAGCTTTTCCTCAACATCTAGTGAGTAGATGTCATTGACTCAACTGCCCCCTAGTGGATCTCAGTGGTAGTCTCAGTGGGAGATTTTCTGAATTTTCCAGCATCTGATATTTTATTTCTAATAACATGAACCTCATCATGTCTTTGTCTTGTTTTCTGACAGTGAGAGAGCAGACACCAACTACTGCAGGGACAGACTGACCGAGGGCTCCAACATCAATAAGTCTCTGGTCACCTTGGGCATCGTCATCTCTGCTCTTGGTAAGCTGAAGATGTGTACTGCTATGAATTTTAGTGATCCAGAATATATGATTAAATCTGGAGCTAAAGCGATAAAGTCTTTATTTGGAAAAATGATTTGGAATTAACTGTAACCTGGACAATTTTGCTTGCCTATATTAAACCAATTATCTCTCATTCTGCCGTACTATGTATCTCCCTGTTACTTTCTATTCTTGACACTATTTCTGTACTTTACTCCTTCTCTCACTTCCTCCAAACCTTTGAAAGGTGTTTAAACCCCATTTTCTCTTACCCCCCTCTCTCTCTCTCTCTCTCTCTCTCTCTCTCTCTCTCTCTCTCTCATCCTCCTCTCACTCTTTCCTTAAATCCCCCCCTTTTCTGTTTTCCTCCATAGCCCAGAACTCCCAGATGTCCAGCAGCTGCCAGAGTATCAACAGCATGGCGTCTGAGGGCGACAGCAGCATGGTGGGTAGCCACAGCAGCTCGCTGTCTGGAGGAGGAGGAGGGAGGAGACACTGCTTCATCCCCTACAGAGACTCGGTCCTCACCTGGCTGCTCAAAGACAGCCTGGGCGGCAACTCCAAGACCATCATGATCGCAAGTAAGTGTCGGAGGCATCAACGTGTCTGTTAAGCCTCAGTCTAGAGCTGGGCGATATATCAATATAGCATTTGATATTATGATGTCAGACTAGAGATGGGATCTGGGATTTTTTATATTGTAATATTGTGATATGGTTAGGGTTACATTTTTATTTTTTCCTCGTCTTAAAGGCTGCGGGGATAGTTATCTTTTATAAATTAGTTCTAAAATTTTCGGAATTGTATTGAATTCATTGAATTCATATCCACATTAGCTGAATGCTTTTCTCAAAATGTTCTCATAAATATTCTAAGAAAGCACCGATAGTCATTCCCAAAATATTGTTGCGTTATTGATATCAAAGTATTGGGTAAGAAATATTGATGATAGTGATATTTGATTTTGTCAGTATCGCTCAGCTCTATCACAGTCTTGAAAGAGGAATTCTTATCACTAGAATGTCTTGTATGTTAGTCTTAAATGCTGTCTTGCTTGTGTGTGTGTGCGTGCGTGCGTGTATTGCAGCTGTCTCACCCTCTGGTAGCAGTTACAATGAGACCCTCAGCACCCTGCGCTATGCTGCCCATGCCAGAAACATCGTTAACAAACCCCGCATTAACGAGGTCAATATCTCATTAACTCTGTCTGTTTCTGAGATGTAACACTTGATTTAAATATATTACGTAGGCTGATGTGTGTTGTGGTTTGTGTGCAGGATGCCAGTGTTCGGCTGATCAGGGAACTGAGAGAGGAGATTGACAGGCTGAAGAGCATGCTGCTCAGCTTTGAAATGGTATGGCCGTCCTATACCTGTAGAGGGTTACATCCTGATGCTATAAGGCACTTTGAGTAAAAATATCCACCAAATGGCACAGCTTAATACAGTGCTTTGTGTCTTCATGACATTTCCTGATTGCTAATCCACCGAGCGAAACATTGTAACTTGTTCTATTGCATTATATTATACTGTATTATATTGTATTGGATGGCATTTTTCCTCTCCCATAGTACAGTATGCTGACTGATCATTTTTCAATCAATTCTCTTGATTGACAGCAGCGTAATCCCAGCCCCTCGCTGAGTGATGAGAGGGATGGAAATCTCTCTGACATTGTACTACAGAACGAACTAAAGGTAACAAAGGGTGTCGATCTGTATCTGTCTCTCCGCTGTCAAGTTAAAACTGCCTGTCTGACAGATACTATATTGCTTGATGTATCTAGCCAGTGTGGGTTCACACTCAATTGAATTTTTTGCATCGGTTTGACCCGAATTTCACAAAAAACAGTCTCTACAGAAATGAGATGCAATAGAGACAGTGGTGGCAGTAGTAGTATTCTCTGTGTCTCCTCCTCAGGTGGAGCAGCTGACGAAGGACTGGTCGGAGAGCTGGAGAGACAAGAAGGAGCTGCTGGAGCAGTACAGTGTGGACATCAACAGAGACCGGGCCGGCTTCCTCATCAACTCCCTCCAACCGCACCTTGTTACCCTGGATCGAGATGTTCTCAGCACCGGGGTCATCTTCTATCACCTCAGGGTACGCAGATAAAAACGCAGATGGATGCATTACACAGATTTTGACTAAACGTGGGAATTTTGTGTCTCGCAACTGTGTTGTAGGCGTTTCAAAACTGGACTGATTGGCCCAATCATTTGCACTTACACACACACACACACACACACACACACTACAAATACAGATCAAAACAAGGTGTCGTATTTGCTACGTTTGATAGGTTGAGAGTAACTGATCATTCGTGGGGGAAGACATACTTGCTTTTGCATTAGTATTGTACTATAGATGTATTAGTAGTTTTAGTGTTGGTGTTTGCTGTTGTTAGTTTTGGTATTAGCATTACAGTAGTAATAATAATAATAATACTGGTGTTAGTTTATTTAGGTATTAAAATGAGTGTTAGTATTAGTGTTGGTATTTGTGGTGTAGTAGTAGTATTGAGCACATACGTTTTCACTCTTTCTCTCTCTTTGTAAGTTTCTTCTCATCCCCTTGAGGTACACATCATACACATGTCACACACATGCACAGACACGCTGCAAATACACATTTGTATGAACGACATGAGGCAAACTCTCAAAATCTCTATGCGCTCACTCTACTTGTCCCCAATTCTCCAGTTGCTGTTTTTGTCAGCTGTCTTGACTAAAAGCACCTCTCTTTTGTCTACTAGATTCTTCCTCTCCGCTCCTCCTTCTATTTCTCTCTGTTCTGCTAGAAAAACTCTTGGGAAAAGGTGCGTTTCCGTTCTCCTCTCTCCTCTTTTCACTCTACCCTCCTGTCCTGAACTGTCCCATAGATTTTCCATCTCTCTCCGTTTTCAGAAATGCATAAAACACGGTTTGAGGAGAGGCTCTTAGTTCTTAGGCTAGGACTCAGGGGAGCTTAAGCTCTCCTGATTCTGACAATGACAACAAGCATACCCTCAGGCCTGACAATTACACCACTTTGTGCATGTGAACAGCTGAGGCCACCTGGGAGAGCACATGTGCTTCTGACATATAAGAAAGCCTTTAATCCCATTAGATACGGCTTCAAGATAAACAAATGGTATTTTTCCTGACAGCTAAGTGGAAGATTAGAAGTGAAAGGAGAATAGTTCATTATGTGCAGCTCTTGCTGCTTGATGTGTGTTTTGAGCACACCCAGCTACTGTATGCACAAAGTTTGTTTTTTTGTTTTTGTTTATGTGGTGTAGAGTATGGCTACCATGTTTAAATTTTGGTTCTCTGTTGTAGGAAGGGGTTACCCGCATTGGACCTCAGGACCAGCTGGAAGAACCACAAATAGGTATAAGTCCTTCATTTGGTCTCCATGTTTGCTCAGTGAACCGCTGATATTCTCTTTCAAATCTGAGATACATCTACAGTAGTCTCGCAGTAGCCAGGCGTAGATACGATACATCTACGTCTGGAATACAACTCTTGAAAGGCGGTTGACACCCGCCAGCCCCAAAGACAAAAAAAGAGAGAAAAAAAAGAGGCGTGACAGACATATGGATTGACCAACCACGGACGGCATGCCTGACTTCCGTAACAGCCCAGCCAATCAGATTTGTACCTGGAAATTTGACTTGTGATTGAGAGCCTCCGTCGCTGTAAGCATGCTGACCTAAGACCGCATGGGACTGCATCTACAGTATAGTGTTGCCCGGGAGGATTGTTTCCCAGCCTGTTGCAAACATACATCACAAGGATGCAAATGATCAAAGCACACTCACAACCATGCATCATCACAGTAAATATACAGTAGTAAATAATATATAATAAGCTGGTAGCTATAGATAACACACACACACACAGCATAACATATGAAACATGGCAGAGGACAGAAAGACGAGGCAGTAGAATTAGAATAATAAGAATAATATCAAGTACGGTATATTTGTTTTGTTTATTTGGATCCCCATTAGCTGCCACTGCCATAATAATAATAATAATAATAATAAATTCAATTTATATAGCACGCTTTAAAATCCAAGGATTTCACAAGGTGCTTTACAGATGCATGATAAAAAACACGATAAAACAAAAACAATCAAGCAATCAAACAGGGAAAAAGATATAAAAAATAAATATAAAGGAATAGCTACTAAAAGAATAAAAAGATAAAAGGATAAAAACATAAAAATATAAAACGTGTAAATGGAGAGGGAGGACCCTAGGGGAAAGCTAAAATAAATAAGTGGGTTTTGAGTTTTGATTTAAAAACGTCAAACGAGTCTGTAGCCCTGAGTGGTCCTGGGAGCTGATTCCACAGCCGGGGCCAGGCAGCACCTGCTCTTCCTGGGGTCCACACATAACATAACATATCTCAATTAAAACATTCCAGAAATACAAAACTACAAATCACAACACATTAAATTGCATTCCATCATGGTTTATCAGGTTGGTTAGGTTAATGGTTAGGTTAATGGCTGCTGTCGTTCGTGTTTTTCTTTTTTTTACTTGCCTTGCTGGGTGCTTCAATGAACATAGGCCATCAACCTGTTCCACATTGTGATGGCCTAACAGCACTGCACAGTGCATATTTTCTGGGTTTTGGTTGAACTAGATAACCTCTTAACACGTTCACTGCCGTGGACGAGATATCTCGTCAAGCAGAAACCAACGGTTGACTGCCGTGGACGAGATATCTCGTCCAAAATAAAAAAAAAATTGACGGTGGGACGTGGCTCTAATCCCATAAAAATATGGGAGGTATTGAATGGTTATAATCTATTTTACCGACCCACTAAGTGGCGACAGTGCTCTCCAGACTAGACGAAGCCAAGCAAAAACAGCAGCGTGAGGAAGCCATTCTCATGAAAATGGATTGGCGAAAACGCTTTCGCTTTCGCGCAGGGAGCTGGCGGTGGGGGATTGCAAATTTGCATAATAGATTATGGGTGAAACACACTTTGAAACACCGACAGAAAGCCCAGAATCGCACGCAGCTTCATTCCAGCTGAGCTCACAACCGAAAAACGAGCCCCATCCACACTCGCCCAAAGAGCGGCCGCCAGCAGCCAGGCAGCACAGACAGGCAGGAGAGACTCGCTTGTGACAAACGCTGCAAAGCCACCAGAGACACACCCACGGAGGGAGGAGTTTGGAGGAGAGGGGGGTGAGGGTGGTGTTATGGAGGAAATTACTGTTCAAAGAACTATTGTTTAGATGTCTGATGTCTCACTGATGCCAAAAATAAATAGTTAAAGTGACTGTTCTATCGAATTTCACAAAAATGCATTTTTCTCAGCTTTTCTTCTCAGACGCTGAAACCATGCTGTATTCAACTGCTAATGCCTACATAACTACCGTACTAACTCTACAAACTAACTCTTTTTGACAGAGAAAGCACACATTCTATTAGTTCTTTTGAGATATTTTGTGTTCACAAATTCCTAGCAGAAAATAATCCTCAGCTCTTGAAAGATGAGCCAGAATCCTCAAAAAAACCCTTGGCAGAAGCTACCTACAGTAAAAAAAAAAACTGTTGGCAGTGAATGTGTTAATAGCCTGCTGGGTAGTGTGACTACAGTATGTTGACCTCTCACATCATTTATTTGTGAGTTCAGACAGATTGGTTGCTTACTATAACAGATACAGTATTCCTAAAGAAATCCATTAGATTGCATGTCAACCTCTCCTCTACTCTGAGCCATGAGAGACTGGATTCTCTCTGTACTCTGCTTCACAGAAACGGACAGGGCGGTGCAAGCCTCCTGCAGCTTTATTCTTTATTTAGTGTCTGTTCAACAACAACTGTTTCCATTAGCTTGCTCAACACTGGAAGAATACTAATGGGTCTGCTTTTGGTAGCTGAGAAAATCTCACGTTTGTTTTTCGGAGGAGGTACAACCTCGGCAGATTTCTAAACCTGGGGGAATAACCTCTCCTTCAAACTCAAATTGAAAATGTGACATATTGGCAATGAAATTATGTTCAAAACAGCTTTAATCCAGCTTTAGTCCATCCAGATTATCCATACTAGCTGGGTTAATCTTTAGCCCAACAAGTAGGTTTTTTCCCCCACCTTTTCACTTTTTCTATTAACCTGACAAGGTTACATTTCTATAGGTTTAACTTTAAATGCCCGATTTAAACGAGGGCCACAAGGTTCATGGTGCAACATACATTATCTCTCAAAGTGGGCAATTAACTGTTGAACAGGGTCAAAAACAAGACATACTACATGAAAGATCTGCGACAGGTCATTAAATGCTGCATTGACACTGAATACAGTTATCAGCACAGTAGCTGCATCAGCAGATTTTCCTCAATCGGTGAGTCCGTGCATCTGCTCTATCTTCCCAGTCTTGCAGGGCAGTGCCCGCTGTGAGATTGATAACCAGGGAGGCGTGGTGACTCTTAGGCCGGTGCCAGGGTGTGTCTGCCTGCTCAACGACAGGGAGATCACTGAGCCTTGCAGACTGGCTCAAGGTCAGTCCATGTCCTCAACAAATCACCTCGTTTACATTCATACTGCAGCTGAAAGTAACCACTTGTTATTTGTTGTTGTTCTTGTTGTTTTTGCATCATGTGATATTTTATAATCAGCATGAGCAGCGAAAAGCTTAAGATGTGCATATGCATCCAACGATGAACGGTCATCCAAAAAATCAGATATGATCAACAATTGAGCATAAAAACCTTTGATTTGAACATACCGGTACTTGTATTTCACATATATACATATACAGATGCATAAAGTCACAGATGCGCACCAACATGCATACACACTGTCACACTCACACAGTATGCAGAGCTTGTGATGATGAATCTGTCTGTCTGTCTGTCTGTCTCTAGGGACAGTGATCACCTTGGGAGGAGTGCATAAGTTCCGCTTCAACCACCCGGCAGAGGCAGCTGTCCTCAGGGAGCGCAGACGGGTGGGTGCCCCTCAGCTGAAAATAATAACATCAATGGTGGCGGGGGCAATAATGAGAATAATGATGATTAGACAGATTGGGTTGCTATGGGTGGTATGATGTTGGGGATAAATATGAAATTGGCATAGATAAAGCGGCATTAATTTGAAATTGGTTCTAATTATAATTAGTAATAATAAAAATAATTATAATTAATTAATTAATAATTAGTGATAATGATTTAGTTGTGGAGACTATGGGTTAGATGAGGAGGCCTTTATGATTACTAGAAATATTGTGCGCTGCATGCGCTCTCGCTTCACGTGTCTTTCTGAGCATGCACAGTTTAGCAATTGTGCGCGCTCAACTTATTATGTAGTTGTGAGATATGATATTAGTGTAAAAAATGTTGATGAATTTGGTTAATAATACAAAATTAAGAACATGTTGAAGTAATATTGGATTGTGGTGAATATGAGGTTATGATAATATTGGTATAAAATGTGTTTTGAGCTGTATAATTAATAATTTTCTTTCCTATCCTCAGGCCAGTGAGGGTGGGCTGACCTGCAGCTACAGCGACCTTTGTCCCCTGACCGCTGACCCTAGGTACAAACTGCCACTTGAAATAAATTCAAAGAACACGTTTCAAGTGTTTCAAGATGATGTTTCTTATATTGTGTGTGTCTGTGCATGTGCAAAAAGGACTGAGCTTGCATACATATTTGATAAGAGGTATAAGCATTCCCCTAGTGTGCAACTGTGCATGCAGTGGAAATAGGGCAATGCTTCATGCGCGTTTCCTTCCAGTTGGTGGAGATGGTATGCGTTTTCGTCAGCCCCCCTGCATGAGCAATCCCAGTTAGCTGTTTACAGGACAGGCTCAGGCGTTGCTTGGTTACATCTGAGATGCATTGACAACCAACAACAGTAGATTTGACTGTGAACCTGCCAAGGAGTCACTCAGAGTTGTAGAACCCGAAACCACTGAATTCTGGACGTAGAATAAATTGAGGTAAACTGATTGGTTGTAAATCTATTTGACTTATTTTTCTCTTCTTTTTTTTTTTTACCCCCACAGCTTCTCAGTCTGTGTCTCTCATCCCAGATCTGTGTGTGTGTGTTTCCTAGTTTTGGAGGAGTGGAGGTGCAGGGTCAGCCGGACGCCAGTCTCTCCCCCGGTGAGGAGCCTCCTGCCAGGCAGCGTGTGGAGGAGCACCAGCGCTACGTGGAGCGTCTGCGGCAGGAAATCCAGGCCGAACAGAGACGGGCCGAGAGAGAGCTGGAGAGGGAGCAGGCCCAACTCCGACAGCAGCACACTGAGAGTAAGTGCACCCTCCAAACGTAGGAACATTGTAAGCTAGACAATTTATTGAAATGCGTCTCATTGGTTGTATTGTGTATATAGTATTATATTTAATTGTGCAGTTGCTGTATTGGCAACAAAACATTGTGATGTGATGGTAGGCAGCACCCCCCTACCCATTTCCTCCGAAATCCAAGCCATGTTTCTGTGTAGAGTGGCACCCTACTTTAATAGCACAATGGATAGTTGCATCAATGATTGTGTATTGATAATAATAATAAAAATACTTATACTAATACTAAGATGTCGACCCACTTGTGATTCCCTTCTGTGAATGTTTGCCAACAGTCCAGCAGTGGATTTTGCAGGAGAAGCAGTGCCTGGCGACCACAGAGCAGAGAGGGACCCAAGAGTTTGGAGTTCAGACTGACCTTAGCCCTGCCCTGCTCCTGGAGAGTCTGACTAGTCAGGAAGGTCAGACAGTCGAGCATCCGTCGCAGGTGGTGAGGGCCAGGAAGAAGACGGTGCAGGAGGAGTTACTGAAACATCACGCCCTGCGCCGTGCCGAGAGCCGCATCCGTCGAAAAAGGCTGCACTACCAGCTGGAGAGGATCGCTCGCAAGCGCCACCTTTTGGAAGCTAAGAGGGAATTACAGCGGCTGGAAAAGGCCCTACCTCCAGGGCTAGAGGGTCCAGAGTCTCCTGAGCTGGGATGGCCCTCTCAGGCCAGAGGACGAGCCTTTGTTTCACGAAGACATTCCTTCTCAGCAGATCTCCTGTCCCGACTCTACCCTCAGAACACCCCCATCTTCAGGTCAGCACAAGGAATCGTGATATCTGGAGAATTCAATGCATGCATGTCAGGAAGATAACTTCTAAGATAACCTTTTCACTTCTAAATGCAACAGGGGCTTGTACAGGCCAAAAAGAAAATCAATCAGTAACCACTCTACAATTTTACTAGCCAACTAGATTTGTGGCTGGTAGATAGATAGATAAACCAGCCACAGGCAAAATATACCATCATTTTGCTGTTTGTTGCTTGCACCTTGTTTAAATGTGCTAAATTTGCTGAGTCTTATTGAATTAGTCTATGATCATTTACTTATGTTTCGTTTCCTTTGCTTCACTCAACAGCCATTTCTTGACGAGAAACAGATCCACGGAACTGACTTTGAGTTCCTTAAACACGCCGGATTCCATCAGCAGCAGGAAGTGGGTGTCTGATGAGTGTCTTCCACGGCAAAGGACCAGGAGTTGTTCCAGCACTGTCTCCTCAGGACACAGTCATGGCTGCAGGAGCAGAGTCGGCTCCTCTGAAAACCTTAAGCAGACCGTCAAGGACGAGCCCCAAGCTCAGCCCTGCAGGGAACGGCCAGAAAGAAAACCTCTGCTCCCCAAACGAGGCCTGACCTTTAAGAACAGTCAGAACCCACCAGTTAGTCTGACGTCACCACATAGAACGGCTTTACAGCCAATCAGCAATGAAAACATAAAAGACAAATCCAGTTCTCAGCACATCCCATGTATGAACGTGAGGACCCCATCCCACGGAGGCAGCAAGGGACTGGACACCATCAGGAAGGTTTTTGCTCGTTCTGTCGGGTTAAAGACGGCTCTTTCAAAAGTGTTCAGAAAACCACCGTCGGGTGTGAATGGAGGAAGAGGTTCAAAATCTCTGGGGAGGATAATGAGTAAATTTCACTGGAGACAAAGCAGAGACAGGAGCCTAAACGATGCCAAGATGAGCAGAAACAAATGTACCATTAAGACAACTGTCTCATGTGAGGAGCTTGACCAGAGGACTTCCTTTGAGGATATTAGACAGAGGCGCTGGCATAGTACAGAAGCTCTGATGAACCAGACCAGTAGATGGGTAGAGAGACAGCAGGGATTGGCTGGATGGGAGGAAGATGATAGGGAAGAGGCTGGAGAGAGGGGTGAATGTACTTCTGACTGTGACAGCCTTTTCTCCCTTGACTCCCTGTCCTCCGCCTATGCAACAGCCCTAGCAGAGCAGCTGAGACATGAGGAGGCAGCTCAGAGTGGGGCAGAGAGTGAAGACAGCCAGATGTCTAAAGACTCCTTGGCTGTGGAGAACAGTGAGAAATCTAAATGCTCTACAGTAGATAGACTGAGTCGGACAATGGTGCCCACATACTCACCGGTGACAGAGATCAGTTCACTTTCTGAAAGGGACACCTGTCAGAAACGTCAGGAAATCCCAGCAGAGGTGTATTGGAGCCAACATGGCTGCTGCCCTAAACCCAGAGTGAGCGGAGATATTTGTACAAGAAGGGAGCTGCCTTCCTCTAATCCACCCGTAGCAGATTTCAGAGGCAAAGACGCTGTACTCAAATTGAAGGAGGAGTTTGGGAACACGCAGACGCAGGCCACTTCCACTAGCAGCCCACGCTCCCTCAGCAGCTGCAGTGTGAGAGAGCCAGACGAGGAGTTTGGGAACACGCAGGCCACTTCCACTAGCAGCCCGCGCTCCCTCAGCAGCTGCAGTGTGAGAGAGCCAGAAAGCCTGCTGGCACTCACCGATGCTTGGTCCTCCACCGACGCAGCAGACAGTCCCAGGATTCACAGGGATTCTCTGCCTTTCCAAAGAAGAATGGTGTTCAGTGCCCTAGAGAGCAGCAGCAGTCCCAGCCCGATCAGCATGAACCTCTCCGACTGCCAGAGCGGATCAAGAAGCAATAGCACAACGTCCAGTAGCGCCGAAGGTGTCAATCTAACGGTGGGGGTACAGAGCCCCGTGCCTTTATGGGGTACGTCAGATACAATGGATTTTCAAGACTCTCAGACACTACCAACACCAGAGGATGCCTTAATGCCAGGGAGACAGGAGGAGGTAGGAAAGCTCTCAGAAAGTGAGGAGAAGGCATTTATCAATGCTCCAAACTACAGCAGCAACAAGTGCCTGGCATCTTCCTCCCCTTCAGATGCTCCAAACTACAGCAGCAACAAGTGCCTGGCATCTTCTTCCCCTTCAGATGCTCCAAACTACAGCAGCAACAAATGCCTGGCATCTTCCTCCCCTTCAGATGCTCCAAACTACAGCAGCAACAAGTGCCTGGCATCTTCTTCCCCTTCAGATGCTCCAAACTACAGCAGCAACAAGTGCCTGGCATCTTCTTCCCCTTCAGATGCTCCAAACTACAGCAGCAACAAGTGCCTGGCATCTTCTTCCCCTTCAGATGCTCCAAACTACAGCAGCAACAAGTGCCTGGCACCTTCTTCCCCTTCAGATGCTCCAAACTACAGCAGCAACAAGTGCCTGGCATCTTCTTCCCCTTCAGATGCTCCAAACTACAGCAGCAACAAGTGCCTGGCATCTTCTTCCCCTTCAGATGCTCCAAACTACAGCAGCAACAAGTGCCTGGCATCTTCTTCCCCTTCAGATGCTCCAAACTACAGCAGCAACAAATGCCTGGCATCTTCCTCCCCTTCAGATGCTCCAAACTACAGCAGCAACAAGTGCCTGGCATCTTCTTCCCCTTCAGATGCTCCAAACTACAGCAGCAACAAATGCCTGGCATCTTCCTCCCCTTCAGATGCTCCAAACTACAGCAGCAACAAGTGCCTGGCATCTTCCTCCCCTTCAGATGGAGCTGCTTGTGTGTCACCCACTGGGATTCACTACACCACACCAGCAATACAGGAGCATATACAATTGCATCAGGTTTTTACAGAAGTGCCTCATGTGGAGGTTGTTGGTATAACTATGTCCTCTGACACTGAAATGTGTATCTCAGGTTATCAATCAAAAACCTGTTCATCAAAAAATCTTAGTAACCAAGGTGAAACATTGAGGGAGATGTCTGAAATTAAAAGTGCCTTCAAACCTTCCGTTGAAGATGATGAACTATGCAATCTAGATGGAGAAACAGAAACGTTGAAGGATATGCAGCCGTATGAGGTTGGGAATACCAAAGATGTGATGCTGAAAACTGAGGAAACATTACATGAGGTCGAAACCAAAGGCACTGAACTGGAACCTGTTAAATCTGCTTGTAAACATTCCAGGAAGAGGAACAAAGGCCTACAGGATGCTTTCATGGGCAGCTTGAAAATTCCAAAGAGGAGCAGCGGTGGAGAGTTGGTAACATTTTGTTCCACACCAGTCGGCAGCCCGGAAGCTCTTTGGCCTGATGACAATAATAACACCAGTGACGCTAAAGAGAAACAGGCTGCCGGGGAAACTGACAACCAAGGATTTGATTCTACTGGCCAACAAGGTACACTGGCTACAGTGGCATTGCCAGAGTCTGAACCCATGTGCAGGAAACCTGAACACATTTGCCAGATGTTTAAGGACTCCGAATGTGTTATTCAACATGGTAACATTTGTTCTGGTACATCTGTTGGAGAGAGGAAAGTCATTGAAAAGGGAGATGTAGCAAGAGAGGAAGTGGTTGGAGGAAAGCAAAGTGGAGAGCTGCATATCGATAACCAGAGAAGACCTCCAGAAAATGGAAAAGACATACGTCAGTGGGATGCCATCTGTAGCGCCATTGACCTGAGGATCTCGGAAGTGGTGAAAGAGCACACGAGGTTGTCGCTGATGGATTCAGATGTTATTTGTGAGAGGAGAAGCCAAAGCCTGAATGCCTCATCATCAAACGGCCAAGAAAAGATTCCATCTCCAGGTCTTCTTGGCCACAGCTTTGAATATAGAGGGAAAGAAAGGCAGCAGAGTGATGAAAGGAATGATCAGATCAAAGAAGGGATGATCCATAGCGAATACCCTTCCATGGAACAGGCTAACATTGAAAGTGAAAAGATAGTGGACCAAAGTGAGCACATGGGGTCAGATATGCCAATCAAAAAGAGTGCTGGCCATGAGAGCGAAATGCTTACATCTGCTGAAATGACACACAAGGTTGACTGTGCTTCTGGCTTTTCTGAAAGGAAATCAAATAAGCCAGTAAACGATCATTCTGTTTCCCCAAGCTCCTCTGCTAAAAGCCAAAAGATCCAATTACGTCTGACACCGAACAGCCATGGAGAGTCTGAGTACCCTGACAGCACCACATCGCAACCTATTAGTTTCTACTCCGTAAATGATTCCACTTCACCAAGAAAATGTGTTTCTTCTCAAGGAAACGCTGCAAAGAAAGATGCCTCATTTCTGGAAATGAATGAGATACTTAAACAAATCGAAACATGCCATCTTACTCCCACCAGCCATGATGTTTGCTCTAAACAACTGGACAGCCCACAACTTCACCAAAACCTTTCTGACACATTATACTCCATAGGCAGCACACAAATGAAAACTGACTGTGCTCGTATAAAGGATCCCAATACTCAATCAACATCCAATGTTCAAGATAAAGTCAATAGTTTATACAAACAGAACTCACCAAGGATGATCGGACAACAGTCCCAAGACGTTCTTCACATATCTGTATCCATGAAATCATTCTCTGATGGTGGATTTCAGCAATTCATGCCAGACGAACACCACAGTAACCAAAATAGCTCCACTGATGGTTCTGCCATGATAAAAGAATTTGCGGTTAGTCCTGGGCATGACGGTAACGGTGAAACAGAGACCAGAACGGGAGGGATACATTGTATTACACCACAGCATCAGTCCAGCCGTCCACAAACACAATTGGATAACTTGCCTCAGACTTGTGTCGTCAATATGAATTATAACAACAAATGTCATGTAAAAAAAGGTCTAAATTCTCAGTGCAAGGTCAACAACTTTACCCAGAACAATACTAAAGGTGGACTTGTGGTCAAAATTGAGGATGGGACATTGACCTACCAAACACTAGCACAGGCTTCAGCGATCTTGGTTGAATCAAAAAATGAGACGAGTATTTCTGCTTTTCTATGCAGCATACCAAAGGGAAACGGTAATGCAGACATAAGTGATTATGGATATCCCGTGTCCAAAGAGGGGGAGATGAACGCACCTGGTGGTAAACACGATAATTCTACTGTTAAGCCTAAAAAGGGGAAGTCTAAGAGGGTCAGAAGGTCCATGGTCCAGGCTCACATGACCACCTCTTCTGACTCCTCACTCAAGTCTTCATCAGATGATGAAGATATAACCTCCAGGGTGCACCGCAGCAAGCCTTTGTCAACACGGGTAAAGCCTGGAACTCAGACTAATGGCCAACAAGAAGCCACACAGACTAGAAGTAGCAATGTGGGTATTTCCCCATTGAGGAAATCTAAAACAGAGACTTGTTCTACTGGAACCCCATGTCAAAATGAGGGTCAGGTTAGAGTTAGAGCGTACAGCCAGACAGGACATCTTGTATCCCCTCAAACAATGTCAAAAAAGGCAAATGTAGAGAAAGGAATCCCCTATTCTAAAGAAAGAGAACAACAGGACTCTCCTATGCATTTTGCCTCGAGTGACATTAACCCATTTGTTCACCAGTGGCAAGATGATGTCAAGATGAATCAGCGGTGTTATAAGAACCCAGCATTTGGAAGTGCTGCTGACCTAACCTGCAAATCTCCACTTCTGAACTGTGCCGAAAAGCGTATGACAAGATGCTGTAGTGTTGACAATGGTTTGAATGGGCAGAACTCTCCTTTCAACTCCCACCTCAGCACTTATGCCAACAACAAGGGGCTCTCCAGTACTCTCAGCAGCATTGAGGATTATAAAGAACAAGTGACCAACACACCACCTCAACTTACACCATGTCAACAACTAGCCTTGGGACCTGTCAATCACCTAGCCAATCTGACTATGAACAGCAATTCTTCAAGTAATGATGTTCCCGGTGGCCTTGGTAACAGCTCTGGTCAGGTGGATGAGATCATGCTGGTTTACTCCTCTGAGCAGGAGTCTCAGACAAACAAAAGCCAGGCCCAAAGAAGGAGAACGTGTGAACATGGCACTCAAACTGAGCGTGGCCTTCAGACAACTCTGGTGAATTCTGTTAGTAGTGCTCTGAAGAGGAAGGAGCGCCACAAAAGGAGCAACACTTATGTACCGGCAACACGGAAAACCACCGAAGACATTAAAGAGTCCCCTACATGGGCCAGTTTAGAGAGCATGTCTGCTCACCTCTCCCAGCTGATTAACAGTACCTCAGACCTGCTGGGGGACGTCCAGGGAATGAGAACAGGTGAAGTCCTCAGATCCAGCCCGAAGAGAAATGTTAACCTCTCGAATATCACTAATGTGTCCTATAGTCACTCTAAAGACTGCACCAAGAGAGACTGCTCTAAAGACTGCACCAAGAGAGACTGCTCTAAAGACTGCACCAAGAGAGACTGCTCTAAAGACTGCACCAAGAGAGACTGCTCTAAAGACTGCACCAAGAGAGACTGCTCAACCCAAACAGCGGTAGATATTGGAATTCAGACAGAAAGGCTTTCAACTCCAATGGAAAAGGAAGTAACTGTCCATCAAACGGCACCCATCCAAAGGTCCAAATCCCATGAAGTCAATGTGATAGTCAAAGTGATTGGTTCTGAGGTTGTCAATGTGTCTCAAGAGGAGGATATGGTCCAAACTAAAGGCAACACGGAAGAAAAGATGCAGAGTACGCCGGACCTGAGATTTAACAATTCTGCTGCAGCTGACAGATCTGGTTTGCAATCAGAGAATGGCGCTCACAAAATATCCCCCGTGGAGACTGCAGTTGAATGTCAAAAGCGTATAAGATCAGCTTGTTCTAGGAGCTCAAAGCAAAGCACGCCTGAGGCACTGTCACCCAAAAGTGGTGCAATATCTGAAATCACCCGCAGATCATCAAAAAACAGCCTCCAAGAAAATCACACACCCTCTATAAGAAATGACCCGTCTCCTCATTTAAAAAAACAGGCTAGATTCACAGACCGTGCATCCTCTCCCATTCTCACCGTGGGAGCGAGGATAAGTATGAAACAGAGAGGAAAGCAATCCACACTATGTCCTCAAAAACATCACGATGCAAATGAAAAACACATTTCACTTGCTAAAGAATGTCTCGGCAAACAATCAACATGCTCATCTCTTTCAGACAATGGGCAAATACCCAGACAGAATTGCAATGTTTCCACCGGTAAATCAGTTGAATCCATATCAATTGAGATGGTGAGTGAAATGAGTTGCTCAAGTCCTAAGGGGTCTGACAAGTGCTCTACAAGCCTTAGTTCATCACTGGATAGATATACAGACATTGACAGGAGAAATGTCATTCATAAAGAAAAAGATAATTCCCTACCCAATACCAAATGGCAAATGACCTCTTCACAAAGTCCTCAGTGGAGGAGTCCTACTTCTAGTATTGGCTTAACTATGCATAACGACACCTCTCCCAAGTTCAGACAGGTTGATGTATGCAAACAGCAGGCACAAGCTAGACATAGCAATACAGTAAGCTACACAACACAACTGACAGAAAACCAACCAAGACCAACAGTCGATTCTGCAGAATATTGTAATGCCTACAACCCCTCCCCTGCCAGTGACGTGACCGTCCTGCTTCAAGAGGACGACATGGTGTCATTGGCACCCAGCGAGTGCAATACAGATATCCTGGTGAATATCCAACCCATCACCAGTGTCCCCACATGTCAAGACACCCAGATGGTCCCAGAGGACCTGCCCATGCACAATAAGTTCACCAACTGGTCTGGCATCAGTCATCAGCAATCGCAACAATGCTCTAGTTTCCCCAGCAAACTGGCTGTATTTCTTACCAACGTCCATGCCAAGAGCAGAAACCGTGCCGAGTGGGACGAGATGGAGAGTTGCGGTTTGAATGTGGAGTGTACGGTGCAGAGGGAGAGGAAGGCGAGGGAGATCGAGAGGCTGCGACAGGAGAGACAGCAGGTGATGGCTACAGTCAGTCTCAACATGAACCCCCCACCGCTGACTGTGGAGCTGACAGAGGCCAAGCTCCATTACGGCCTAGGAGAGACAGATACACTGTTGAAGATGCTCTCCCCTCGGTCCAGAGAGGAGGCGGAGCCACCCACTTCTGTTCCTACTAAACAGCAGCTGTACGACAGGTAAGGATGAAAATGGCCCAGATATTCCTGATCCTGTTATGATTAAAATTATGTATTTATTTATTTACTTATTTATTTTGATTAAAAAAAAAAAAAAAAAGTGAAATCAAATTTCTAGATAAAATGTAGATTTGTTTTCCGGACATTCTATGTAAAAATCAAATAATGTATTATTTTTGTGATGAAAGTGTCCTCTTTGGGCAAATGCTCTTATCTTGGTATTATGGTTAGAACAGGAACAATTGAGCAACTCTTGGAACCTGATGAATGTTCTTAGAAAAAACTTTGTTGCAGTAAAAACCGACATGCCTTCATCAAGGTTCCGAAATGCATTTCACTGCATAAGTTTATCCATCGGCTTTCAAGTCTAGCCGAATCTTTCCCTTTTCTAGTAATTTCATGCAACTTGTTTTAAAGTCAAGGTTGTGACATTTCTTTCTTCTGTACTTGGTATTATCATTAAAATGAGCCAAATGTGTTGTAAAATGAGTGCAAATCGACTATTTGATATGGTATAAAATAAATTATACTTTCTGTCCTCTCAGACACCGAAGGAGTATTGAGGGTTTGAGGCAGGAGAGGGAGGAGCGTCTCCAGACGTATCGGAGAGCTCGCAGTCTGAGTCCCAGTAAGCATCCGCGCTCCCCTCCTCAGGAGGTCGTGTCCCCTTCCAGAGTCTCTGCCATGCTCAGCCGCCGTAAGGAGTACCTGCAGCAGCTCCGCCAAGAGGTGATAGACAGCAGCAGGTAAGACACTGTTCTGCCCACAAGGCTAAAGGACAATACACATTATTAGACTTCAATTTGATATATCAATGTTTTCCGGTATAATGTGGAAAAATTCCCCACAAACATGTTCGCAGACGACCATCTTTAATGTCAAAGTTTCTTCACATTTCCTGAGTCTGTGAGATCTCACTCAAGTATCCATATGACAGAATACCAGACCCTCCCAGAGGAGAGGGCCACTACCCGTCTGAGATTGAGCACCTGCTGCGGGACTACGGCCGAGCCCGCGAGGAGGCCAGGACGGAGATCGCCAAGGCAAGGGAGCGGCTGCGAGAGAGGACGGAGCAGGAGAAGAGGAGGCTTCAGCAGCAGGCGCTGTCTCAGGGAGTCATGGTTCGTTTGTGTGCCATCAGTTACTTTCCTCCAGGTGTCACAATATGACCTTTTCACTTCAGACCTGTGTCAAAACATATTGTGTTTGTTTTAATCCACTTGGGACATCAGATGGGCAGAGTTTACCGCATTGGATGAATTCAGATTCTGTTAGGAAAGTTGTCGATCACAGATAGGATACTAAATTGCATTTAATATATTTTGCATGATTGTCAAAGCTTTCCGGCACTCATTGTATCGTCCCTTGTAAGTACTGTAGGCTAAAACAAACCCTAAAAGGTATCTGCAAATACAACAATGTTTGTTTTAGATGTACTGACATTAGTATTAAAGAAAGATACTTGGTGGATATTGGGCGCTCTATTATTTTGTTCATCATACTGCAGTATTACAGATATTTTCTTTGGCGTGTCCATCCATGTGTGCTGCAGGAGGACCTACGGTATCGGACGAGAGTCAGCAACAGCACCTTGTGCACAGAATCCAGCCTAAGCCTTTCCTCTGGACCAACATCAGGCTACAACAGTGGCAACACAGCCCTAATAAAAGATGGCAGCAGACCCACTCTGACTGGACAGGTTGGTGCATGATTCTGCACATTTCAATAGTTGAGATTTAAGAATCTATAAGTTAAGATGTAAAAATGTAAATGTGTTGATCGTTTTTGGTGATTTTTATTAAATATTTACCGGTGGAAAGGCTTGTAATCATGTTTTACACCAAACCTTAGTAATAATAAATATGTTCCACATTTCAAATTAAACAGTGAAAAGGCCTCACTGAATGATAAAGTCTCTGTGTCCTTTTTGAATGAGCCTTACAGAGGCTAACTGTATGGATGTTATTATCTTGGCTCAGGTTCCAGGGCTCCAGGATGAAGGGCTGAAGGTCAGGACGCGTCCTCCTGTATGTGGTCTTCAGAGTGTGAAGACCCAGAAACTCTGGCTGTCTGCCAGCCAGGGTGAGGACTGGACAGTGATTTACAAACCCAAACAGACCTTAGTAAAACACTAGTGGATGTTCTAGACTCAAATTGGTGTGCATCACCATGTAGAAAAAAATCTAAGGGTATTCCACATTCAAAAGGATGCAGAAAGTTTCAAACTGTGGGGAAAATACGTTTAATTACAAAGAGGAAATGGCTACACACTACAACCATACACATTTTGCCATCATTTTGAATTCAGAAAATCGTCTATGAACTCAAATCAATTTGAAAATATCTTTTAAGTCTGCTACCAGATTCTCACTACATCCTCCTCTGTTATCAGTATCTTAAACCCATGCTAACATCCATGCATTAGATCTCGAGCCTCCTGCCACAGGGTTCGAGCCCCTGATGACCTCATCTCCATCACCCCCGACCTGCATACGGCAACGCACTGCCTCCTTTGGCTCCTCCTCTTCCATATCCACAGCCTATCAGGACATCACATCCAGTCTCCTCGGTCGAGCTCTTGCTGAGGTACTGTAATGTAGACAAGAGGTGTGCACACAATTCAGATGAATAGTAGATGTGAATTGTTATAAACATAATATATTTTCTCCACAGGTGCGACTAGCTTCTTCCGGGGATTTGAGCAACCTGGTCATGGGCAAGGTCACAGCAGGCTGGAGGTGAGCTGGATCATTTCCCTGTATTAAACTCATCTGAAAATTATGGTGTGATTTAAATGGAAGAGAACAGGTTGTGGCAATAACCTAATCACCTACCATGGGATCTACTTCCTCACTACATCCTCCCAGTCTAGTTTAAAATAAAATAAAAGTGGCTGCAAAGAGCGAGCTTTACTTTAATTGAAGTATCATTCATTTGCTTATAGTGTGTCTGTGTTTGTTTAGGTACCAGGGCGCAGAACGAGGCATCCAGGCCTACTACCGGCCCTCCTGCAGCCCATCTGTCCACGGTTTCCTGGGGGCTGGAGAGCTCGACAGACCCCTCGCTAGTCTGTGGAGTCTGCTCTGCCAACCCTCCAAGAGCCACATGTATCACCAGTCGGTCCGCTCTGTCTGGACACGACCACTAGATGACAGCACACAGCTAGGTGAGCTAACACCTACCTGACTGAGGAATAGTCTGTGTCCTCAAATGGCCCCCATATCACCCTATAATCAATACAGGGTTCCTACACTCATGAAAAACTTGGAAAAGTCATGGATTTTTACTTTTTTGTTTTGTTTTCTGTTACATGATATACTGTAGTTACAGTCAGACAGACAGACAGACAGACCCAATACATTAAAATCAGTTACTCAACAATAAAATTAACGTTTTATGAGATACTGACAAATAGCTGGTTATTTGGAATTTGAGCTTTGTGATGGTATAATTATGGAATTCACCTTGCAAAACTATTTACGAACCCTGTGAATATGTTCACTTCAATTAGCAGTACTCATGCATACTGTATGATCAACTGCATTCTCACCTACAGTATGTTGGTCATCATACATACATATTACTTTTATTCATTCATACATTCCAACGCACAGCTCAAATCTTCCCTATTCTCATACAGTGTAGTTTTGTTTCCCATTATTAATGTGTTGGAATGTAGTGATATATATTGATATTGAATTTGAATAAATGTGAAGCACACATGCAATTTGCTTTCCAACGAGGTTAAGCAATAAAGATCTCTTCTGTCTCCTCCATTCTATTGTCCTATTTTATTCCCAGATTTGTATCTGCTACTGCTCGACTGTCAGTCTGTCTAACTCCTTTCTCTCCCTGTGTCTGTTTAGTCTATCTGCTAACAGATCCGTCCACCTGCCACCTCAGCCAGCCGCGGGACTTCTGCTGCATCAGCACCCAGTCAAAACAGGTCAGTACTGTTGCACAATCAACCAGCCGATCCAGATAATCACGGCTGGTAGTCATTTCGCAAGGTCCAGTGAGCATCTACAGCACAGCTACACACAAAATCACACTTTGAAGGCATTGAATGACATTTCCATTTAAAGTTAAACCTTTAGAAATGGCCTCCTATTGTACAGCAAACAGTGTGGAGTGGTTGATCCAGAAGTACAGTAGTTGTTGCCTGACAGTCTACACTTGCTTCTTGACTGATCAAAAGACACAGTGTGTGCACTGTTTTGTTAATGAACTTCTTCTCTGCCACAGGGTGGCCTGTTTGTGCTGGCCATGCAGTCTGTGTTTGACGAATCTCTGCCTCGTCCCAGTGTGGACGCTGTGCGAGGGGAGATGATGCCCAGCGCCTGGGTCCTTCAGCCCGTCAGACGCAATGGACAGGAGCTCACCAGGGTTGTCTACCTGCTGCAGGTGAGAGAGGATGATTGAAGATTGGCTGAGATAGTTGCCAACAGGTATGGGAATAATCCTAGTCTTTTGGATTGTCATGGTGTTTTTTTAACTAATTCTCCTCCCCTCCTCTAGGTGGACCTAGGGACTCCGTCTTTTCCTCACCGACTGTTGAACACTGTAGCTAGAGGACAGGCAGCTGTCATCGCTGAGCTCGATGCTCTCCTCTCTCTGTAAATCCCCAGAACACATGGAGACATGAGCAGTGAGCACTTCGACTAAACCATCCCCAGCCTGGGATTTGTCTCTCTTTGAATTTGCACCCGAGCTTTATTTACTTGACTTTTGTTTTTACGAGCACTGATGTTATGTTGATATCCAGTTACAAAGTTCCTACCGCTATTTTTGTATGAGGTTTTCTTTATTGAAATTATGTTTTTATGTTTGTACATCAATGTATATATGACTGCTTTTAACAATCATAATCCTATTTTTACCAAAGATTTTGTGGTTTTGATAAGGCTAAGGGAATGACTTAGCATGACCCACTCAGCATAACTAGTATTCAATAAAGTTTTAGACTACTATGGTTAGCTATCCCAGCCTGCACAGGTTCCCCCACTTAAACATCCTGACAGGCTGGCAAAAATTAAAACAAAATTTTAAGGTCTGGTCAACAGACAATCTAAAAATACATAGTTTTGATGGTATGTATACTTATTATGCAAGCATGTTTGTTTTTCCTTTTCTTTTCTTTTTTCTTTTTCTGTGGTTCGACATGTCCTTACCTCTGATATTAAAACCATATAGGCAGCACCACTTCCTGCCGGATCTGGGTCAACTAGTATTTGCAAATACTTTTATGCTTTGCTTTAGCCTACTTAGGTAAAGGTTGGGTGGAATTTGTCAATACAAAGACAGCGGGGAAGCTTAGACACTCCCCAGAGAAAGTGTCTCAAAGACAATTGGGTCTAACAAACTCATAAGAATTATTTGCAACTGCTGTTTAGCCCAGATCTGTGATGCACGAATGTTTCTCTCCCTACAGTAGGTGCTGAATATTTTATACCACTCAATGACCTTCCCTGTGCAGAGAGGCTAACCTTCAAAAGCAGTTCTGCAGCAAAAGGGGAAGCTATACTATAGTGTATGTAAGCTATGTAACAGGTAGTGGGGTGGCGTAGGGACAAAGCACCCCCCTTCCCAAACACATGCTAAGAATTGTTTCCAATTACTATTCAGCCCTGGACTGTTATGTTTTGTTTGTCTTCCTAGGCACTGCAAATTTTACACTACTAAGTGACACTCCCTCTGAGCAATATGTACTCTAAAGACAGCTCTTTAGGAAACAAACTATACTGTATATATTGGTTTGTATTGGGTAGCAGGGGTAGTCAGTGGGAGACCGGCCCTCAACCAGAGGACCCGCGTTCAACCTTCTGTGTTGGCAAGCATCCACCCTGCTGAAGTGTCCTTGAGCAAGACACACCCCTATCAGCTCCAGGGGGCTGCTCTGTAGCTGTCCTTTGACAAGCAGGAAGAGAATTTCCTTATGGGTATCAAAAAGGTATCACATGATTATTATTATTAAGCTGCGTTAAGATATATCACTGTTGTAATATATGGTACCCCAAATTCTGTATAAGCTGAGTTTATAACGAAGGGCTTTTGTTCTCATTGTTTCTGAAGTCTGTAGTATTTATTTTTGTTCCTACTGTCCTCTGTTTAAAATGCTGTTTCATAGCTCTGATTGTTTTTACTTTGCAGAACACGGCACTGTTTACAGTTGCTTGCACAAAATGGCAACTGCATTTATGAAGGTTCACTTTGAAAAGTGTTATTTTTTGTTTGTCTTTTGGTCATTGTTGTACAGTGTTTGAAACTATGCAGAAGCTGATCAAAGGCATGACTGTCCTTAGTCAAAGCTGGATCGACTGAATCGCGATATGAAGCCATACAATAGTTGAAGATTCAGGACTTTTTTTTTTACATAGCTGCAGCAGTAGTCTACTCTGTGACTGAAGAAGTTTGTGGGGGAACGAAAGAGGAACAGAAGAAAGCTGAAGTTGAGATTCCTTGGGACAGGGAATGAAGGAGTGCAGTGGCAACTTTTTGTACTGATTTCATTTTCTATGTATCTATATTTTTAAGTGCTTATTTCATCATGTAAAAAGAAATGTTATTTATGTTTTATGTTTTGATAGTGTTCTAAATGTACTTTATTATGAAGCCATCCTTGTTGCTAATGATGCATTTTAGCCCATGTTGCTAATGTTGTTTTTATGAATACACTTGAGTGAAGTGACATATTATTTTGAAGCCTGAGTTTTTGTTTTTCATGTTTATCACGTCATCTTTCTTAAAAAAAAAAAAAGTCTGCTTGAAAATACCGTATTCAGTCAACAATAGTAGATCAGCATCTCGAATTTCAATGTTTCAACTGGGCTTTTAATAATTGCCCAAACTTTTGAGAAAAACACATTAGACCAAGAAGCCAAGTTGTCCTATTGTTATGCCTCCGCCGGCGATAGCCAGGCCGGAGGCATTATGGTTTTGGGTTGTCCGTATGTACGTCCGTACGTACGTCTGATGTTCGTTAACGCGATATCTGAGGAACGCCTTGATGGAATTTCATCAAATTTGCCTCAAACGTCCACCTGGACTCAAGGATGAACGGATTCGATTTTTGTGGTCAAAGGTCAAGGTCACTGTGACCCAGGGTAGGAAATTAACTTTTTTAAACGAGGGCTATTTTTGTCAACCTACTGCCCCATCTGGCGGAGTCAGGTTATATTTTTGTCCCTGTGAAATATATTTCGGGGGCATTTTTGGATCATTTCCAGGGCAATTTTATCAAATGTTGGGAAATACTTTAGTTGCACCTATGTAGCATGACAGACCAATCAATGGCTCTTATCCAAGCATATTTTATTTCTAAAAGTTCATAAACACTCACAGTTAAAGATCCCCATTTCCTATCTCAACAACACTTTCGATTGTCTGGCATGTTATTAATGTACTTGGTAAAAACATGAGTGAACTAGCTGGCCAGCTAGCTTGTGCTGCCTGTCACTGAGGTAAATAACGCTAGTATGAGGAGGGGCGGGGGTTGTATGGATGCCTAGTTCGCCATTTTCAAGTCATGCTTTGCAAATACAGAATAACGTTAAAACACAAAGTATTAAACTCGTTATTTTACGAAGCATTTAAAAGCCCCCGTCACCCCAGTTCCAAGGGAGATTCTAGATTTTTTTAGGGGCATTTTGCCCCACGCCCCCGCTAATTTCCTACCCTGCTGTGACCTCACGAATGGCATTTCCAAGCTCGTAAACACGATATATCAGGAACACTGTGATGGAATTTCTTCCAATTTGTCTCAAACGTCAACTTGAACTCAAGGATGAACTGATTAGATTTTGGTGGTCAAAGGTCAAGGTCACTGTGTCCTCATGACCGCTCATTTCATGCTCGTTAACGCAATATCTCAGGAACGCCTTGAAGGAATTTATTCAAATTTGGCTCAAACGTCAGCTTGGACTAAAGGATGAACTGATTCGATTTTGGTGGTCAAAGTTCAAGGTCACTGTGACCTCACGAACGCCATTCTGTAGCTCGTTAATGCGATATCTCAGGAACGCTTTGACGGGAATTTCTTTGAATTTGGCTCAAACGTCCACTTGGACTCAAGGATGAACTGATTACATTTTGGTGGTCAAAGGTCAAGGTCACTGACCTCACGAACGCCATTTTCAAGTTCGTTAACACAATATCTCAGTAATGCCTTGATGTAATTTCTTCGCAAAGTCTGGACAGACATGGATGTCGACTGCTCACTTGTTGGCGGAGGCATATATACGTGGTGCGGTCATTCTAGTTTGATATGACATGGTACAGCCTTGCATATTTGTCTGCATGTGGGTTGCTAACAACATTGAGGAAACTTCTGATCCTATAGGCCCTTTTCACAACAGCCATTTTGAAGTGCTAAATCAGGAAGTAAACCAGGTGTAACAAATAACATTAATGAGGGCCCAGGGTGGAACATGGATGCAACCATCATCAACCCTATTGGTTACACTTGCTTTGCTTCCTGCTTTACCACCTCAAAACGGTTGCTGTGAAAATGGCCTTTAGCTATTAGGCTCTCTCTATAACCTCACATTTTTACAGGCAGGAAGACCCGCCCCTCGTTCCGGTGGATCTTCCGCTTTGTGTCAGACGGTGTTTTCGTTCCCCCATTTTACCGTTTTGACCGGTGTCATTATTTGGTTTTAGTTGTTGGTTTGTTTGTTTTTAGCTTTTTGGGTAGCTAGATACTCACGTCACCCATGTTTTCTGAACAGAACGCAAGGATTGAGCAGAATATTTTCCTGGAGTACAGCACTTTGGTTCCGGGCGTAAGTCGTGGGTAGGTTCCACCCATAGCCGGAAGACTTGGAGCAAGGTTTTTCCATCCAGACTTCAAGGTTTTTCCATGCAGAGTACTCTCTCTCCCTCCCTCTGACCACGTGTTCTGGCCGACCAATGGTGAAACTTCATCACTCACTCAGACTGCCTAGTTACCTGTGGACCAGCTAATATCACACACTACACCTTAATTATGTTTACAGTGAGTGTCTCCATGGGTCAATTGATGGATCTCATCCTGGGCCCAACTTTGGGAGCTATGTTGTAGTAGGCTATATGTGAATGGGACACACTGGCAGTGAGTGGCAGTAGTAGAGGTGACATTTCTGGGGGTGGGTGGGTGGGTGTGCGCGATTAGAGGGACAGGCGGGCATGCCGGGGCGGGGTAGGGGAGGGGTGGGGGCGCACAGGACAGAGATCACACAAGTGTCTCTGCCATTTAGAGTCACCAGCTCTTGTCAGGAATGTGCGTCCCCTGCGCGCAGAGATCATGTACTGGATGCGCCCACTTTATTTTTAACCCGGCAGCAGGGTGGGTCAGACAGTCTCTGGCTCTCGGGTCGGGAATGACCGTGTTGTGCGCGGTGCCTACAGCCCCTTTCCCTCGTCCCCCGTCCCGCTGCTCGTGTTGTGGAGACCTCCGCTCTGACCAGGACCACTCTACCTCAATGGGATTATAATTGCTTTATTGGCAGGGAGAAGGCTCAAGATAAACAGCTTCGGACAGGACAGCATCCAGAAGCAAGTAAGTGTAAATTGAATATAGTCCTAACGTTAATATGCTCTATGGCTAATCAAATTATTGATCCTCGGCCAAATAGTTTCTGTCTTGGCCACTTCATTGCCGTTGTTAGTGTAGTAGGCTACTTGCAAGTTTCCTCCAAACCACCTGTTGGAACAGGCTGTCATGTGGCTTTATACACGGTCGTTCTTTTCAAATGGTCGTGTAATTGTTTATTTAACTATAGCGTATGTGCGCATTGCTGACTGACTGTGCTCTGTGTCGTTATTATGATTTATCAGTATTTGTTTTATTTGCACCTTGGTGACCACCAGCTGCTAAAGGCAAGGCCCGTTACTTTGTTGAACTGGCACACAATGGCATAACGAACTGGATGGGCGCTTGCGCATAAAGGTGCTTGTCCTAAAGGCGAGATAGGGTCAAAAAAGTTTGTTTTCTCTCTCTCATACTCTGAGCCAGAAATAACCACTTCATTGGCACTTACATAAGGCCTATGTTACACCAAACTTTATTCCTAACTATCTTCTGAATGTTTTTTAGATGGTTTTGTTCATATCATTCATAGCCTGATTTATATAACATTTTATTAATTCAAAGCCCATACGCATAGTTTTAATGTAAACCCTGTTACTTTCCAGTATTGCAGACCCCCCCCCCCCCCCCCTCTCTCTCTCTGCCAAACAAAGCACATGATGATGCCTATGTCTATCAGCGAATGAAAACAGCTGTATGATGTCAAAGCCTTTGAAATAACAAAGAAACAATATGTCCCCTTTACAAATGACTTACCGGCCTTATCCCTTATTCCCCTTAAAAGGACAAGTGCGAGTGCCGCCATGTAACCAGTCGAACAGTCTGGGTGAGCAGGTCTTAGTGTAAACTCACTCCAGGAATAGTTTACTATCCATTCCTCATAATGTCATAACCTCTCACAAGATCGGCCTCGGTATTGTTCCAGTCAAAAACAATATTGACCCCCACAACAGTGGGAATTTTCCCACATGGCAATATAGCCTACATAATCAATGTTGATTATGGATTACGCAAAACATGTGTTTAGGCAGTCTCATTCACAATGTTCCTTTGTACCTGGTCAATAATATTCATAAGCATTGATTGATTGGTGTGAGCTTGATATTGGCAGTTTCAGGAGAAAGTCAAACCTGCAAGGCTGACTTTGTGATGATCACTCAATCGTGCAGCCGGGCTTCCTCCTCTCCACCCTCCATATTGATTTCTATCCACTCTGTGTTTTTGTCTCAGATTTACACTACACCAGTCTCCACTGGACCACAGGCCTCTCTCTCCTTAGTCCAGTTGCTGCTGCTACTGTTTCACACACACACACACACACACACACACACACACACACACACACTGTAGGTCACATGTCTTGACCACACCACACCCATCTCTTATTTCATCCTCTCCATTTGACTCTGTGCTGCTCAGAATAATGCGCCGACTCCCAGACAGCTAATGTGTTGTGTACTCTTCCCCAGTAGAAGCATCATCGTGGATCTTGGTTACAGCTGAGCTGTGAGACTGGTTGCCAGAGCTGTTCATCTCAGGTGGTGATTCAAGGGAGGGTGAAAGGAGGTGGCACCTGCCTCGTTATTACAGGATTATATTACAACAGCTTTGTGGCTGCAAGTGTTTATCGAGGGGGGGGGGGCACACCTAAACAATGTGTTTTGGTGTTGTGCGCAATCCCTGGTCTACAAATCAAGCTGAACAACATTTTCTTCATTATATTCAAATTCAGCAAATCTTAAAAATTAGCAATTAGCATCTCATTCCCACCTTTTTGCCATTTTCCAAAGGCTGCTGCAAAAGTAATTGCCGAGCTATATCCACACAAAAATTCATATTGGAATTGTAATATTCAGCACACACAAAAAAGAGCATTGCAATCTGATCTTTTGGCACTAGAATGTATAACTTGGAATATATCTATTCACTCTGTTGATGTTTTGCTATTATTTGCAGAACTTAGCCAATGACTCAAGCTCATCAGAGGATTGTTTTATTTGTACAGCCAACAATGTGCCAGCAAGAGTCTGTTATACATTCATTGGTTTTGTGATCTTTATGCTAAACATGCATAATATGCAAGTGACAGCAGCATGCAACACCACACAGGCACATGGCTTTGTCTCAGCTCTTTAGGAGTGTTCACTGTTTGGGGTGGTTGTTTTTTTTGACACCTCTATTACGTTATTGGCATTTAGCCAGCCCTGGTCTTAAGGCTAACTGAACTACAGTATGAGTGAGCAGTAGGAGTGCAGTGTCTTGCTCAAGGACACACCACAATTATTGATTGGCTGTGGCAGGCAGTGAACCTGGGACCTTTCTGCTACAGGACTGTCTCTCACCATTAGGCCACTCTGCCTCTATAGAGCTCCAATGAGATCAAACGCAGCCTAGTATCATTTGCAACCGCATTATGATGCAGTTTGTGTTTGACAGCTGAATTAAGCTTTCAATTGGTCCTTAGACATGTTTAGAGTTGTACTGTAGGTATTGCATATACACTTAGACATGGTTAGAGTTGTACTGTAGGTATTGCATGTACACTTAGACATGGTTAGAGTTGTACTGTAGGTATTGCATATACACTTAGACATGGTTAGAGTTGTACTGTAGGTATTGCATGTACACTTAGACATGGTTAGAGTTGTACTGTAGGTATTGCATGTACACTTAGACATGGCTAGAGTTGTACTGTAGGTATTGCATGTACACTTAGACATGGTTAGAGTTGTACTGTAGGTATTGCATGTACACTTAGACATGGTTAGAGTTGTACTGTAGGTATTGCATGTACACTTAGACATGGTTAGAGTTGTACTGTAGGTATTGCATGTACACTTAGACATGGTTAGAGTTGTACTGTAGGTATTGCATGTACACTTAGACATGGTTAGAGTTGTACTGTAGGTATTGCATGTACACTTAGACATGGTTAGAGTTGTACTGTAGGTATTGCATGTACACTTAGACATGGTTAGAGTTGTACTGTAGGTATTGCATGTACACTTAGACATGGTTAGAGTTGTACTGTAGGTATTGCATGTACACTTAGACATGGCTAGAGTTGTGCTGTAGGTATTGCATATACAGTATTGTGCATGCAGACAGTTTTTGGATATGAGTGTGTTTCTGTTTCTGTTTATTTGGATCCCCATTACCTTCCACGACTGTGGTTGCTACTCTTCCTGGTGTCCACAATAAGTGCAGATATGAGTATGTGCAGCCGTCCTGTCCAGGTTGTGTGTCTGTGTGGTGATAAGGGGATCCTGAGTGGTGGGTGGAGCGTCCCCAGGCTGATAACGCCCCTCTGTAGAGTCCTGATACTGAGGATGAGGGAGACCTGCAGGATGTCAGCAATGTCTGTCACCCAGGGCCTCTTCTTCCTCTCTGTCTCAACACACCGCGGGCAAACCTCTCAAGTCAGATTTTGACTCTATTTGTCTTTGGTTTATTCATATAGGGATGGATAAAAACACTGGTATCAGATGGAATAATTCCAACTTATTGTCAAATTTCCACTAAGCGAGTTCAGAGACGAGCTGTTGATCTATCAACTGTACTTTACCCAAATGAATAACTTCAAAGGGGCACTTCATCAAAAAACAATGCTGATTTATTTTGCACATGATCTCACACATAGCCGAAAACTGTAAACAGTTTTGCAGACAACGGCGTCTGGGTAGTGCAGTGGTAGATTTCCTCTCTACCAAAATGAAGGTCGCAGGTTCGAGCCCCCATGCATCCATCCATACAGGCACCATCCATACAGGCATAATTCGCCGTGTCTGTGGTTGGGAAGACTGGTCACTGCACTATTGCCTCCTTTACTTGGTCAGGGTGCCTGTTCGGGAGGAGGGGAACGTCCTGCTGGTGAAACCCCTCGCTGTCAGGTGAAAAGATGCGGCTGCAGACTGCATATGTATCGGAGGAAGCATGTGCGACGACCAGAACAGCAGGGGGAATTGGCCAAGTACGATTGGGGAGAAAATGGGATAAAAATCTGAAAAAAGTTAAAGTTTGGCAGACATTAATTTAGTTTGAGAGTTATTAAAAGTTGACTTGAGTTAAGTTGGGCACCAGTGATGTCATCAGAAGGCATGCATCATTGTGATGACATCACTGGTGCTCAACTTAACAAATCAACTCTCCAATATGTGTGAGATCATGTGCAAAATAAATCAACGTTGTTTTTCAGTAGATGGTGCACTGCTCTTCTTGTTGTGGGACTTAATTCAACCAGTAGTATACTAGATTATTATAAAAATCCACACAAACAAAACACAGAACATTACATGAAAACCCAAGTACTGTATAAAGCACAAAAAATGCAGATAATTAGCAACCTAATTATATAATATAACATCTAGTTATAATATTTTTCTGATGATATGAAAGCTTCTGAATATTCACATAATATTTAGTAATCAGGGCATGCATTTTGGTTGAGCACCACACGAGGACACCCTACCATATTCATTCAACTGAATTCAACATACCATGGTGCCAACATAAGTTAGGTCCCCTCTCTCACATGACGTCCACACTTATTTTCATGGACACCAACAGAAAGGCACAAACACCCACGCACTCGCAGTTGAAACATACGTGAGCAGCGTCATTGGAGGGCGGTTTGAAAAGGGTCTGTCATGTTTTCCAGTAGAGAGGGGTTGCCCCCCCTGTGACGGATGATAAGAGAGTTATGCTGTGCCCAGATAGAGCTATCTGAGCGGCTATAACCTTCACCCGCCATTCCACACAGAGAATACACAGTCAGGCACACACTGCAGGGTGGCAGTTGGGCAACGTGGCATGCACAAAATGGAGGGACACGAGGGGCTAATTTTAAAGCTGTAGGCATGTTCTATAGGCAAGTTTTTTTACGTAAAAATTCACACGTCTTATGAACCTGAATCTCAAAGTGCGGCTGCAAGAGAGAGAAGAGTTTTCAGCTCTCTTCAAATTTGCATAGCGATTCATGAGGTTCACAATTCACAAATTTGAGCAATTCATAAGGGTCAACAATTGATAAATTCATTCAATAATATTCAAAATGCATTCATCCTTGTGAATCGCCATGCATATTTGAAGAGTGCTGAAAACTGATTCATTAGCCTGTTAAAACCATACTGATCACATGACCTCACATTCTGTTTGGTTCTGTGGATCAGTCTGGCCTCCAGCCTGGCCAGAGGGATCTCCAGAAATTACAATGTGCATGGGCCAATCAGGGACCTGTGCCGTAGTTGACAACGTAACCGGCCAATCGGGGATGCCGCTGGCAAAACAGTAAGGCGGCTCCCGAAGCAACGAGCGGTAATGCTAACGTTAGTAGAGTAAACACAGTCATAAGTGCAACAATTAAATAAGACCAAGAGTACAGTACTGTATGCACCCGCAGAGTTTTTTCAGTGGAAAAGACATTTGTGCCTTCTTCCGACTGGATTGGATTTGGTGACGCTGATTGGCTGAAGGAGTTGTCTATCAAGGCAAGTAATCCCGCACACTGAAATTGCTGTTGGCGGGCTAGAGGTCAAACTGATCGGTAGAACAAAACAGAAGTGAGTTCACCTGATCAGTCTGGTTTTAGCAGCCAAGCCATTCATATAGTATGGGCTGGATTCCAGGCTAATAGATTTGTGCTATTTGCTCAAATTAAAAATTAGAGTATGGACACTTCTACCTAAAGTGATCACAGACCAGCTGGGCTGGTAAACAGGAGTGTGCTGTGTGCAGTTTACTGGCGTCACATGATTTGTGAGTATTGAAGTTCTAATTTTCCAAACAGTTACCCCTCATTACCATTTGTAGCTGCCAGTGTGAGAAGTTGTCTATTGCCACTAAGAAAAATGATGATGAAATCGGAGTGACATTTTTCATTTTCCATTAGGAGGAATGAGCTAGATATTGCTGGCAGATTTCTACCTGCTCAATGACCCGGGTGACACGTCCTGTTAGGGTTTGAAATAGCATGTAGCGATAGGCCAGCCAGCACTTAGTGAGGTTCTTCTGATCTTAGCAACCCCTCCCACTCTGTCTGTTCTTCACATGCTCATTCTTATATTCTTCTTATATTTTATATTTTTGACTCTTTATCCTCCGTTTGTTTTCTGCACCTCTAAACTGATTTCTCTCTCAGGTTTTATATGAAGCTATTTTCAGTCTTGTGTGCGGTGAACTACATAATAGTGGGGCTGTGTAATATATCAATATTATATCGATATCATGATATGAGACTAGATAATATAGTCTTAGATTTTGGATATCGTTTAAAGTGTTCCTGGTTATAAAGGTGACATTACAAGATTCAAGATCATTTTAATAGCCATAGTGACTTTAAAGTGATATATAAACTTACCAGACTGTTGTAGCTGTTCTAATATTTGCCATTACCCACTTAGTCATTATATCCACATTACTGATGATGATGATCAAAAATCTGATTGTGTAAATGTCTTGTGAAAGCACCAATAATAGTCATCCTTACAATATTGTTGCAATATCGATATTGAGGTATTTAGTCAACAATATTGTGATATTTGATTTGATTTGGCTTCGACTTACAACTGAACTTTAGCCCACTTTGTAGAAAATATATCGTGTATCGCCATTCCGCCTAAAAATACCCAAATATGATTAGTATTGTCAAGATCAAGAAGAACATGAATCAATCATAATGCTGTTGTCCCTCTCTGTTTTAGACTCCCTCCAGCGTGTGAGGTCCACCCTGCGTCCCCCCCCCCCCCTCCGCTCCTCTTCCCCCCACCCGCAGCACCCGAGGACGCCCGCCGCCGTCCTCCCCCCCCAGTTGCCACGCTGGCCACCGCCATGACGTCCACCGCAACATCCACCACAGACTTCGACAACGCGGAGATCACGCAGCAGTACAGCCGCATCAACACCCGCTTCGACCTCCCCGACGGGGAACTGGACAATGACAACAGCTCCGCCAGGCTGTTTGAGCGCTCACGCATCAAGGCCCTCGCAGGTGAGCGGCTGCATAGCAAACAGCCTGTGACCTTCCTCTGCCATGCTGTAGAGAGGCACAGGGCATCCAGCGTGACCTTTCCTACTATAGTGTATGTCGCCCGCTCGCTCTCAACGTGGGAGCCAGGGACCACCAAGGAAGCTGGGGGTTCCTTAGCAAATTGATGAATTGTTAAACTTCACATTACTTCATTTATAAGACGTTAACACAATTAGAGAATGTAGAAGAATGCATGTTCTGATCATAGTTTCACTGTTACCTCTCTATCTACAACACCGATAGTCATGGAATTGTGGACAAAATCGTCTCTACAGTAACAATAAAACAGGTTCTCAGATTTGGGCCTGAGAGACACAACCTCATCAAATGCGGGTTTGTGGCCCTGTGTGCAAAATTAGGAGTCCTTCATATGAAAAAGGTTGAGAATCACTGGTATAACTTATTATAGTAGAACTACTTTACTGTATGTAATTAGCAACATATGAATCACTGGTATAACTTATTCTAGTATAACTACTTAATGTATGTAATTAGCAACATATGCCGTATTTGTCAAACTATTCTCATGTTTTGCATTGAATGTGCTACCTGCAAATAGATTAGTTGAAGATGGCTTCTGTCTTTTTATGAGTGTGGGCTTCGGAAAATGAATGGAGATGCAAAATATTGGGGGTTAGTGTTTGTTTGACTTGTGCAGGCTTGATTGGTGTCCAATGTGCGACGGACTTTCACTCAAGTTGAGATTTACGAGTCAAAAAGTTACAAAAACTCACCCCCCTTTGAGCTGTGATTTTCCTACAGAAGCGCCCGCATACAACAGATAGCTGCTAGTTGTTTTG